>NC_053429.1:63491187-63837274 GCF_007990345.1 Gossypium hirsutum | reverse complement strand
TATGTTATATTCGAGTATCCTTAGGGATTCCAAAGAGTTCAACGGGCATAGTCAAGATGAAAATTAAAGTATGGTTGGAATAAGTAATACAGGTATGTACAGAACTTATGTGAGAATCAAATGAAAGTAAATTGGTGAGTTCATATTGTATTATGTATATTAAATAAGAAAGAATTGTGTATAAGTATGTTTCATGTCAAAATGTATATTTGACCATAATGAAGTATATATTGAGTGTTATGTGAGATATGAATAATAGTTGTTTTAACTAAATATACATATGGAAATTGACTAATAAGACCATAACCGGGTTATGGCACATGAAAGAAAGACCACAGCAGGGCTTGGCAATGTATGTGTAAGACCATAGTTGGACTATGGCATCGAAAATCGATGAATTTGTATCATAAGCACTTATAAACCAAAGAGGTTTGATAAGAGCATGGGTGATAAATAGAAAGGTATCAGTACAGGTATGTACGGAAAACTAATCAAGTATCAAGCTATATGAAGTTGGGAACTTGCGAATGAGGACATGAATAATTTGAAGCTAGCTCATGAATTAATGCTTTAAATGTTAATGATTTATCTATTCGAATTGTTATATAAATGTTGTGCTCATTTTAGACTCACATACAAACTTATTGAGCTATGAAGCTTACTTGTGTTATTTTTTTTATGTTTTATAGTGTTTCAGACATTCGCTTGGGTTGGAAGTCAACAGAGATTATGTTACACTATCCGACTATTGATTTTCGGTATTTTTACACTTTGTGGCTTGGTTATATGGCATGTATAGGCTATGGTCTTTTTGATATGGTTGTTAGAATGTATATGGTCATTTGAAATGGCTTATTAATGATTTTGGTTAATGGTTATAATGTGGCCTTATGTTTTGGCATGATTGGTATAAAATGTGTAACTGGCTTATGTTATGTATTGTGGTTTGGCTTGGAATGCAAATGTGGTAATAATGTGGTTTAAGAAATGCCATGTATTGGTATGAGTTTGAGATGACACATTGATAAGCTTTGGTTTGGTTATAGTTGAATGATATGGTTGGTTATTTAGTTAGAATTTGAGACGTATGAAAAATGTTAAAGATGATAAATGATTCATGCTAGCTTTGGTAAGTGTTTTGATTAAGAAATGGTTGAGACTTGAGAAGTGAAATCTAATGATTCAATATGGTATGATTTATGCTGGAAATGGTCACTTTTGGTTGCTTATTTGGTTGTAAATTTGGTATCATTGGATGCCTTAGGATGCATGTGACTTAAGCGGTAAAAGTATCTTTTAACAAGCCTATTTTCGTGCCACACAGTTGAGTACACGGGCGTGTGACTCGACTGTGAGACCCCTGATGCTTAATTGAAACAAGCCAGTGACTTATCGGCTTAGACACACGGGCGTGTTTACTAGCCATGCGTGGCACACGGGCTGGCATATGGGCGTGTGGCCGGTCGTGTGACCCAAGTCAGTAACCCCTCCAATTTTCCCCACGGCCATGGCACACGGGCACGTCCTCGCCATGTGGTGCAAGTCAGAATGTATGCCCTGTTTTCACACAGCCTATGATACGGGTGTGTCGGTGGTCGTGTGAGACACACTGCCTGTTCGCACAGGTGTGTAACCCTTAAATGTTAGAAAATTTAATATGTTTCTCAAATTTTGCATATGTTATCAGTTTAGTCCCGAACCACTTCAAAGCATGTTTTAAGGTCTCGTAGGCCTTATAAGGGACAATATGAATGTGTTGACTGGATTTTGATTATGAATGCATATATGTATGAATTATGATATGATTGATCGGTAATGCCTCAAAACCCTATTCCAGTGACAGATATAGGTTAGGGTGTTACAATATACTTGCAAGCATCCATGTATTTTTACCACTTTATGCATGCATAGCATACTCATTCATCGTAATCACAGACAACTATGGAATTCTAACTGAGCTTAGAACAGACACACAAGTACAACATTCAAGCAGTAAACACCTAGAGTGGAGTACAAGAACCCACTTGAAATCCTTCATCCTATTCAGCTTAGCTTGCCCAAATGTTAGAGCCTCCTTCGTCTTGACAATAGTTCCTAGATTCTCTACTTTCTGGTCTCAAATCTCACGATCATTTTCCCATGCAAAGCTTTCATCATCTTTCACTTCTTCAAAGCAACCAAAAAAGACGGTGCAAAAGGGAAGAATATATAAATAGAGTTGGGAAGAATTCCCTTCTAGAAATATCCATTCTCACATATAGAACCCTATTACACATGGTCTCCATAGTCAAAAATAACCTTCCATCGTTAATCATTCTATCTCCCACTAAAGAACCAACTAGTTACAACTTAATCGAACCTGAATTGAAACTCAATTAATTACCAATAAGCCACAAAAATTCCCAAGTTTTCTAGTAAAGCTTGTCAACTTACTATTTTATTCAATTAACTATCAACTCTCCCTTATCTTTGAAATATTAATGAAAATAGGGTGTGACAATCAACTTACAAGATGCTTCGATATGTGTGGTGACAAGTCTGCGCCAGTAATATTGGCGAACTTGTAACAGTCTAGTTCTGACCCTAGTCGGAATAGTGGTTCAGGACCACAAATCTGAGTCTGAAAAATATTTTAATATTATTTTTTGTGTCTGTGATATGTGAATTTATATTTGCAAAATTTTTGTGATTTAATTTGTCTGTTTCTGTGCTTAATTATGAAAAAGGACTTAATGGCAGTGAATGCAAAAGTATCTTTCTATTTGCTTAAGTGCCTAATTGATTTGTCTTGTTAAATATGAGGTCTTAAGATGAAATTAGACCATTGTTATATGGTATAGACAATTATGGACATTAGTGGATGGAAATTAATGTTTTATTAACAAGGCTAAAATGGTAAAAAGTGTATAAAAGATATAATAAATAAAAATAAACATGAAATGTATCCATAATAGGTTGTTCTTGCCAAAAATCAAAGGAAAAAGAAAGATATAAGCTTATTTAGGGTTCATCCCTTGTTCATCTTGATTAAGGTATGAATTTTCGACCCTTTTTGATAATTTCTACGTTTCTGTGATCGTTGTTTCATCTTGATTAAGGTATGAGTTTTTTGATGTTTTTGAATGAATCATAAAGGCTTTGTAGATGATTTATAAGTTTTGTCTTTAATTTTGATGAAATAGAGCTATTTGGGATAATTTATGAAAATGAGGTTTTGAAGGACTAAATCATGAATTAAATATGTTATTTGGGCTTGTATGGAAGCCATGTATATTCAGCCAAGCTATAGTCTTGTTGAATTTTTGCATATTTGTGATTTTGTGAAAAATGGACTAAATTGTCAAAGTGTGAAAATGTAAGGGCTAAAATGAAAAGTGCCCTAAATATGTGTTCATGGATTATTTTGAGTGAAATGAATGATTGAATGGTTGAATTTGAATTGTATTGATCAAGAACAAAGAAAATCGGACTTAGATCAAGGGGAGTCCAAAATAGTTGATTTGTCGACTCCTTCGTCTGAAATCTGTACGAGGTAGTCAAATTACAATTAGTGTTAAACTATTAAATTTGCATATACAAGTTTAATTTGTATTGGATGCCTTGGGACCTGGTGATACTTTTTAGTAAAATTTTGTTAATTTGGTATCTGAAAAGCTCTGTAACTTTAAAGGAACATTGACAACTATCTGAGATATTCTATAAGACGTGTCTGGACACCGGCTCATGAGATTTACTATATGACATGTCTGGGACATCAGCATCGTATCTGATTTCGTATAAGACCCTGTCCGGGACAGAGCATGATATGAATTACAGTAAGAACATCTGGATGTCGCGTGTACTTGTCTATGAGTACTGTATCGTTTCTGAACCGCTGATGAAGAGTATGAAATTGAGAATGGTTTATAATTAAACCTGTACAGGTACATATAAATCATACTAAAATTCTTAATATAAAGACTTTATCTCTGTGAAATATGTATGGAATTTGGAAATGAAGCATGACATAATGCAAACAAAAGAGCACAGTTAAGCTTATGAATTATTCTATGAAATGGCTATAAATCTTTATGGTTGAATTGTACTTATATGCTTTAGTAGTTAAACCAATTGTATTTGGCTTACTAACCTTTGTAGCTTACTATGTGTGTTTACTGTCTGTTTTACAGTTATCATAGCTATGGAAGGCTCGGGATAGTGAGGATTGTCACCACACTCTCGACCTCATTTTGGTACTTTTGAAAGTGTACATATTTAAAGTATGGCATGTATAGGCTAGAGGTCTATGTATATAGTTTTGATGTGTATATATTATGCCATGGGAGTTCGGCTAGCAAATGAAATGTTGTATATATTTTAGGTATTCAGTTGATGGTGCCAAATGATGTATGGTTGTAGTCTTTTATGAGCCAGTATGTTTTTGTTAAATGAAGCATGTTTGAGCATGGAATTGGTTGGAAATTTGGTATGAATGTTTTATATTATGCTTGTAGGATTGGACCCGAAAAGGGGTGGCAAATTTGACTTAAACCAAGCCTGTTGGTGCCACACAGTCAGGGGACACGAGCGTGCCTTGTGGCCGTGTAAGAAAAGCAGTATCTCCTAAGAACCACAAGGTCTTGACACATGGGCATGTCATATGGCCGTGGGCTAAAGTCAGTAGCTAGCTAAGTATCACACGGCTATAGCACACGGGCGTGCCTATTAGCCGTGTGAAAAATCAGTATTGACCTATTTTTGGCACAACTATTCACATGGGCGTGTCTAGTGCCCGTTGTGTGACACACGGCCTAGTCACATGACTTTAACAGTTTGATAGAATTGGTTAGTTCTGAAAATTCTGAATAGGTTCAGTTTAATTCTGACCTTTCCTTTAATATATGTTTTAGGTCTCGTAGACTATATTTAGAGATGATTCTTATGAAATGATGTTAAATAATATCTGTGATTCTAAATTGGGTCCGAAATGTTCTGTTTATCTGGGTAATGCCTTATAACCCTAATCCGATGGTCGGTTAGGTTAGGGGTTACGGAACTGTCTAGTATAGAAAATCACTTGAACCAAACTATGAATCCATAAATGAAAATTTGTGAGGAAGAGTATGGATAAACACTAAGTTCATTTGAACTTATATGTTATATGTATAGTAAAAAGGAAATAGAGTATTGAGGAGGACCAGGCAGAATTGCCGGTTATTGACTTTCTCTCAGTTATAAATGTACAATGGAACCTAGAGTGACCTTAAGGCATAGTGAAATTATAATAGATATGGTAGAAGATAATTTCAAGACTAAGTAAAAATAATATGTTAAGTTATTTGTGAATTAATGTATCTTAATTAAGTTATATAATTCATTAATTCATGTATGTACAAAGTCACATAGTAATTGTGTTAGATAATAATTATATTATGTGATTATGATTTGTCAAATGTAATAAATAATGTGTTAGTTAACTCAACTATGGAGTGTAGCACCTTGTAGTCTAAATTCAATGACTGGATTAAGTATGAGGTGTTTACAATTTAGTGGTATTAGAGCATGGGTTTAACTGATCCTTATGAAGTAGGACTTTGGAAGTTAGCCCCTGTACCATGTTACTCAATTCTGGCTTAGTTCCTTAACTATTATTAATATGTGTTGTGTATTGTAGAGTTAAGTTTTGCTAGCAAATATTTCTAAAAAGTTGAGGGGAAACCTGACAATTTATTAGAATACAATGTAAACCCCTAACCGTATCTGTCACCAAAATAGGGTTACGAGGTATTTACCTACGAGACACATCTTTAGACATTCATGTATACACAGAAAAATGTCATATAACATATATTTAATAATTAAAGCACAATTAATAAAGCCACTTAATAAACTTGCATCAAAACCATCTTGTTTAATAAAGCATAAGTTACTATTCATATGGTCAATTTCTAAAGCTTTAACTGAATACAAATATGCTTAATACTTATGCTTTACAATTGTCCTTTCAATTTATTCAATCATTTTAATCCTAAACATTTCAAGAATAAACCAATAAATCAAAATATTCTTCTTCACATAACACATCATAATATTATTTATGCATATAATACAACTATTTGTCTAACACTTTAACTACAAAACCATACAAAACTGAATTTAAACATGCTATATTACTTTCATGCAATGTGACAAAGGTCGTATTAAGACAATCATGACAATATTTGCTAAGTATTTAAATATACATAGCCAAAATTATGTATGTCAAACATATTACAAATATATCTCAACTAATGTATAATTATTAAACCAATACATAACGAATAAAAAACATATATGTATAAAATTTATCTTAAGCCAAAAAACCCACTTTCAATCACAAATACATGTTTCCCTAATTATTTAACATTAACCGAATGCTAATTCATCTTGTTTGTCGAATCGAGACATGGTTCCATTTCACAAGCTATTCATTATGCTTAAAGTCTATTCAACCAATGATCAAACATATAATTATTATCCATATCTACTTCATCACATAACCGGTTACCAATACTTCAAACCATAGCCATTTACCTAATCCATCCACTTATATATATCATGCATATCACATCAACAAGAATATCCAACCACAAATTTCACATCATACGAAATATACTTGTAACGCCCCAAATCCCCAAATCCCGAAAACCCCTGTTAAAATTATTGTTGTGTTTTTATGCGTGGAGTATGGCTAACTTCGGTGTAGGTGCTCTAGAAGTGTTTGGGAAGTTATGGTTTCAAGCCTTGGCTTCCACAAAAAAAAATTGCTTTTTAAGGTTAAATCCTACCTTTGGTCAGTATGGTTATATGAAAAACTTGTTAAAAACCTAACAGAATGGGGCCGCGGTCTAGTGATAGGGCTTGTGGATGTGCAAGGTCTGAGTTCAAATCCTTGCTTGTCATATGGAGATTATCTTATGACAGCTGGGAGTTATGTTTGACCGACTCTGCTGGTTAGCAAGCTGACTTGTTAGTTGAGGGGATATGGGGTGATGAGGAGGATTATGTGGGATTTGAAAGGGGGAAGGTGTAGCTGAATAGGGATTGGCAAGGGATTCATCCTTGAGGTGGGAGCTTCCTCTCGCTTTTCATTTTTGGGTTTTGACAATTTCTTGGTTCTTTCCCTTTTTCTGAAGCGTGTATGCTTTGTTTTGTTCGGTACTTTAGTTTTATTAGTTTCGATTTACACTTTCCTAGCTATCCATCGATTTCTTGCCTTCACTCATTTTATCAATTGGTATTCTTTTTCTTTGGCCTATTACCACTTGTCTTTCTCTCAAACCCTTTTTCAGTTTTTAGCCTGCTTGTGGATCTATGCATCCCTTCTTCTCATTTGCATTCAACTGACTCCTTCTGATCGATTCCTTTCTACCTCTCTTAAATCTTTTGTTCTCTTACTTTGGCTGAATCTTTAAGCCTAAGATCTTCTTTCTTCCCTAACCGATTCTTGTTGAGTTCTGCCGAAATCCCAGTAAGTTCTTGGTAAGAGTTGTTTTTACGATTGGTTTCCCTAGCCAAATCTTATTTGGCTTTCTTCTAAAAGGTTCGGCTTCTGTATCTCTTAGACTGAACGGTTGTTTTTCTCTCTTTTTCTACCTTGGGGGAAGGTTCATCTAACACCTCTTGTCGTTCGTTTGTTGCTAGAGGATCATTTTCTTTAATCAAGAGTTAGGCCGATTGCCCTACCCTTGCAAGGGACCCTTTCACTCGTGGTAAGTGCTTTTTAAGTTTTAGATATAGTTATGATGGTTTATTGATTCTTATTGTCAGTTAACTATTCGTATGAAGGTTAAAGCATCAGGAGTAAACGTTGGTGTTGGAACAAAAGGGGTTGTGCGACTGTCGATTGGTAAGTAGTGATAAATCGGTTAAAGTATTTTCAATACTATGGTTTTGGATTAACCATGAATATGGATTGATGGTTGGGTTGTGTTAATCATAGGTGCTTTGATCTCAGAAGTGTCTCAGCTACAATTTCATAACAGGTGTGTGTAACACTACCATTAGATTTAAAACGGCAAAACTAAAAAGCTGAAAAGCCGAAAAGCCAAAAAGTGGGTTGTGACACCACATAGGCGTGTGGCTGCCGGTGTGGCAGGCCGTGTAACAAAAACATGGCCGCGTGGTTGAGGAGATGGCCATGAGCATTTTCATGGGTCAAAATGATATTGGGCCATTTTGGGCCAAACTAGGCCGTGTAGGTCCAATGGACCTGTGGGCCCCACATGGGAAAATCGCACCAAAGTGTGGTAATATTGGGCCAGGATGTGTAAACCACACGGCTAAGGCCATTTTGGGCTATGTGGGCCATACGAGCTTGTAGGCCCACATGGGCTCGTAATATGGGTCATGGGCCCATTATCACTGATTGATTGTTAAGGTTGCACGGGTCGCCCAAGATGACTGTGGACCTACTGTTGGGCCGGTAAGTGTACCTAGACCCTAATTTTTGTAAATGACTGATATACCCGTATGTGATGTATGACTGTTTGAGCATGCCATTTATATTGCATATACATTTATATTATGTTCATTGCATGGGTTGGGATATATGATTTTGGAGGAAGTGTACTGAAAGGCTATAAGCTTATGACTAGCAACTCTACTGCAAATATTGTTTTAGTCTTGCAACTGATGTTACTTAGAATGTAGGGATAGGTGGGTCGATTTTATCCCCACATGGTGTGTAGGGCTGGTACGGATATAGCGTGTAGAGGCTGGATTGGGTAGGATTTTCTGAGTGCATATTATACTATTACAGTAATGGCCGTAGATCCACTGATACTATTACTGAAATGGGCTCAGGCCCAAATTGCTACTGTCATTGATATGGCTAAGGACCTAACTGAAACTGAAAGGGCTTAGGCCCAAATTGTGTTTGCTCTGATTGATTGCTATTGTGGGATTTCACACACTGAGTTTTCGTAAAATCATCCATCTGTTAACTATGCAGGAAATCCTCAGACTTATACGGATCGATGCTATGGAGGACTCAGCGGTGGCCACTCGACTTAGTTAACTTTTAATAATATACTTAAGGTTTATTTTGGGTTTTATGTTATGTAATAAGGCCTCTTGGGTTTATTTTTTATTTTGGTCTTTTACTCAAATTTATTTGTGATTTACATCTACTAGGAGTAGGAAAAATGCGAGTTTCCAAATATTCAAACATTTTCAAAACCACAACAAATATGTAACTCGTTTTCAAAGCTTCCGCGAATAACAAACCGTTTACAAAATTAATAATGTTTTATGAAAAGAAACCTTTAAAAGTACAAGTCCCATATTATGAATGAGCAACAAGACTTTAAATTGTCTTTTCAATCCATACAAAGAGTCTAGTTAAAGAGGGGGTTTTTAAACGACGAGTCTTAGATTTTGAAAAACACTTCAATGTGACACCCTAGATTCGACCATATCGTCTAGGCTGGGTTTGGGGTGTTACAATACCATACTCATATACTTTGACATAACTTCACCACCATTAGAAAATATATCAAACATGATTCACATATAAATATATAATGGCCGAAACATCAAAACCAAACTTAACATAATAAATAAGCCATTTTCACATGGCCCATATTTACATAATCCAAATCAAACATAAACATAAGCTAGCTTATACATTCCATAGGTTTAAGTTCAACTTTATAAAAATACCGAAATAGTCGATAATGTGATAAACTTCACTGACGATTCTTGAACTCATAACTTGACTCCAAAATCTATAAAATAGAGGCAAACATATACACACAGTAAGCTATCTTAGCTTAGTAAGTCATAAGCAAATTAACAACTCAATAACATTTATAATTCAATACAACAAAATTGAATCATGCTAGCATATTCATATACATTTTCAAACTTGCAAAAATGCATTTATCAACCATATAATATGGATCAAATTTAAATAGATTGAATACACACGTAGTTAATAACATAATTATTTTCACTCCTAAGATCATATATATATCCTTGGTCGAATATATTCATTCATATATGAATGCACATAAATTACAATTACAAGGTCACATATACTTAACATTTGGCCAATTATAGATTTTCATATACACATATACTTTCATTGCATCATGAATACATCATTAGACCGAATGTATACTTTCACATATGCATACATATAGTTATCATTAACATGTAACATTTATTCCATCAATTCAAACATCCAACTTATCATAATTTCATAACTTAGTATGAATGTACCTGAGCCTTTAACACGATTTTCATTTGGTCTTAACCTATTATTGTCCATTGAACCATTCAGAATTGAATAGGATACTCGATAATCACACATATCGTACAATGCCAACGTCCAGACGTGGTCTTACTTGTAATCACATATTGACGCCACTATCCCAGACAGGGTCTTACATGAATCAAATACGATGCCGATGTAACACCCCAAATCTGGCCTGGAAGTTTGGCTCGAATCTGGCATGTCACATTGAAGTGTTCTTTGAAAACTATGTTTCCATTAAAAACCCTTCTAATAATTAAAAACTTATACCCTTTTTAAACCTTGTTAGAAAACCTCAGCTGAATAACATTCTTAACAACTTTGTAAAAATCCTGGCACTTGCGGAAGCTTAATTTAAAAACAATTGCGGTTACGTGATGTTTTGAACAACAGTAGTTGCTTTGGAAAACCGTGTTCTAATACTAGTAATTATAAGAACAATAAATAAATTCCAAATTTGAAATCCAGAAAATTGCAACGGCTTTACTACAACCACATAAAACATTTAAAAGTAAGAATCAAACTATAAAATAAACAGTGTGTGTGGCTTCCTCCGAGCCCCTCGCAGCTCTGACCCGTCTAAGGCTGGAAATTACCTGAAAGGTTAATAAACAGGGTGAGTTTACGAAAACTTAGTGTGAAATCCCCTACTATAAAAGGGAACAGTCAGTCATATAAAAGAATTAAAAGTCTGGCCCCAGCCTTACTTACAGTTTCAATACCAATTGGGCCTTAGCCCATTATAACAGAAAGTACCAGATGGGTTTTAGCCCATTACAAAATAAGCAACATTATCAGAACAAGAATCAAAATGAGAATTAGAATCAGAATCATGTGACAGAATCATAATCAAAATCAGAATCAGAATCAGTATCAGGTAACAGAATCAGAATCAGAATGTGAATGCAATCCCAACCCAATCCAGCCGTATACACCCCCGTACCAACCTTACACCATATGGGGAGACAACTTGACCCACCCATCCGCTACACACCACAGAATTTGCAGCATGGCTGCCAGAACAAAATATTGTGACAGAGTCACCAGATACAGGTATTGTGGCAGAGCCACTAGAACAGATATTTGTGGCATAGCCACCAGAAACAGAATATTGTGACAGGGCCACCAAAATCAGATAATGTGGCAAAGCCACTTAACAGGATACGTGGCACAAAGCCATTGATAACTGCATTAACTTCGGACATAGCCATCAGTAAGGGTAATATAACTGGCACACAGCCTTCGGCAAATATGATCGACACAGAGTCGTCAACAAATATGTTAGGCACATAGCCACAGGTAAATACGTTTGGCACGAAGCCATAGTCATGATGGCACAAAGCCATATTTAGGTTGGCACAGAGCATTCGATAACGGGTCTATAATCGGCACGAAGCCCACAATAACGGCACACAGCCTTCGGTAACATGATCGGCACTCAGCCATCGATCAGTCCACAGTCGTCTCGAGCGACCCGTGCGACCTTAACAGATCAGATCTTCCTCCGTACGAAATCTCAACCCTTGCAACATGTCATGTATGCAGAATGTCATGCCCATATTTGAATCATACAATTATAGTCAAGTCATTCATATCACCAACATATATTCATAATCAAATCCGTCAACCACACAATCCAAGTCAGTCACTTGCCCACAAGGGCAAAATAGTCATTTAACGCCCTAAGGGCAAAATGGTAATTTTACCCCACGAGGGTATCTCGATAATTCTATCCTACAAGGGTATTTCAGTATTTCTACCCTACAAGGGTATTCGGTAATTCTACCTTACAGGGGTATTTTAGTAATTCTACCCTACAGGGCTATTTCGATAATTCTACCTTACTGGGGTATTTCAGTAATTCTACCCTACAGGGATATTTCGGTAATTCTACCTTACAGGGGTATTTCAGTCATTCTACCCTACAGGGGTATTTCGGTAATTCTACCATACAGGAGTATTTCAATAATTCTACCCTACAGGGGTATTTCAGTAATTCTACTTACAGGAGTATTTCAGTAATTCCACCCTACAGGGGTATTTCGGTAATTTTACCTTACAGGGGTATTTCGGTAATTTTACAAATCAGGGTATTTTGGTAATTTTGCTAATCAAGGGTATTTGGTAATTTTGCTAATCGAGGGTATTTTGGTAATTTGGTAAACTAAAGTATTCTAAACAGGGATAACAATACGAATAGGCCTAAAGCCCATTCTCGGCCCAAATGGGCCCACACGCTCGTGTGGCCCTTTTAGCCCAAATCTAGCCACAGATATGAGATTCACCTAGCCTAGTCCAATATTTGCTACACAATCAAACAACTTATCCAATTGGGCCCGTAGGCCCATTGGGCCCACATGGCCCCTTTCGGCCCATCACGGCCTGAAGTAGCCATCCTACAGCTAGAGTAGTGAGAAATACACACCTGATTAGAGACTGGAGTTAATCCATGCTCCGAGCACTCTTAACCGGTGCCCAACCCAACCGAGCACGCCGCAAAGCGAAAGGGATCAGCCAAGAAGGGTACCTTTACTCTCCTCATGGTTCTCTCTATTTAAAGCCAGCTTCGCATCCACTCTTATGTTAGCTTCCCGATGTGGGATCCCTCCATCATCAGAGTTTAAATTCAACACCAACTCTTGCCGCCCCTTGTTAGGAAAATAAATGCTCTTTGCTTGCCATGGGATTCGAACCCATGCCTCCCCTTAAATGCTCCACACGCTACTTGCCACTAAGCCATAAGGCTTTTTGTGTCGCAATTTCTCCAACAATATTCTTATGGCCTACCTACTACACCCAGGGTTTGATTCACCTTAAACCAAATTTTTTGCTAGAGTCCAGTTTTGAACCAGGACTTCTCCAATACTTCTCAACACACTTAACCACTAAAACAAGCCTTCAACTACGGAATTTTCACGCACAACAGAATATTATAAGCTGCCTTCAACTGCTCCCATGCTCAAGGCCCAAAACTTCTAGGCCCAAATTCAGGGTGTTACAGCCAATGTCCCAGACATGGTCTTACAAATAATCACATATCGATGCCAACATCCCAGACGTGGTCTTACATGAGAACACATTTCGGAAATCCTATGTCATGACATATGTATCCTAGCTATTCCTAAGGTTCGTACGGAGCTTTTGGATGTCGTAACTTGATCGAATCGAACTCATACACATAGATTTCAAGTTTATACATATTCAATTTCCACATATATACTATCACATAATCATTTCAGCATGTATAACTCGTATTTATTTAAAATTCACAACATCTATTTGCTTATAACTTACCTCAGACAACGATAATTGGAGCGAGATGACTATTCAACAACTTTGGTATTCCCTCGATCCAAATCTGATTTCTTTAATTCTTGATATAAACATATTCAAATTAAACTCATTCAAACATAATTCAATTCAATTTAGTCCAAAAATACATAAATGGGAAAATTACCATTTTGCCTTTAACATTTTACACTTTTTACAATTTAGTCCAAATTGCACAAAACACAAACATGCAAAATTTTCACACACCACGCTTAGACCAAATCTTCCTTATTCTCATTAAGTCCATACATTTCATTTATTTCACATTTTAGTCCCTCAATTTTTTATTTTTGCAATTTAGCCCTAATTACTCAAATTCATCAAAAATTCCAATACAAAACATATTAATCCAAAACATATCTTTCATAATTCATCAACTAAAATCACAAAGCTCAATTGTTCATCAATGGCATAACTCAAAATATTCATCAAAATCAGAAATTCAAGCATGGGTTTTGTACATTACACTGCAACGATCTCAAAAACGTAAAAATTATCAAAAACCGAGCTAGTTACATACCTTAATCAAGCTTCAACAATGGCCGAATACCCTAAAGCTCTATTTCTTTTCCTTATTTTGATATTTCGGTCATATGAAAAAGATGAATGCATGATATATTTTATTATGTGTTTTATTATAATAACATATTTACCATTTTACATATTTAACCTTTAAACTAAAATTTAAACCATTATAATTCATGTCTTAAACCGTTCATCACTTTAAAAATGGTAATATTTCATTATAAATACTTCAAATTATAAAGACACATTCAATTTGGCCCTTACACATCAAACCATCAAATTTTCATTTTATGCGATTAAGCCCTTTTTATTAAATCAGCACTCAAACGACAAAATTAAAATACGAAAATTTTACAGATATAAATTCACACATAATAAACACAAAAATATTTTTAAAATATTTTTTTGACTTGAATTCGTGGTCTCAAAATCACCTTTCTGAATAAGGTCTAAATCGGGTTGTTACAATACAAGTATCCAAGAATCACAAGGAAGAGAACATAAGCAATCATGAAAGTCAATAGAAGAGTTAAAAATTTTATTGATGAAAGAGAGGCAGGTACAATTACAAAAAGAAAATTCTAATTCCCTTTCCTTAGCTAGTGGCATAAGAGCGGCAATATTCTCTAGGGTTTCCTCCTCTTGGCCAGTTCCTTCAGTAGGAGCAAGGTTTGTTACCCTAGGTTATTGAGGGAAGAAGAGTTTTCCTGACTCTTTCCATTCATTTTGGAATTCTTCCTATTTCGAGCCAAAAGGGTTGAGAACATCAAAGCTAAAGTCCGTGTTGGTAAGTCTCCACATGCAGTTGAAGTCCACTTGACTTGCGTCAAAAGGACCCATAGCGACTTGGGCATGCAACGTAAGGTTCAACCTCAACTTAGGTAGAAAGTTCTTCATATGATCCTTGGATTCTAGCTTATAACTCTTTAGATCCTTGTGGCTTTCCCTTCGGAGCTGCTCTACGTTAGTGAAGTGTTGCTCCTCCAAATTTTCTTCTTAGCCTCCAGTTGGCAGACTTTCTCTACCATCTCTCACTTCTCATCCTCTAGGGATTTATACTTTAGTCTCTCAGGTGCAGACAGAATTAGTGAGCTCTTGGTTCTAGCAGACTATGTTCTTATGAATTTGGCGGAGCTGGCTAAGTGATCCTTCAACTAAATTTAAAGATTTCTCAAACTCAGCACACTTGAATTTTTTCTCGCTACAAGGTTTAGAGAGGGCCCAACAGTTGAAAATAACCCACTAACTCTTCTAGTGAAGGTCTTTGGGTAGTTCTTGAAAAGAAGGAGGATATACACACTCTTTCAACTCTGGAGACAAGTCCCTCTCCCATTTGTATCTGATATTTTAAAAGGAGACGAGATATTGTCCTACTTTGATATGATCTCTCCAAGGAAGAAAGGTATGTACCTCACCAAATGGAGAAGTTAGTTGTAAGGATCAGAAAGGAGAAACCTGTGGAAAGGAGCAGATTGTACCAAAAGTAGGCTTCGTAGGAGGTGGCGCAGTAGGAAGGGCAGGCGGATCCACGAGGTTGACAAACTCTATCGGAGTCTCAAGAATTTGAAGGACATCAGGTGAAATGATTCTTCCATCGGATGTCATTAGTGCATTCCCTGATCTACGAAGAATCAATCATTCACTGCTACTATCTTTAGTGTTTGGAGACCTTTCATTCACTCTTGCGGCCACTACTTCTAGCCCTTACTCTCAAGGTAGCAACTTTTCACTCTCATATAAATTGTCCACCAACTCAACCATGTCCATTGCGTGTGTTAGGGAGTTTGAAAGACTGGAAGAATTAGAGGAGCCTTGTCACATCCCAAATTTCTAATTGAAAACGTTATAAGGCTATAATAAGAATGAGTAATTGGCCTAATGGTTAAGAGTTAGTGAAGTTGTCCTTGAAACCCAAGTTCGATTCCCCTTTCCGTATAATTTTATTTATGGATTCATTCCTGGAAACCCTAGTTGTGTCGCCCCCTTATTTGTAAATAGGTATAAATGTTAATTTTGTTCAGCCTCTTTTTTCTCATTTTTCTTTCCCCATTATCATCCCCTCTCTTCTTCCTCTCTGTTTCTCTCTATTTTTTTCTCTTTTCTTTCTCTTTAACCCCTAAAACCTTAAAACTCTACTATTGTACTGCTATCAATCCTCTTCTTTCTTATTTTTTTCTGCTCATCTCATATTCTATCCCTATAGCCAAATTTTCACTATTGTTTTTTTTCTAGAATTGTAATGCATGCCCTCAACCCGATCTGATTCATCTGATTCTGTCTTGGGTGTTACACCTTTATTATAGACTTACTAAAAATCAATTGGATGTATTATAGATATTTACAACCATTGTACAAGACTTCAAATAGCAAGGAATTACAAGTGAATATCATAACTTAAATATGTCATTCTATTTATTTTATGTATAATATCCCTTAGTGATAATACTAACTACAATTTTGCTGCCATCACGTTTTGTATGCGTAATACCCCTTTTCGTCACCTTTGTCGTAGCCTTGGCGTAGACCCAAATAGTTTACCGGTTACACAAAACACAGTGGTAACTTCATGAGAACTTAGTGAGGTAAACTCCATTTACTTGTATTGTCTCAATATCATGCATATGGGAATTTGATTATCATCTCATTATTCTTCATTTTTCGACTTGACTTTGGCGAGTACCTATGTTTTTCATACCATACATGTCATACCTTGCTTTATGATCATGCCAATCCCTTCACATCTATAGTACATTACTTACGTTCTTCACCCAACTCTTTTATGATTTCTTAAATGTTCCCATTCCGAGACCCATACATACAAAGCACTATTGATCAAGTTGCTCTTCTAGTGTACTTGGTTTATACTATGAATTCGCCACATACCTTAGTGAATTCCATCTTCTCTGTGCATATCTTAGGACTATACAATATACTCCTCAACCTTTCCTATGGAACCGTTCCTTCAAAGTTCACCACAGCTTATTCCTTCAAAGTTCACTATACACATCTTTCTCTTAGAGTTTACTATTCTTACTAGTCTTTTAGAGTTAGCCACATAAATAATTCTTTTAGAGTTTACCGTACTTATCATTCTTTAGAGTTTGCCATACATATCATTCTCTTAGAGTTTACTGTACTTACCATTCTTCAGAGTGAGCCATACATATCCTTCTTTTAGAGTTTTCTGTATTTCCATTTGTCTATTTTAGGGTCTACCACAAGGCGATTCCTTTAGAATGCGACATGAACGTGTTCCTTTCCATAGATTGCCACAAAGGCTTCCATTTCATAAATTGCCACAAAGGCTTCCATTTCATAAATTGCCACAAAGGCTTCCATTTCATAGATTTCTACAAAGGCTTCAATTTTATAGATTTTCACAAAGACTTCCATTTTTTGGCGTGTTCATGATCGGGATTCGCCTATACTCATTTTATGTGAGGTTTGCCCCTCATTGTCTTGGATCACATAGAAAACCCCATTAGGTAATAACCTTCCTTTAGTTCTTTCCATATGATGACATAACCCACCAATTATAGTCTTCCACGATATAGTTTCTCCATATGATTCCATAACCCACTAGTTATAGTCTTACACAATATGGTGCCATGGACTTTTCCATTCAGAGAATAATGTTTAAAGTCCTAACGGACCCCTTTTTAGGCGACTTCGTAGAGACAAACATAAACTCACTTAACAAATCATTCATACTTTGACACCATACAAAAATCAACATACATTTTAGAACCACTCATACAGTCTTATTCCATCATTAGATCATTCACCTCATACTTAGCCTATCAGATTCCCCATGAACTATACTGTAAGACTCATTTAGCATTCAGAGTCCAACCATTTTTATAGAAACATTATTATTAGAATAGACATCTCATACAATCTTATTTCATTATTCAAACATCCATCTCATACTTAATGCCAGTTTGATCTTCAGATGATTGCCACAAGGGCCTTCCTCTAGAATGCGCCACAAAGGCGTTCCTTTCCATAGATCGCCACAAAGGCTTCCATTTCATAGGTTGCCACAAAAGCTTCCATTTTCTAGCGTGTTCACAATAGGGATTCTCCTAGACTCATATTATGTAAGGTTTGCCCCTCATCGTCTTGGGTCATACAAAAAACCCTATTAGGCAATAACCTTCCTTTAGTTCTTTTCACATGATGCCATAACGCACCAGTTATGGTTAATATGGTGCCATGAACTTTTCCTTTCAGAAAATTGTGTTTAAAGTCCCAACAAACCCCTTTAGATGACTCTGTGGAGACAAACACAAACTCACATAACAGATCATTCTTGCTTTAACACCATACATAAGTTAACATATATTTCAGAAGCATTCATACAATCCTATTTCACCATTAGAATATCCATCTCATACTTAACTATCATATTCCTTATGAACTATACATGAACGACTCATTTAGCATTCAGAGTTTGACCATTTTCTATAGAAACGTCACAAATACTACCTTACATATAATAGTCAACTTTGGTACTCATCTAGCATCCACGAACAGCAGCTTGATCTCCAGATCCCAAATCCAGCATGAAAACTCAATAATCACTACCTATAGGACATAGGGATACCATTAAAACTCATTCATATAACTTTTTTTATCATCAGAAACGCTGTTAACTTTTATGCAAAGCCTTACTTCTTTATTTACTATTTACGCTCGTAAACAGACTTACTCGATCAGAAGTCCACATGTATGTCCAGATTACTTACCCTAAACATGAAAAAACCATTTGCATGAACTCCGATCCTTAATTTCAGCTTAGCAAGAAAGATCCCTGATCAACTCCAAAGCATGACAAAAATGATGTTTTCAAATAGAAGGAAGAAGATAACTCTCTCTATTCTTTTCTTAAAGCTCATATGAAGATATATATATAGTTATATAGAAAACCCATGTTTCTATAGTGGAACTTAACACGTGTCATCAACCTTCAACTGTAACCCCCCTAACCCATATCCGATGTCGGAACAAGGTTTTGTAGCATTATCGAAACATTCAGAACACTTTAGAATTTATTTTCATAAATTACTAGTCAATTATCGAGATCATTCAAAATGTCCCTTGATAGGACCCTCGAGGTCCAATACGAGAATCAGAATCAAGTCGGGACTTAATCGAAAACTCATAAAATTTTTCACGACATTTCAAAAATTTTCCAAGGTATAGGGCTCATACACCCGTATGGTCAGGCCGTGTACTACACACGCCCGTGTCCCTAACCCGTGTAACTCTTTGACTTTTAAAGCATGAAGAAATTGAAGTTGTAACACCCCGAACCCGAGGCCGTCGCCGGAGTCGAACACGAGGTGTTAACAGGCTTCAAACCACTTAAAAAAAAATTTCCCAGACAAGCTGCCAGTCTGCGTACTAGTCGCTTTAAAAATCATATCTTGAGTTCTGAAACTCAAAATCCGGTTCTGTAAATTTTCCCTGAAACTAGACTCATATGCCCATCTACATATTTTTTTCTAGAATTTTTGGTTGGGCCAATTAGTACAGTTTATTAGTCAAAGTCTCCCATATTACAGGGATCGACTACACTGACCTTTGCGCATTACGACTTGGATATCTCCCTGCACAGAGCTTCAATACTGATTCCGTTTGTTTCTATAGAAACTAGACTCAGAGAGGAATCTATAAATGTATGGCCTGACTCCTAATTATCTCTGGTTAATTTATAATGAATTTCCAAACTCTGAACAGGGAATCCAGAAACCGTTCTGGCCCTGTCTCACGAGAACCTAAATATCTCTTAACATACTGTCCATATGATCGTTTCGTTACTTTCCTATGAAAATAGATTCATCAAGGTTCGTTTAAATAATTTATTCATTATTTAATTCCAATCCTACTATTTTTAGTGATTTTCCCAAATCTACATCACTGCTGCTGCCAACATCTGCCTTTAAGGTAGACTTTACCTATTTCATGGTTTCCATGATTCAACTAGCCCTTTTAGCATAAATAGCACAAGTTATGATAGTGATTAACCATTCCATACCAAATGATTATAACATTATGCTCAAACATATATAAGCCATTTTCGCATGGCTATATACATTAACCAAAATATTCTTCCGCCACTAGTCTATTTTATACATGCCATAAGATAGTCCAAAACATAGCAGTACCAAACAGTGGATAGTGATAGTGTGACTAGTTGCTGACGATCCCCGAGCCTGTAGCTTCGCAATGAGATCTATAAAACAGAGGAAACAGAGTAAACGGAGTAAGCATTACAATGCTTAGTAAGTTTTAAACAGTGTCAACAGATAACAATCAAATTATAACGTAGTTGTTCGTATTTTTATTTCACTCTTCCTTCGGGCATACCATCCCTTTACCGAATATGCACATCTCATCATATACAATAGGCAAATAAACTTTCACATAAAAGTGAGCTCATGTGACATAGATATATCGTATGATTTCACATCACCTCTCACACTGATCCGATGTCACATAATCATAGGAATAGTCTCATAGATTGCTCTCGTATGCATCACATAACTACCTTATGATTTAGTGCAAATCAAGCTCACATATAAACTTGGAGTACATACCTGTTTAACCTTTCGCATTGAATATATTTATAAGCAATTCTTATTACGAAGTCTTACCCGGACATAATCTCCACACGAAGTTATCGGGTCTTACCCGGACAAAATTCCCACACGTAGTCATCGGGTCTTTAGAGCTCGGATATAGTACGAGCACGAAGCTTACGGACATTAATCAGTGATAATATTCTCGCATAAAGCCTGCGGGGTTTTAACCCGGATATAGTATTGACACAAATGCCCTTCGGGACTTATCACATTTATGCACTTTCACATCCATCACGTTGGCCACTCGGCCCCGTCACATATATACACTTTCACATTCATCACATCGGCCATTAGGCCTTATCACATATATACACTTTCACATTCATCGCATCGGCCATTAGGCCTTATTACATATATACACTTTCACATTCATCACATCGGCCATTAGGCCTTATCACATATATACACTTTCACATTCATCACATCGGCTATTAGGCCTTATCACATATATACACTTTCACATTCATCACATCGGCTATTAGGCCTTATCACACATATACACTTCACATTCATCACATCAGCCATTAGGCCTTATCTCATATATATACACTTTCACATTCATCACATCGGCCATTAGGCCTTATCTCATATATATACACTTTCACATTCATCACATCGGCCATTAGGCCTTATCACATATATACACTTTCACATTCATCACATCGGCCATTAGGCCTTATCACATATATACACTTTCACATTCATCACATCGGCCATTAGGCCTTATCACATATATACACTTTCAGATTCATCACATCGGCCATTAGGCCTTATCACATATATACACTTTCACATTCATCACATCGGCCATTAGGCCTTACTATCATTTCATATTCGAATACTCATAAACTTACAATATCACGATTTAGAATTCAAGTATGGGTTTAATCAATAGCTTATGAGCAACTAAAACAAGTTTATCAAGGTTCACAACATAATCTCAAATTCAGCACAAGCTGTTTTTCCTGAGCAATAGTCACTAAATTATTTATAACTGGAGCTACAAAACTCCAAATCACTTTCCGTTAATTTTTCCTGAATATAGACTCGTATATCTTCCATCCATAAAATTTCCAGAATTTTATGTTTGGCCAATCAATACCAGATTTTTCTTAAAGTTTCCCCTGTTTCACTGTTTGACTAATCTGACCACTCTTCACTACGAATCAAATTTCTCATTTTACTGAATTCAAAATGTGTTGTATTTGATTTCATTTGAAACTAGACTCATTAAGGAGTCTAAGCATATAAATTTTATCTTATAACCATTTTTGTACAATTTATAATTATTTTCTAAAAACAGAACAGAGGATTACAGTGTCATTCTGCGCTGTCTCACTCAACTTTAAGTATCTCATTATCGGAAATTCCTTTGCTTACACGGTTTCTTTTATAAGAAACTAGACTCATTAAGCTTTAATTTCATGTCTCATTCAGCCTCTAATTCAAATCCATAAATTTATGGTGATTTTCTAAAGTCACATTACTGCTGCTGTCCTAAGCAGACTATTTCAAATTACCCTTGAATTCCCAAGCTCAAACACTTAAGAACTTACCATTTGAGCTTAGAACATATCATGGCCACATCATATCTAATTAAATCAACTCATCATGTCCTATTATAATTGAATTTACTCAACGTTTAATCACTTAAAACTTACCTCGGATGTGGTCGAACAATTTCGGCGGCTATTCGATCACTTTTTCCTTTCCCTTGTTGGACGCCTCTCCTTTAGAGTCTTGAGCTTAAACAAATAAATTAACTCATTTAACCGCTTTGCTACATATATTGGTATCCACATTTTTGATGATTTTATGACATACGAAACGACATGGTAAAATTTTCATCTTGCTACTTTATGTTCTTAGCTATTCGGCTAATAACCTCATGCAATTACCATACTATCAATAATCTAATCACACATGCATATGCATACTTGGACATTCGGTAATCACCTTTGCTAATTTTAAACTCAACATCACATAAGCTCCCAAGTGATGGCCAAATGCTTCATTTGTTACCCAACTAACCATTCAACAACCTCAACCTCATTACCACCCTTTTATGCCTAATTATCTAAGTCAAGATAAGATCATCAACATGCCTAACTATAGCCGAATGTGCAACATTAATCTATCATTTCTATCTCATTTAACACTTAACATTTACCACATATCGATTCACCAAACTCTCCATCTATTCATGCTCTCATATTCGGTCACCCATACCCATACTAACCATATAACTAATTAATCCTAGGGTTAAACACAAGTGCAATATTGAAGCACCATGGCCGAACCTTCATGAAGTTGCTAAGACCCCTCATTTCTACTCCTCACACACTCTCACATCCAAAACTTTTTATTAAACACTCAAGCTCAATCATCTTCATGCCTCATCACCACAACATCAAAACACCAACCAAGAAAGACAACACCCATGGCCGAATATCATCTCCATCACATAGCAAGATTTAGACCATGGGCTAGGTAGAACTCAAACTAACAACTAAAACATGCATGCATCTCATGGAACATCATCAAACATACCTTAGTCTAGTTACATGCATGGCCGAATCTCTTCAACCTTTCTTCTTCCTTCCTCCTTCAAATTTTCGGCCAAGGTGTTAAAGGATGAACACCCTTTCTTTTTTTTTCTTTTCTTTGTCTAGTTACGGCAAATGGGGGGGATGGATGAGACAACTTTGTTTTCATCACCCCTCCCTTTTCATTACTTAATTACTAACCCTTTATTTATTCTTTCTAACATAACACACTAAGCCAACATGTTCCCAACATGTTTCCACCCATAGCATGGCCGGCCACTAGCTCAAATTTTGGGTAATTTGACATGCAAACCCATCATTTTCATAACATGCATTAATAGGCCACTTCACATTTGCCTAGCACATTTCTAAATTTTCTCACATAAGTCCTATTTAATAAAATTCACTTACAATTAACAAAATTCAAACATGAAATTTTCACACATGCATATATACATATAATAGACATAAAATATTATATTCAATTATTTCTGCAACTCGGTTTAGCGGTCCCGAAACCACTTCCCGACTAGGGTCAAATTAGGGGTGTCACAGAAGTCACATGGCCAAGTGACACATCGGTGTGCTAAGCTGTGTAGCAGATTTTATTTCCGAAAATTTAGGTGCAGTTTTCACATGGCCGTGTAACATGCCTATGTTCAAGGCTTGTCAACCACACGGCTGAGACACACACCCGTGTCTCTACCTGTGTCTCTACTCGTGTGCCTAATTCTGAGCATTCTGTTTCTTATTTTTAAGATGCAGGGGACACATGGCTGGACCACATGCCCATAGGACAAGTCGTGTTTCACACATGGCCAAGACACACACACCCATGTGTCTGCCCGTGTGGATAAAATAAGGCCATTTCCTAGCCTCATTTGTCACCCAAAACTTACCATTTTTCTGCACCAAAACTCATAAGCATATATCCACCAATCCAACATTATATTCACATAAAATTTGATATCAATCATGTGACAGCCCTAATGTGGCCCTAGTCGAAAAGTGGTTTCGGGACTACAAAACCGAGTCATAAAAATAATTAACTATTATTTTCTATGTTTATTGTGCATGAACATACATATGTGAAAATTTCTTACTTTAATTTTGTCAATTATATATGAAATTATTAAATAGGACTTGTGTGAGAAAAATGAAAAGTGGTAGGCAAATTTTTAAGATGGTATATAATGAAAGTATTAAAAGGAAGGGTTTTGCATGTCAAATTAACCATTTTGTTATTAGTGGCCGGCCATGTTGTAAGTTAGTATAAAATATATGAATTTTATTTTAGCATTTTCCATTATTAAATGGCTTTAAAATATAGAATAATAATAGTTAAAGGAAGGAAATGGGTGAAAGAAACAAAGTCTTTATTCTTGTTTCTTCTTGGCTGATTCTAAGGGGGAAAAAGGGAGCAACCATTCGATCATTCTAAGCCATAAATAAGGTGAGAAATTCATGTGAATTCTTGAAATTTTAGATAAATTTGAACTAGTTACCAAGTTCATTAGGTAACCCATGTTAGAAATTTTGATTTTGGGATGACTAGATCTTTCGGCCATAGTAGTTATTGAGGATTAAGGTTTTTGTTTCATGTTAAATTGGATGAATCTTGGTGTATGGGTGTTTGAACTAAACTAATGATCAAATAGATGCATAGATACAAAGTGAGAAGAATCGGCTATTATGTTAGATACTATTGCCGAATATGAAAATGTTATACTTGAATAATGTATGTGGTTGAAGTTGATAATATGAAAAGAATGCTTAAATGTGTTATAATTGATTAGGCGTTAAATTAAAAGCTGCTAAAATTTTCATTGTTTTAGCCAAATATGTGTTTGTTTAAAGAAGGAATTGTTGAAGAATGTATGTGAACTTGGCAAGTGTATTCGGCTTAGTACATAAATGATGTGAAAATTTTGGAATTTATTTTTGATTATGTGTATGTATGACCAAGTATAATTGGCCACATGAGTAAAATGAGTACTTGATGTTATATTATAATTATTGAGCTTAAGTATATGGATGTATGTATATGTGGTCATATAATGGCGTTTTGGTTTGAAAGTTGAATGATGAATTGTTATTTAAATTATATGAACATTCGGCAAAAGTAGCCATGGTGTATAAAATTGTATTATTTATGAAATTTGTAAGTTTAAAATAAATTGTGGAAATGATAAATTATAATAAAATGAGTTTGATATGTGATTGCCGAATGTGATTAACAAGTAAACATTATTGGTAAAAATATTGAATACTTCTACTTGTATTCATTAAGCTCAATGGCAAGGGGGATCAAAGTTGGATCGGGGAAAAGAGAAAGCAATAGAGTAATCAATCCACAACCGTTCCAATATACCGAGGTAAGTCTTTGAGTAACGGAACTTAGTTTATGATTTTATAGGTATCATATAAAAGCATAGTAGATAAGTTGTGATCTTATGGTTCTATATAAATTACATAGTGAAACAAATTATTTTTATTTTATATGACTTGGAGCTGAATGGTTAAAGAATTCATGTGGAATAACGAAATGAAATCGTATTACGTGTATGTAGCTATTGAGCCGTAAGAGTAAGGGTTGATAAGCATGTTGAACTTGTTTTCTAGTAATGCTAATGGGTTATGATATATATATGTGCATAGCATTCATGCGGGTTATTATAACCGAGTTAAGTCCCGAAGGCATTCGTGCGGGTTATTATAACCGGGTTAAGTCCCGAAGGCATTCGTGCTGGTTGTTACATCCGAGCCAAATTCCGAAAGTAATTATGTTTGGAAAGGTGCGATTCTGTCGTAATAATTCCGATTAATGTGCTCATAATCCCTAATATGACCAGGTATGGATCGTATATACATTGGAAAAACTTTGTACAGTATAAGTTGTAATTATGTAATCGAATAATGCTCTCTCGGCCATTCCTTAGGGTTATATGAAGTCTATAGCTCACTCAAGTTACATGAAATTGATTCAAATGAAATTTAGTTAAGTTTGACTTCGAATGTGTAAACATATTGATAGAAGTGTAAATTAAAATGAATATGTGATCTTGTGCATAGACATTTATTTATCCTTATGAATGCTATTTCTTTTGTGTTCTTGTTTCAAATGATTTCCTTACTTATAAGCTTACTAAGCATCGAAACGCTTACTCTGTTGCTTAAATTCTCTGTATTATAGATTTTGTTCGTCAGCTATCGGACTCGGAAGTGTCAAAGTCGAAGTCATCCACACTATCTAAGCCCCTTTTTGGTACTCTTTTAGTTGAACTTTGATAATGGCATGTATAGGACTGACCTTTGTTTTTAATTAAGTATCTTTTGGTAATGTATACTCGTATAGCCATGCGAAAATGGCTTGTATATTTTGAGTATAGCATTATAATCATTTTATATATATGATCTTATGATATGGTTATTGAGTGGTATGGAAATGCTTGGTAATGATTAGCCATTGGAATGGCTAATCATGATCATATTTGGTGCTATGTATGTCAAATTGCTAGTTAATCAATTGGAAACCATGAAATAGGTAAAATTTACCACAAAATAGATTCAGACAGCAGTAGTGACGTGAATTTGAAAAATCACTAAAAATAGTAGAAATAGAATTAAATAATGAATAAGTTATGGAATCGAAGCTTGATGAGTCTATTTTCATATGGAAGAAGCAAAACAGGTATATGAGCTATATTTTATGAGATGTTTAAATTTTTGTGAAACAGGGCCAGAGCGATTTCTGGATCCCCTATTATGACTTTGGAAATTCACCATAAATTTTACAAAGATAATTATAAGTCATGATTTATATGTACAGATTCATTATTGAGTCTAGTTTTATTAGAGACAAACGGCATAGTCATTGAAGCTCTGTATAGGGAGATATCTGATTCGTAATACACAGAGGTCAGAGTAGTCAAACCTTGAAACAGGGGAGACTTTAACTAATAAACTGTACTAATTGGCCTGACCAAAAATTCTGGAAATAAGTAGATAGATGTATGAGTCTAGTTTCAGGAAAAATTTACGGAACTGGATTTCGAGTTTTAGAACTCGAGATATGATTTTTAAAGTGACTGTGATGCAGTTATCCAGCTTGTCTGGAAATTTTAAAATGAATTAAGTCCGTCAACACCTCGTGTTCGACTCCGGCAACGGTCTCGGGTATGGGGCGTTACAAATCATGTGGTATTATCTCATGCCTCAAAGGATATAAACTTACTCTTAACATAAACTTATATGCTAACATAATTCCAACAAACTAACACATAATAAGCACTTATGTGATTACCAAAATATTACTTCAAAAATAGCCAAACTTAGACCATCACTAGCCCCTCCAATGGCTAGATTTCAAAACAACAATTACAAGCCATCATTGGCCAAGTAAGCTTATACATGCCATTATACCAAAATGAGATTTCTATTTATACCAAAATGAGATAATGGATAGTGTGATCACTGCTCCGATCAACTTCCAACCTTCGCGAGCTTTGAGCACTATCAAATAGGGAAATTTTAACGGAGTACGCATTTTTTGCTTAGTAAGTTCGTATAACTAAAAATAAACTTACCAGTCATATTTAATAATACAAGCATACATAAATTTACATTCCATCGATTTTGGGTAAGCTACCTAAATACACATACACTTTATTCAACAAGTTAGTCACATAATCACATATGAATATCAAGTAGACATAGATGAGTTCATCACCACTAGTTTCACCTTTCCACACTTCGAAGGTCTTTTTTGTCGAATTATTGAAATCTTGATGGATGTTCGGGTAATATACACATGTGCAAAAGTACCATTAGGGTATATAATAGAAAGGCACACTCTTGAGACGTACATTTTACAGTAAGATTACCAGTCCAAGCTAAATCCTATCCGTAGCATTTGCTCTAGAGAGCTTAATATGGATTACCCGTCCGGGCTAAATCCAATTTACAACATAAGCTCAAGAGGGCTTACATTAGAATTACCCGTCCGGGCTAAATTCTATCTACAACATATGCACTATTATTCTTAAACCATCGAAATTCAACATTCAACTGGATCATGACAATTTGTCCACTTTTCACAACTTATGACTATTTCATTATGTGTATCATCTCATACATTTCAACACAATCATACAATTCAATTCAAGTATATCAACATACATATTTAAGTTACACGAACTTATCTTGAAATTGATTTGTATTTAAATGTCAACTAATCTGAAACCTTTTGCTTTCCTCGATCTAGTTCCGTAGTTGCTCTTTCCGGATCTATATGGATAAATTTAACTATTAATCTATCACATTTCATTTACATTTGCAATTTATTCCATCTTAGGCAAAATTACCATTTTGCCCTATCCTTTTTAAAAATTTTGATTTCGTCCCTACGCCCGGAAAATGAAATTCATGCAATTTACTCTCTATTCCAACATTAACCAAAATTTCAACTTAAAATTTACAGAACTTATTTTATATAAATTTAAGAATTTTTCATGGGTTTTTACCACTTTTTCATTTTAGTCCCTAAATCAAGTTTTCATCAAAAATTACTTTGTAAAAGTTGTTTATCTATGACTAACTTTTCATTTTCTACCATAAATTTCTAATTTTCAGCATATTCATCCATGACCCAAATTTCATATCTTGATAACTTTTCAAATAAATCCCCTAAATAGAAATATTAGATTATCCCGATTCCAAAAATATAGAAATTACTAAAAACGGGACTTGATTTCATACCTTATTGAGCTTGAAAAGTTTTCTTCCTCTCTCCTAGGGTTTCCATAGAAAAATTGAGGAAGATGATATGAAATTAGATGATTTTTTTCTTTTTAATTAATTATCATCTATTAATCTTATTGATTTCCAATTTAGTCCCTACCCTTTTCTAATTTTTCCATGGATGAGTCATTAAAATATCTACTAACTACTCTTCAATGGTCTAATTACCATATAAATACCTTAAGTTTTAAATTCCATATCTATTTGATACCTATAGCTACTAGAACTTAACTTTTGCATTTTATGCAATTTAGTCCTTCCCCTAATTGAACACACAATCGGTAAAATTTTAGTACCAAAATTTTCATGTGACTTTCCTATCATGATGCCAACCATAAAATAAAATAAAATAAATTTTTAATTTTGGCTTGGATTTGTGGTCCTAAAACCACTGTTTTGATTTCATCGAAAAATGGGCTATTACAACTCTCCCCCATTAGAAGTTTTCGTCCTCGAAAATTCTTACTAGAAAAGAGTTTAGGGTATTGCTTCCTCATAGTAACCTCTGGCTCCCAAGTATCTTCCTCTAATCCATGTCGTTGCCAGAGAACTTTTACCAATGCCACCCTTTTATTTCTTAGCTCTTTCGTCTCATATGCCAGTATTTTAATTGGTTCCTCATTGTAAGTTATTTCAAGCTAAAATTGAACTCCTATTGGAGTAATAACCTGTGAAGGATCTGATTAATATTGTCGTATCATGGACACATAAAACACATTTTGAATTCTATCAAGCTCTAGTGATAATGCTAACCGATATGTAGTAGGCCCGATTCATTCAATGATCTCATATGGCCCAATGAATCGTGGACTCAGTTTCCCTTTACGGCCGAGTTAGAGAACTTTCTTCCAAGGTAACACTTTCAAGAATACTTTATCACCAACCTAAAATTCTATCTCTTTCTGCTTTAAATCGGCATTAGACATTTGACGGTCTAAAGCCACTTTTAAACTGTCTCGAATTATCTTCACCTTATCTTCAATTTCCCAGATCAAGTCAACTCCATGTATCTTTTTCTCACTTAAATCTATCCAATACAATGGAGTTCTACATTTACGACCATATAGAGCCTCATACAGCGCCATCGAAAATTACCCAGACGACATCTTTCTTTTTAGGTGATAAAGGTAATCTCATTACAAAGTTCATGGAAACTCTTTCCCATTTCCATTCCGATATTGTAATTGGCTAGAATAATCCTAAAGGTACTTGGTGTTCAGCCTTCACTTGTTGACATATCAAACACTTTGATACAAATTCAGAAATATCCTGTTTCATTCCTGGCCACCAGTACATCTTTTTCAGATCGCCATACATCTTATTACTACCATGATGGATAGACATGTTACCATTATGAGCTTCATTCATAATCTCCTATACTAGTTTTGAACTTTTTGGTACACATACTCTGCCTCTGAATAATAAACAACCATCAGTCTTGACCTGAAATTCTGAGTCAGAAGCCGATTCACTTTGTATTTGTTTTGCTTGCAACTTACTATCATTTTTATGAGCTTCAGAGATCTGCTACAAAAAGATCGGTTTAACTTTTAAGTCATCTATGATTGAACCATCCTTAGATAAAGACAATTGGGTGTTCAATACACGTAAGGCAAATAAGGATTTTCGGCTCAAGGCATCCACCACTACATTAGCCTTCCCCAGATGGTAGTTAATAACGAGATCATAATCTTTCAATAATTCCAACCACCTACGTTGTCTCAAATTTAGTTCTTTCTGTGTCATTAAATACTTCAGACTTTTGTGATCCGTAAAGATATGACATTTTTCACCAAAAAGATAATGTTGCCATATTTTCAATACAAAAACAATAGCTGCTAATTCAAGATCATATACTGGGTAATTTCTTTCATGCAGTTTTAGTTGCCTAGATGCATAAGCCACTACTTTACCATCTTGCATCAATACACATTCTAAACCATTCAATGAGGCATCGCTGTAAACTATAAATTCCTTAATCGATTTAGGTTTGACTAATACGGGTGCTTCCATCAATAAAGCTTTCAATCTATCAAAACTCTACTGGCACTTATCAATCCACTCGAATTTCACTTCTTCTTGCAACAATCAAGTCATCGAAGAAGCTATCAGTGGAAACCCTTTAACAAATCTCCGATAATATCCTGCAAGTCCCAAAAACATTTTGACTTTTGAAACATTCTTCGATGGCTTCCAACTTAAAATAGCTAAAATTTTATTCGGATCCACCCGAATACCCTCTGCAGATGCAACATGTCCAAGGAAACTAACTTCCCGTAGCCAGAATTCACATTTACTGAATTTAGCATACAATTGTTTCTCACACAAAGTTTGTAATACAATTCTCAAATGCTCAGCATGCTCATTCAAATGCCGAGAGTAAACAAAAATATCATCAATAAAAACAACCACGAACCTATCCAAGTATGGTCTGAAAATTATGTTCATTAAATCCAAAAATACCATCGGGGCATTTGTTATCCAAATTGCATCACCAAGAACTCATAATGTAACAGCCTGTTTTTGAGACAAATCAAAATAGTGGTTTCGAGACCACAAATTTAAAGTCAGAATATTAATTTTATTAAAGTTTACAGCATGATAGATTAATTATGTGAAAATTTCGTTTAGAAATTTTATTGTTTAAATGCTTAATTCGTTAAAAAGGACTACATCGCGTAATGCATAAAAGTTGAGTTCTATTGTTTAAAAGTATCAAATAGCTATGGTTTATTAATATGGAAGTCCTTATTATGTAATTAGTCCATTTCTAAGGTAAGTGGACATTCTTGGACATTGATTATATGATATATTAATGTTTTATAATAAGGTTATAATGGTAATTTAGTTATTAAAGGTTGAATAAAATAAAACAAAGCAAATTAAAACATTATTTTCATCTTTATGCACCGAATATTGAAGGTTAAATTTTGCAACCTTGAATTCTTCAATTAGGTACAATTTTTACTCGATTTTTAATGATTTCTACTTTTTTAGATCGTTGCTTCGTATTCTAGCTGGCCCATACCTTAATTTTTGAATTTTTTCATGATTTTTTAAAGTGCCATTGTTGAATACTTGAGTTCTTTGATGTTTAATGATAGATTATAGAAGCTTGATGATAGTTAAACAAGTTTTGTAAAGTGATTTTTGACAAAAATGTCAAATAAGGATTAAATTGAGAAAATGTAAAATTATGTGGTTAAAAGTGTGAAATAATGAAATATATGGGCTACTAGTGGTATATAGTAAATTCGACTATCATGGGTTATGGCCTAATTGTGCAATTTTACATTTTTATGTGTTAAGGACTAAATTGCAAAGTAATCAAAAGTCTAGGCGTAAAATTCTAAATTAGTCAAAATGAATGTTTTAGGCAAAATTGAATTGAATGAAAGTTTGAATGAGTTAATTTGATATTATATAGATCAAGATAAGCAAATACCGGAACTAGATCGGGGAAAACAAAAAGTGGGCGAATAGCCGATAGTTTTATCTGAGGGTGCGAGGTCAGTTCTTATAATTAGAATCAAACTTCTATATATTTGAAAATATTTGAAATGAATATTTGTGATTGAGTAATTGATGTACTTGAAATATAAATGTCTTATTGCTATATAATATTTGTTACCGAGCCTAGTTTGAACTATATGAATTCATAGGATATGAGTGACTTGCCACTAGGGTTACCATTTTGGTCGAGTTCCTGCATTTGTTGCGGACTCACCATAGCTCGTATGAGCTTACTGATATATCAGCTCGTATGAGCTTACTGTTCAGCTTGATAGAGCTTATCGTTTCAGCTTAATAGAGCTTATTGTTTATCAGCTCAGAAGGAGCTTACCGATTCTGGCTCGAAAGAGCATAAATGATAATGAATTGATGGATTACTGATGTTTTTCACCCGAGTATCCTTTGAATTTCTAATAGGTTCAACGAGCATATAAATTGTTTATATGGATGAATTACAGTTTCTAAATGTTACTATGTTATATATGATATATGAATTTGGAATGATGCAAAGTATTGTTCTAATGGATGCTTTCATGTATTTTTACAATGACTAACATGTGATGAATACTTGTGATTAGGTGTTGGTTAATTGAATTGGTTGCATTTTTAGTATTGCTTTGATTATGTACCAATGGTAAGTTTAATTCTGAATTATACGGGCTTACTAAGCTGTAAAGCTTACTCTATTTCTTTTTCTATGTTTTATAGAGGCTCGTTAGCTCATTCGTTTCGGACAACTCGGAGTTGCACATCACACTATCCAATTTTTTATTGGTACTCTTGATATTGTGGATATATGTAAATATGGCATGTATAGACTAGTTTGAAAGATGTTAGTTATGTTACTTGTTATCATGACTTTGGTATGTTTTTGTGTATAAGTTAAGCCATATGATTTGGCTTATTTTGGTACTATGTTTTGGTTGAATTAAGTGTTCAATTATGGTATGTTTTGGAAAGGTAATGACGGAATGAAATTATGCAAGTGAAGTTTTGAGATGTAGTTGTTAAATAAATGGATTATGCATGACGTTGAATAGGTATTTGGGCATGTAATTATTAGGTTTTGATATGGTAAATAATGTGTATTAAAATGGTTATCTTGGCTACCTATTGACTTGTAAATATTTGGTTATCTATGCTTATGAATGCTTGTTTATAGGGTGGCAAAATGGCTTTACAAATAGCCTATTTTTGTCCACAGGGGCAGAGACACGGGCGTGTGTCTCAGCCCTGTGCGACACACAGTCATGCTGCACGGCCATGTGTCCCCTAGCGTACCCATTCGAATTAAGGTGGTATACCCTACAGTTTTGACACGGCCTAAACACACCAACGTGTCTACTGGCCGTGTGTGGTATATGGGCTGGCACATGGGCGTGTGGTCGGCCATGTGGCCAAGTCAGTAACCTCCCTAATTTTTCAACGGCCTGGAACAAAGGCACGTCCTTGGTCGTGTAGTGCAAGTCAGTATGTATGCCCTGTTTTCACACGGCCTGTGACACGGGCTTGTCTGGTAACCGTGTAAGGCACACAGCCTGTTCACAAGGGCGTGTGACCTTTAAAACTTTAAAAATTTTATAAGTTTCTCAAAGTTCGTAAATGTTATCAGTTTAGTCCTGAAGCATTTCTAAGCATGTTTTAAGGTCTCGTAGGACCTTATAAGGGACAGAGTGATTGAGATGAATAAGTTTTTTAATGATGATAGCATAAATGTATGATTTATGTTGTGGTTGATCGGTAATGCCTTGTAACCCTATTCCGTTGACGGATACGGGTTAAGGGTGTTATGTAACAGCTCAGTTTAGGGCCTAGTTGGAACAGTGGTTTTGGGACCACAAATCTGAAGTCTAAGAGATTATTTTATTATTATTTTGATGTTCTAGCATTAACATATTAGTGCATGAAAATTTTGGTAAGTTAATTTTGAAGTTCGTGAGCCCAATTGCGAAAAATGACTAAATCACAGAAAGTGTAAAAGTCCCAAATTGATAGTTAAAGGTGTCAAATAACTACAGAACCTAAATTGGGGGTTTTAAAAGGCAATTAGACCCTCAAAAGTAAGCATAGCCGGCCATTGGACAAGGAAAATCAAGTAGTCAAAGTGTTAAGTATTAATTACATGAGCAAATTGAGTAAAATAAAGAAAAGTTGTCATCTTTTCTATTCTTCTCCCATACACCACCAAAAATATCAGCCATTGTTGGGGTTTAAGAGCTTCAAAATTTTCAGCAACTTTGAGCCCTTTCAATTAAGTGATTTTGATAGTTTCTATTAATGATTTTTACAGTTTTGGACTCCTTGAAGCATACGCTTCCAAATGAGGGGTCTATTTTTGCAAAAAAGATTAAGATTTTGGGGTTTTTCCATGAATGGATTTGTGATAGTTGCTGAGCTTTTATGGAAGAATATGAGTCCTAATTGTGTTATAAACAACTTTTGTGAGAGGTGTTAACTTGAAAACACCTAAAGGGACTATTTTGCATAAGTTACAAAATAGGTAATAAATGTGTGAAATAACGGGATTTTAAGGTTGCTATAAGTGTAAAAAGAGTTCGGATAGGCTTGAAATACGAAGAAATTCGATAAAAATTGATTTCTAAGCATTGGGGTAAAATGGTTATTTTGTCAAATCTAGGGGCAAAATGGTCATTTTACCACATGCATGAATCTTGGATTACCTAATTTTATTCAGTGACTAAATTAGTGTATTTTGCTAATATATATCAAGATTTACCAAATGCAGCCCTAGACCGGGGGAAGGCCAAGCAAGTAGATTAATTGACGAGTAGTCCACATTTTGTAACCCGAGGTAAGTCGTATATAAATAGTACAACTACATTGTTACTATATGTGCTTGAATTGTCATTGAATTGATATAGCATGAACTGGTTGATTGTGAATTGAGAATGCATAAATAGAAATTGTGATAGTGGAAATAAACCGAATATTCAGGCCGTAACATTTGGGTCACTTGTGTGAGCTAGTGTAAGACATGTCTGGGACATGCACCGGCCACATTATGGGAGATAGTGTAAAACCATGTCTAGGACATAGCATCGACATTGAGACGAGTGCTAGTGTAAGACATGACTGGAACATGTATTGGCCTCGAGATGTAAGCCAGTGTAAGACATGTCTGGGACATGTATCGGCTATGAGATGTGTCAGTGTAAGACCATGTTTGGGACATGGCATAGGCATGGACATGTGAGAGCTAGTGTAAGACCATGTCTGGGACATGGCGTCGGCCTCGATTTCGATAGTCAGTGTAAGACCATATTTGGGATATGGCATCAACTTGATGGAGGAGCCAGTGTAAGACCATGTCTAGGATATGGCATCGACTTGATGGATGAGCCAATGTAAGACCATGTCTAGGACATGGCATCGGCATTATACCCTATGTTTGAGGCTTAGTGAATATTCAATAGCTTTTCGAATGGTTAACGGTGAGTGTTATGTTCTAGAGCTAATGAGGAAAGTATACCCGTGTTGTGAATGGTACATGTACCTAATTGGTACGCATGAGATACGAGCTCTATATATATAAAATGTGACTTGTATGGATGGTAGTGAGTAAGCTACACCTATGCCTACTTTGGTGATATAAGCATGTTGATTGTGGATAAATGTTGTAGTATACTTATCTAGATGCGACTTACTAAGCTTTATGCTTACTCCCTATCCTTTCCCTTTTCTTTCAGTGCCGCCTAATTAGCATCAAGGATCACCTGAAGTCAGAGATATCGATCACACTATCAGCCGAAACATTCGGTATAGTTGGATTTATATTTTTGAATATGGCATGTATAGGGTTAGAACTTATTATTTGAGTCTTTGAGAATTGGCCAAATGTGTTGGCTTGGGATAAATCCAACACTTAGTACTAAGCCATGAATAATGGCTAATATTTATTTTGAGTTTATAAAAGTTGCATTTTTCATAGTTGAATGATCATCTATTGTGGCTAATTTGATTTTGGAAATTATGCTTGTTTTGGTATTGGATGGTTTTGCATGAAAATAGGTATTCAAGGGTGGTAATGAGGCTTGGTAAATAGCCTTATATTGTCCACACAGGTAGACACACGGGCATGTGTCTATGCCATGTGTGACACACGGTCAGCCCCATGGGCGTGTAGTAAATCGTGTGTCTCTTGCACGTAAAAATTTCAAGTTAGTATGCATGGTAGTAACCACACAGGCAAAGACACGGCCGTGTGTCTCAACCGTGTAGGTGACACAGCCTAGTATACGGGCGTGTGCCATGGCCGTGTGACATTTTGAGGTTGCTGACGTCAAAAACAGAATGTTAAGGTTTTCAGACACGGGCTAGAACACGGGCGTGTCGTGGTGTCTCAGCTGTGTGGGGGACACAGCGTAGCATATGGGTGTGTGACATTTTTGGGGTTGCTGACGTCAAAAACAGAATGTCAAGGTTTTTAGACACGAGCGTGTCATGGCCGTGTGTGGGACACGGTCCATTGACACGGACGTGTGTATGGCTGTGTGAAAACCCCTGTAGGTGTGGATTAGAAATTAATTCTACACGGGTTAGGGACACGGGCGTATCCTAGGGTGCTTCGGACATGTGAACCACACGAGCCATCAACACGACTATGTCAAAAAGGTCACACGGGTGTGTGCCTTGTTCTATAAGAAAAATTTCTGAGGTTGGTTTTGTGACACCCCTAATTTGACCCTAGTCGGAAAGTGGTTTCGAGACCACAAAACTGAGTTACAAAAATAATTAATTGTTATAGTCTATGCTTATTATTTGTGAATAAGTATGTGTGAAAATTTCATGCTTTAATTTTGTCATTTGGATGTGAAATTTAGCTAAAAAGGGCATATTTGAGAAACTTTTAAAATATGATAGGCAAATGTCCAAGTGATTAAAATGTTAAACTATTAAAGTTGTGGGTTTGCATGTCAAAGTACCCAAAATTTGACTAGTGGCCGGCCATGCTATGGGTTAAAATGTATTGTAAACATTTTATGTTAGTGTTTTATGTTAGAATTAATAAAATAAAGAACATGGGTAATAAAATAATAGTGGTTAGTAGGGGAGAAACAAAAAAATGAGCTAGGTTGCTCCTCCATTGCCGTGAATTGAAGGAAGAAGAAGAGGGGAAGTTTGGCCAAGGTGGTTCTTGAGATTAAGGTATGTTCAATGTTGCTTTTGGAGGTCTACACATCCTTTGGAGGGTTAGCCTACTTCTATTTATCTCATGGATGAAATTGGAGTTGTTGGAGAGTTAGGATTCGGCTAAGAGGCTTCAAAATTTTAGTTGATGCCTTGATACTACTAGCATGTTAGCTATATGGATGTGTTAAGTTACTTGAAATGTTAGATAAATTTGAACTCCCTACCAAATTCTTTAGGCAACCCATGTTAGAAATTTCGGTATTGAGATGTCTAGATCTTTCGGCCATTGTAGCTATGGAGGAATAAAGTTTTTGTTTCTTGTTAAATTGGATGAATCTTGTTGTATGAGTGCTTGAACAAACTATGATTAAATGGATGCATAGATTCAAAGTGGGAAGAAATGGGCTATTATATTTGATGCTAATGCCGAATATGAAGATGATGAACTTGAATAAATAATATTCAGCTAGCATGATAAGTTATGAAATATTAAGTAGATGATATAATTGATTGATGAAGTGGCTAATAGGGATTTCTAATGAAATTTTGCCAAGGCCGAATGTATCATGAAGTAAATAAAAAAAAATGCTAAATGTGCATTATGTGCTTATATGTGTATTCGGCCAGGGAAGTTTGACATGAAACTTTGATAGGTTTGAGAGATGAATGACCGAATGAGCTAGAGGTTATGTATGGATGAATTTTATGCACATGTGTGTGTGTGGCATTAGTAGCTAATGGCATTCGACATTGTTTAATTAAAATTAGAAATGAATGCTTGAAAGTTAAATAGGTCGCTCTAATGACCAAATATGCTAAAAGCTAATATATGGACAAATGATATGAATGAATTGGTTTTTGAAATGTATATGGTTGCCGTATGTATGTGTTTGATTGAGAAGTAAATTTGTTTGATTTAGCTCAAGAGCCTAGAGGATCAAAGTTGGATAAGGGAAAGGAAAAAAGTGATCGAAGAGCCGTCGTAATCGTTCGGCAACTTCTGAGGTAAGTTTTAAGTGATTAAACGTTGAGTAAATTCAATCATAATAGGACATGATGAGTTGATTTAATAAGATATGATGTGGCCATGTAATGTTCTAAGCTCAAATGGTAAGTTCTTAAGTGTTTGAGCTTGGGAATTTAAGTGTAATTTGAATTAGTCTGCTTAGGACAGCAGCAGTAACGTGACTTTAGAAAATCACCATAAATTTATGGACTTGAATTAGAGGCTGAATGACACATGAAATTAAAGCTTAATGAGTCTAGTTTCTTATAAAAGAAACCGTGTAAGCAAAGGAATTTCCGATAATGAGATATTTAAAGTTGTGTGAGACAGTGCAGAATGACACTGTAATCCTCTATTCTGTTTTTAGAAAATCATTATAAATTGTACAAAATTTTTTAAAAGACAAAATTTATATTCTAAATGCCTTAGTGAGTCTAGTTTCAAATGAAATAAACTAGAACATATTTTGAATTTTGTACAATGAGAAATTTTATTCGTAGTGAAGAGTGGTCAGCATAGTTAAACAGTGAAATAGTGGAAACTTGATGAAATATCTGGCATTGATTGGCCAAACCAAAAATTCTGAAAATTTGTTGGGTAAAATATGTATGAGTCTATTTTCAGGGAAAATTAACGGCACTTCATTTGGAGTTTCGTAGCTCCATTTACGAATAATTTAATGACTGTTGCTCAGGAAAAACAGCTTGTGCTGAATTTGTGATTATGTTGTAAACCTTAATAAAACTATTTGAGTTGCTTATAAGCTATCGATTAAATATTGGTAATCAAAGTACCAAATCCGTATTAAAGTGAAGCTATAAGCCGTAAATGACTAGTATACCTAGTCAATTTTGTTATGATGAAATTGGTGTACAAGGTGTGTATATGTGATAAGGCCTAATGGCCGATGTGATGAATGTGAAAGTGTGTATATGTGATAAGGCCTAATGGCCGATGTGATGAATGTGAAAGTGTGTATATGTGATAAGGCCGAATGGCCAATGTGATGAATGTGAAAGTGTGTATATGTGATAAGGCCTAATGGCCGATGTGATGAATGTGAAAGTGTATATATGTGATAAGGCCGAATGGCCAATGTGATGAATGTGAAAGTGTATATATGTGATAAGGCCGAATGGCCAATGTGATGAATGTGAAAGTGTGTATATGTGATAAGGCCTAATGGCCGATGTGATGAATGTGAAAGTGTATATATGAGATAAGGCCGAATGGCCAATGTGATGGATGTGAAAGTGTATAAATGTGATAAGTCCCGAAGGGCATTTGTGTCAGTACTATATCCGGGTTAAAACCCCGCAGGCTTTATGCTAGAATATTATCCTGATTAATGTTCGTAGGCTTCGTGCTCGTACTATATCCGAGCTTTAAAGACCCGACTGCTAAATGCTAGGATTCAAGTAAGACTTTGATATTGAGTATCTGCATTAAGTTACCATCAAATAAGTATTATGTATTTAAGATGTTCAGGTACGTATTACTTACTCATCGGTGGAGTGATTTCGAGGTGAATTATTAGTATCAAAGAGGTAGGTAAATGTGATTAATATTATAACTCCAAATATGAGAATGATCTAATTGGTAATGGTATGTTTGTATAATAAAGTATGCGATGAAATATTCTTATGTATTAGTGCATATTCTGCCCAAAAGCCTTATGATTTGAGTATGGATTGGGTTGAGCTAGATGTGCCAGTACAAGGTAAGGATTATGATTTGTAAGCTTACGTATATGTGATAAGGAATATGTTTGGTTCTTTATGTGCCTATGGTAATTTAGTACTTGTCATGTTGAAATACTTAAAAGTATGGATGTGATTATGAACAAGTGGAAAGGATTATTGAAAGTTGAAAATCGATGAAGAATGTGCTTTGGAAATATTTGACCATCTACGTCATTATTATTCGAAAGTATATATGTGGCAGCCAAGTGTTGCGTTTAATGATATTATAGATCGAGATGAAGCTCTAGATTAACTTCATCGAACAGTTGAAATGAATGACCAATGATAGTGATTGAGAACACTTTGTTTTGCTTAAAACTTACTAAGCATTAAATGCTTACTCCGCTCTTTGAATCTCTGTTTTATAGATTTTGGTTCGTCAGCTATCGGACTCGGGATTATTGAAGTCGAAGTCGCCCACACTATCAAAGCCCTTTTGGTACACTTTTGGTTGAACTCTGAAAATGGCATGTATAGGACTACCCTTTTGTTGTTGGTCATGTACCCTTCGGTTTTGTGTAAATTTGGATAGCCATGCGAAAATGGCTTAAATATACTTTGATCATAGCATTATAATCGTTTTTTATGTTGTCCGTCGAGAGGTATGGAAATGTTGGAAACGGTTAGCCATGGGAATGGTTATTCATGATCACTTTTAGAATATGTATGACAAACTCTAGTTGATCCATGGAGGATCATGAAATAGGTAAAGTTTACCTTAAAAATAGATGCGGGCAGCAGCAGTGATGTGGATGTGAAAAATCACTAAAAATAGTACGAATGGAATTAAATAGTGAATAAATTATGTAAACGAACCTTGATGAATCTATTGTCATAGGAAAGTAATGAAACAATCATATGAACAGTATGTTAAGAGATATTCAGGTTTTCGTGAGACAGGGCCAGAACGGTTTCTGGATTCCCTGTTCCGACTTTGGAAATTCATTATAAATTAACCAGAGATAATTAGAAGTCATGCAATATATGCATAGATTCCTTTTTGAGTCTAGTTTCTATAGAAACAAACAGCATCAGTATTAAAGCCCTGTACAGGGAGATATCCAAGTCGTAATGCGCTAAGGTTAGTGTAGTCGATCCCTGTAACATGGGAGATTTGACTAATAAACTGTACTAATTGGCCTGACCAAAAATTCTAGAAAAAAATTTGTAGATGCATATATGAGTCTAGTTTCAGGGAAAAATCACGAAACTGATTTTTGAGTTGTGAAACTCAAGATATGATTTTTAAGGTGACAGTTACGCAGTTAGCCAGCTTGCCTGGAAAATTTAAAATGGATTGTGCAAAGAAGTGATTTAAGTCTGCAAACCCCTCGTGTCCGACTCCGGCGACGGACTCGGGTACGGGGTGTTACAGGTTTAAGGACCCGGAATAGTTCCAAAAAGTTTTCAACGGTCGATTTGTGCCTTGTAGGCCCGTAATAAGAAGTTTAAAGTAAAATTTGAAAAAGTTTTAACTTGGACCGAGTCTCAATGACTGGAGGTTATTCGAATGCATGAGATCAAGTTAGGTAATGCCTTGTACTCTGTCCTGGCGTGGGTTACGGGTATAGGGTGTTACATGTTACATTTGTTGGTATCTGAGTTACGGTTTAGTCGATTCTAGGACTAACGTAGAGCATGTGAGTCTAGCTATACATGTCATATATAAAACTGTGATAGTGTGATGATTCCTGACGTTTTCAAATGTGTTTTATATAGTAATGGATCCCGAAAGAGCTGTAGCGGATGACATAGAAAGTAACATGCCAGCTCCCGCTCAAGGGACAACACCTACGAAATCTAGACCTGTAACACACCTTGCCCAAGTTTGAGGCCGGGACAGGGTACGAGGCATTACCAGACTAAAACGTACACATACATGTAAAACCAGGTCATAAAATTTCTTTCAAAATAAAAAGATTCATTCATGTTCATATGTAACGCCCTCACGCCCGAGACCGTCCCCAGAGTCGAGCTTGAGGTGTTACTAAACTTAATTCATTAATTAAACAATTCATACAATTCATTTTAGAATTTCCAAACAAGCTAGCTAACTACATCACAGTCGCTTAAAAATTCATATCTCAAGTTTCAAAACTCAGAATTAAGATCCGTAAATTTTTCCTGAAACTAGACTCATATATCTATCTACTATTTTTTTTCTATAATTTTTTGTAAGGCCAATTAGTACATTTTATTAGTTAAAGTCTCCCCTGTTTTAGGGTTCGACTACTCTGACCCCTGTGTATTACAAATCAAATATCTCTCTGTACAGAGTTTCAATGGCTATTCTGTTTGATTCTCATAAACTTATACTCAATAAGGAATCTTTAAATATAAAGTATGACTTCTAATTATTTTTTTACAATTTATGGTGAATTTTTAAATTTAGAATAGGGGATTCAGAAATTGATCTGGCCCTGTTTCACAAAAACTTAAATATCTCATAAAGTATAACTCATTTACCTATTTTATTTCTTGTATATGAAAATATACTTATCAAGCTTCAATTTCAAAACTTATTTATCATTTAATTCCATTTCTACTATTTTTAGTGATTTTTCAAATTCACGTCACTGCTGCTGCCTGATTCTGTTTTGTGACCAATTTTACCTTTTCAAGGATTTTCATGGTTTAGTTAAAACATAAAACATACATGTTATTATATATAAACTTGATTAGCCATTCCAATAGCTAATCATTTACATAGCCTTTTCTTACCAAATCTTAACCATATCATAAGATCATTTATACAAAGTGAGTATATTGCTATACATGCCACACTCAAAATATACAAGCCATTTTACCAATTTAGGTCTTCGGATAGTGTGAGCGACCCTTCAACCTATCCCGATTCTCAAGCCGGCTTGTCAACAACTACAATGAATGAAAAGGAGAGAGTAAGCACAAATGCTTAGTAAGTTCACATTCAAATAGTAAGTAACATAATCATGCAATTCCACATAAAACATCATTTGCACACACAACACCAAGACATTCATGTTACATTTACATTTAATATCTTACTACAATTTCATCATACCAAGTTCTCAACCCGAGGATTTAAGCACATACCTGTCAAATTTTCTCATTCATTGCACTTACCAATATGTCACCTTCGTTTTAGGCATTCTTCTCATTCACTTAAGATTCACCCATTGAACACATCGGAATATAATTCGAATACACGAATTTCATGAACGTAAGTGCCATACCCGCAGCTAAACAAACTCAATAGCCTGCGAAACTTATGTAGCCAAGCTACCATGTAACCCGCCCATAAGTGAACTCAGACTCAACTCAACGAGCTCGGGCGTTCGCATCCATAAGTGAACTCGAACTCAACTCAACGAGCTTGGATGCCTAGTTACATCTCACGAACTCGGACTCAACTCAACGAGTTCAGAACTCAAATATCCTAGTGACATGTCACTTGTATTCTAGTCTATTCCCAAGGTTCAAACAGGCTTTTTTCCTCAATCACACATCTTTGCCGTCTTCCACGTAATATCGGAACCAATACTCAGTAGCAATTCATATTTAACACGTAATACACAGAATTTGCATATTACTCAATAATAACCACAAAGCATAATATTTCATGATATTAGTCATCATATCATATAAATAACATTAAATTACTTAAAATGACAATTATGTTACTACATTTACACATGAACTTACCTTGATATAAAATATTAACAATCGAGCCTATTCCTCGCAAACTTTATTTTTCTCTCGATCACGACTTGAATCTCATTTCTCTTGATCTATAATGCCAAATTAATCTTATTTAATACATACATTCATCAAAGCAGCCCTTAACATGAACTTTGGCAAAATTACCATTTTGCCCCTATTTTTGCATAATTACACTTTTGCCCCTAGGCTCGGGAATTAAAATTCATTCCTTATTCTTATGTTTTATGACATATTGATCATTTTTCCCTTCTATGGCAACATCAAATTCTCACTCTAACATGTACTTATGACTATTAGGTATTTTTACCGATTAAGCCATTTTACTCGTTTTCACTCAAAATTGAGTAGCACAAGTTGTCCAACATAATTTAAAACCTCATATTCTATCATAAAACACCAAAATACACAAATTTCACCTATGGGTATTTTTCCAAATATGAATCCTAGGTTGACTTATTGCTAGCATAAGCTAAATCGAGCTACCGGGATTCCAAAAACGTAAAGAACATTAAAAACGGGGCTTGGAATCACTTACTATGGAGCTTGAAAGCTTGAAAAAAACCCTAGATATGGAGAACCCTTGAAATTTCAGCCTAATGAAGAAGATGGACAAAAATTGACTTTTAATTTTGTTTTTAATTCATTTTAATAACTAAATGACCAAAATGCCCTTAATTAAAAACTATGGTGTTTTATCTTCCTTTAGGTATTTTTGTCCAAACTAGTGTAATGGTCTAATAAATATCCAAGGACCTCCACTTTAAAAACCCATTACTCACAAGTACTTAATACCTTTGTGAACTGAAACACACATTTTACAACTTTTGCAATTTAGTCCTAAATATCAAATTGGACCCTCTATCGATAAAATTTCTAAACGAAATTTTCACACAATCATGCAATCATGCCATAGACCTTAAAATGATAATAAAATAAATTTTTCTACCTCGGATTTGTGGTCACGAAACCACTATTCTGATTAGGCCCTAATTCGAGATATTACATCATATGTCCCTTATATGGGCTCACGAGGCCCAAAACATATATCGGGGGTGTTCGATACTAAATCGAGAACTTACGAACCTTTTACAACACTTATGAAATTTTCCATGTTTGGAGAGTCACACGTCCGTGTGGGTTAGGCCTTGTGGTCACACACGCCCGTGTGGCTTGGGACACGCCCATGTCCTCAGCCCATGTAACTCTCTGTTTATGACGTCAGCAACGAAATAGGGTCACACGGCCAAGTCACACGCCCGTGTCCTCCACACGGATGAGACACACGGCTGTGTCTCTGCCCGTGTGGCCCAGAAAATGGCTATTTACCAAGCCGTTTGTCACCCTCGTTAGCACTTACTTAAACATAACTTCAATGGTACTTTTGTGGCAATTTCATATCAATTTATTCATGCAAAAGGCACCATACTTTGCCTAGTATAAACTTATCAACTTCATGCCATGATTATCGTTAACACATTCTTACACTTCATACTTATGCTAAGGTCTATTCATAAGCCAATTTAGTCACTTTAAAATCATCAAGTAATCTAGGGAACATTCACAGTTCATCCATTCCAAACACACATGACCACACCATATGAAACCTTTAGCATGTGTATGCATATATGGATAGGTTTACAACTCAATTACCAATATGAGCCACATCACATGGCCATATACTAAATGAATCATATTCCCATTTTGAGCCAATACATTTGGCAAAATGAAATGACACATACCCAATTGACTAAGTCCCTATACATGCAATAGTCTTAAAGTGCTTGAAATCATTTATACCCTTCAATAGTTGGATAGTGTGATAGAACTTCCAACGATCTCCAACCTGAGCTAGCTTAGTGACCCTCTAAAATGAGGAAAATGAAAGGGTAAGCTATATAGCTTAGTAAGTCCATATGAAAATAATAAGAGTTTTATTGACATGTATTTTCCATATTCTCACATGTTCTAAAGGTAACACAATCATAATTGCAATAATTCCACTATTTATTCATATTCCAGCCAAGCTGTCTACGTGAGTCATAGTCACTAAATTATTGATAAATTGAGCTACAGAATTCTAAATTAAGATCTGTTAAAAGAGCTTGAAACTATACTCATATATATTTCTACCATAAAATTTTAATAATTTATGGATTAGTATACAGCTTATTCTTCAAAGTTACCCCTGTTCTGCTATTTGATAGCTTCGACCTTTTTTTACTAAAAATTAATTATCTCACAGTATAGGATTCAGATAATATTCCCATCTATTTCTATCAAAAATATACTCATTAAGGATTCAGTCATATGAATTCTAACCGATAATTATTTTTATACAATTTTTAATGATTTTCCAAAGTTAAGACAAGGGAACCCGAAATCACTCTAACCCTGTCTCATAGAAATCCAAATATCCCATAACATAAAATTCTTTTGCTTACATAGTTTCTTCTATGTGAAACTAGACTTGATAAGCTTTAATTTCATATTTTATTCAGCCTCTAACTCAATTTTCACAATTTTTGGTGGATTTTGAAAGTTGGACTACTCCTGTTGTCCAAAACTGTTTTAGTGTAAAATAATGATAACTAAGTTTATAACACCTTTACAAATCATTTCAACCATCATGGTAAAAATACATATTTATACATCACAAGCATAGACCCATAATCAAAATGTCATCACAAAATCATTCTCATGCACATGACTTACTTATTTGCATCCTTACCAAAGGTGCATCATAAACCGAAATCATTTCTCGTGAGTTTTGCACACATACCTGTACCACTTGCAACATAATCATAACTTTTCTCAATCATGACACAATCTTTAAATCACCTATTGAACCAGTTGGAATACTAAAGCATACCAGATAAGCCTCATACAAAAGGGTAAAATGCCGATGCCATGTCCCGGACATGGTCTTACACTAGCTCTCATAAATCGGTGCCGATGCCATGTCCTAGACATGGTCTTACACTGGCTCACATAACAACGCCGATGCCATGTTCCATACATGGTCTTACACTGGCCCACACATAACCCTAATATCAGGGCATGGATATTCAATCTATTCCTACGGTTCAACCGGGAGTTTTACCACATCAAATCTCGTCATGCATATTCTATGTAATATTACTCTATAACACCAAGTTACCATTCATTACAATGTCATCAAACATCATAGATATATGTTTTAGGTCATTGCAATACATAGCATACAATATAATTTCATGAAGCATAACACCATCACGTACATATTACCACAAACATATAATTCAACGTATCCGAATTATCATATCAATTCAAATTTCAATCACAAATCACAATAACATTATTGTCTTACCAATTTTATCATACGACTCGTTTGTCGATTCCTCTCGAGTATATCCGTAACAAATCATACTAATTATATAATAATAAATAGGCATTTCAATTCAAATAAGACATTGCATTATTATTATTATCACACGAACTTACCTCGAATGCAAAAACAGCTAATTATTTCCTTTTTATCCTTAACTACGTACTTTCTCGATTTAAGACCGAATCTCGATTTTCTTGATCCAAAATTTCAAATATAGCTTATTTATTACTCATAATATTCAAATTGACCCAAAAATCATACTTTGGAAAATTTATAATTTTGCCCCTAAACTTTCACTTATTTGCAAATTAGTCCCTAGGCTCGAAAAATAAAACTCATTCAATTTTATCCCAACCCAAGCCTAGCCAAATATTTATCTTACTTACAGTAGCCCACGTATTTCACAAATTCACACTTTTATCACACAATTTAACACATTTCTCAACTTAGTCCTTAATCGACATTTTTATCAAAAATCACTTTACAAATGGTGTTTATGTAATAACAAGGATGCATTTTCTATCATCAATTATCAAAATACACATTTTATCTACAATGGTAAAATTGATAAACTTTAACAGTTTTGAAAACAAAGGTACAGGATAGCTAAATTGAGTTACCACGACTCCGAAAACTTAAAAATAATTAAAAACGAGACAAAAACGGTACCTAGATGAGCCATAGAAGCTTGGACGAATATCATGCTCAACCATGGTTGCCCATTTTTCTTCATTTCAGTGGAAGAAAGAAACATAAAGATGATAACTTTTGCATTTTTGTCTTATCATACCTTTTTAACTTAATTACCAATTTACTGTTTTAATTTCTAACTAATTTCAATAATACCAAACAAATATCTTCCACTAAATTATTAATGGGATAATTTTCACATAAGGGCTTCCACTAAAAATTCTATAGCTATTTAATACCTTTAGCTATTAGAATGCAACTTTCGCACTTTACACGATTTAGTCCTTAAAGCCAAATTAAACACTTCTCACATATGATTTCTTCATGAAAATTTTACACAATCATATAAACATATCATAGACCTTATAATAATAATAAAATAATTATTTCCAGTTCAGATTTATGGTCTCAAAACCACTATTCTGACTAGGCCCTAATTCGAGATGTTACAAAACCCGTGACGAGTAGTCATGGAGATGAGGCTAAAGAAGCCTTCTTTCAAATATTGAACAAGTGGTTCACACAGTACATTCGTACGAACCCAGCTGTTCAGCAACATCCACCCCCACCTGTTCCCCAACCAATCCTTGTAGTTCCTCAAGATATTGATCCTCTACGATTAAATAAACCACCTGTTAATAAGATACGAAAACACGAAGCTGAAGAATTCAGAGCTACTCTTAGTGATGATCCAGATAGAGATGAGTTTTGGCTTGAGAACACGATTTGGGTATTCGACAAATTATCGTGCACACCTAAAGTATGTTTAAAATGTGCAGTAACACTATTGAGGGACACCGCGTATCAGTGGTGAAATACCTTGATATCTGTAGTTCAACAAGAAAGAGTCACTTGGGATTTCTTTCAAGTTGAGTTTAGAAAGAAATACATCAGCCAAAGATTCATCGATCATAAAAGAAAGGAATTCCTTGAATTGAAGCAGGGTCGTATGTCTGTCACAGGATATGAAAGAGAGTTTGTACAACTCAGCAAATATGCTCGTGAATGCGTCTCTTCTGAAGCTATAATGTGTAAAAGATTCGAGGATGGATTGAATGAAGAAACCAGAGTGATAGTCAGAATTCTTAAACTGAAAGAGTTTGTTGTTTTGTTTGATTGAGCTTGTAAAGCTGAAGAGCTTTGCAAAGAGAAAAGTAAAGCCGATTTTGTGGCTAGAGATTTTAGAAAGAGATTTTTGGGCAAATTGCATCAGTTAGCATCAAAGAAATTTAGAGACTATCATCCTCGTTCTACGACTTTTATTGGAATTTCGATTAGAGATATAGATGCGAGACATTTTAGCTCTAAACCTCAGGCGACTTCCATTCCCAATGTAGGAAGTGTTAGAAATGTTGGACCTGAATGTAAAATTGCAATAAAAAAGTATTATGGTGAACGTAGATTAGTGAGCGAAGCTCGCTTTAAATGTGGATTGCTTGATCATTATCTCTGAGACTGTCTAAAAAATTTTACAGCTGATAGAGATCAACCAGTGAAAGTGAGTAACATGGCTTCTAGAGGGAGACCACCTCGAAATACTGAAAATATGAGTGGTAACCGAGGTGTTATGAGAGATTTAACTATGAGATCTAAGGCACGAGCACCTGCTAGAGCTTATGCTATACGTGCACGAGAAGAGGCATCATCGCCAGATGTTATTACCGGTACTTTTTCTCTTTTTGATACTGATATTGTTGTGTTGATAGATCCTAGATCAACACATTTTTATATCTTTATGAATTTAGTATTTAAAAAGAGTTTACATGTTGAGTCTACAAAGTTTGTAATTAAAGTATCGAACCCCTTAGGCAAGTTTGTTTTAGTTGATAAAATTTGTAAGAATTGTCCTCTGATGATTCGGGATTACTGTTTTCAAGCTGACTTAATGCTTCTACCGTTTGATAAGTTTGATGTGATTCTGGGTATGGACTGGCTGACTATGCATGATGCGGTTGTGAATTGTAGATAGAAGATTATCAAATTCAAATGTCAAAATGTTGAGATTCTTCGGATTAAGTCTGATGAGACGAATGAGTTACCTATTGTGATATCATTTGTGTTAGCTCAGAAATATTTGAAAAAGGGTTATGATTCATATCTTGCATATCTGTTGGACACAAAAGTGTCTAAATTAAAGATTGAATCTGTACTTGTTGTTTGTGAGTTTTTAGATGTATTTCCAGAAGAATTAATGGGTTTCCCTCCGATCAAAGAAGTTGAATTTGGTATTGAATTAGTACCCGAAACAATGCTGATATCGATAGCTCCATACAAAATGGCTTCAACAGAATTAAAAGAGTTGAAAGCTCAGTTGCAAGAATTGACAGATAGAGGTTTTGTACAACTAGTTATTCCCCTTGGGGTGTACCGGTATTATTCGTGAAAAAAAAAGATGGCACGATGAAAATGTCTATCGACTACAGACAGTTGAATAAAGTGACTATAAAGAATAAATACCCTCTACCGTGGATTGATGATTATTTGATCAGTTGAAAGGGGCTACAGTACTTTCAAAGATCGATTTGAGATCAGGTTTGTAACAGCCCGATTTAGACCCTAGTCAGAACAGTGGTTTCGAGATCACAAATTCGAGTTAGAAAAATATTTTAGTATTTTTTTGGTGTTTACAGTATGTGAACTAATATGTGTGAAAGTTTCGTGCAAAAATTTTATTGTTTATGTGCTCGATTTTATAAAAGGACTTAACTACATAAAATGCAAAAATGGCTAGCTATTTGTTAAAGTGCTACATTATTATGGCTTTAATTATATGGACTCCTTATGTTGTAAATTGACCATTAAATATTTTAGTGGACAAATATGGAAAACCATTATATAGTTTCTAATTAAATACTTAAGGTTAAGATAGTAAAAATTAAAATAGCATGAAGTAACATAAAACAAAAACTAAAATGGCCATGCATTCATCTTTCTTGGCTAAAACATAAGAAGAAAATAAATCTTTCAAAGCTTTGAATATTCGGCACCTTTGGAGGCTTGATTCGGGTATGTGTTTTGCTTGGTTTTTTGATAATTTTTATGTTTTTGAGATTGCTGCTTCCAATACTAGCTAGCCCATGTTTGATTTTTTGAATTTGTTAATGTATTCATAAATTTCCATTGATGATAGCTTGTGGTTTTGTTGTTTGATGATGAAACATAAATATATGTTGCTAGATTATCATGTTTAATTAAGTGATTTTTGGTAAAAATGCGTATTAAGGATTAAATTATGAAATTTGAAAATTAAGGGGTCAAAATGTGAAATAAATGAAAAAATTGGGCCGCTAGGGACCTTAGTAAAATTTGGCTATGCTCAGGTGTGGTGAAATTTTGAATATTTTGTGTTTTGTGGCAAAAGTGTAATTTGCCCATTTATAAAACACCCTTTTTTTGCTGTTCGACAATTCTGACCCCTTTTCACTAAAAATTAATTATCTTCTGATACGGGATTCGAATGATGTTCTTGTTTGTTTCTTTTGAAAATAGACTCATTAAAGAATCTAATCATATAAATTATAACCCATAATTATTTTTGTACAATTTTTTATGATTTTTCCAAATCAAAATAGGGGATGCCAAAAACATTTTGACTCTGTCTCACGAAAATTCAAATATCTCATAATCTGATATTCTTTTTCTTATATCGTTTCTTCTATATGAAACTAGGCTCAATAAGCTTTAATTAAATATTTTATTCAACCTCTGACTCAATGTCTATTATTTTTGGTGCATTTTCAAATTCAGACTGCTACTGCTATCCAAAACTATTTTAGTATAGAATAATGATAACTAAGTCAATAACACTTTTACCAATTATTCCAACCATCATGATATAAATACATAGCTTACTCATTAGCATCCTTACCAATAATGCATCATAAACCGAATGAGTTATATAACATACCTATACCACTCGTAATACGGTCACATACCTTCTCGTTTTGAACGTACCCGTTGGATCATTCAAAATACCAATGGTTACTTGGAAATATCATACATATAGTATTGTTTCAATGCCATATCCCCGATATGGTCTTACATAAAATATCATATCGACACCATGTCCCCGACATGGTCTTATACGAAATCACATACCGAGGCCATATACCGGATATGGTCTTATATGGAATCTTAATAACCTTATTGTTTTGACATTTGTACCCTATTCATCTCTAAGATTCATTCGGGATTTCTCATTCATCGGAACTTCGTCATAATCAGCATTGATAAATTTCATGGAAACAAATGTACAATTCATGCAATATTGAAATATAAAATAAATAACATAAGGTAGTATTATTTACACATGAACTTACCTCGACACCAAGGTTATCAAAAAGGGACCTAACCATCGATTCCTCATTTTTCCCCCATTCTAGGTCCAAACCTTAATTTCCTCAATCTATAATGTCATATTTAGTCTAATTATTGGTTACATTATTCAATGTGGTCCAAATATTATATTTTGGAAAAATTATGTTTTTGCCCCTAAACTTTATCATAATTACACTTTTTCCCCTAGGCTCGTAAAATGAAATGCACTCAATTTCTTTGTTACCCAAGCCTAGACAAACCATTTTCATAACTATAGCATTTCAAAATTTTCATTAAAACACACTCTTACTACACATTTTATAACTTTTTCAAAACGGTCATTATGGACATTTTCATTGAAAATTACTTAACAAAAGATGTTTATCTAACACCCAACATTCATTTTCTACCACTAGACATCAAAACACATGCATGTCATTCATGAATAAATTTTTAGACATGAGCCTTAGCTTAAAGTAATGGTAGAAATAGGTAAATCGAGTTACGGGAACTTCAAAAATGTAAAGAACTTTGAAAACGGGGCTAGGGATCACTTACTATTCAGCTTGGAAGTTTGAAAAATACCCTAGCCATGGCTTCCATGGGGGTTTTGGCTAGAGCAATAAGATGGAGGCCAATTTTGGCTATTTTGGGCTTTTAATTCATTTATTTACTAGATTACCTAAATGCCCCTAACTTAAAAATTGTTCATTTCACCTATCCCATGCCCATTTTTGTCCAACAAATGTCCAATGGTCCAATTACTATATAAAGACCTCTAATATAAAGTCCATAGCAATTTGACACCTTTAACATCTAGAACTCACATTTTTCACTTTTTAGGATTTAGTCCTTTTGACCAAATTAAATGCCTAAACGTCAAAATTTTTAAACGAAAATTTCATGAATTCATTCCATGAAATCGTGGACCATAAAAATACAATAATTTTTTTTCTTATGTCAGATTTGTGGTCTCGAAACCACTGTTCCTACTAGGCCCAAAAATCTGGATGTTACAATTTATGTGTTTATGGATGAATTTGAATGAATATATGATTAAACAAGTCAAATTTGTATTAATTTAGATCAAGAAAAGAGGAAATTGGATTTGGATCAGGGGAAATCAAAAGTTGTCGATTAGTCGTTCCAGTCCGTTCGTTTCCGTACGAGGTAAGTTCATAAGTGAATAAATGATGTTAAATTGAATGTATTTATTATGTACATAGCCGAATTGAATTGTATGTATGTATAACTACATTGCCAAATTGAATTTAGCATGGAATGATTTATTATGAGCATGAATCAATCAAACTACGATGTCTTAAAACCCCATACGAACCTTAAGGATAGTTAGGATACATATGTCAAGACATAGGACTCCAATATGTGATTTCGAGTAAGACCACGTCTGGGACGTTGGCATCTATTTGAGATTTACGTGTAAGACCCTGTATGGGATAGTGGCATCGATATGTAATTACATGTAAGACTACGTCTGGGACGATGACATTGTACAAGCTTTTCGAGTTATCCGAGTATCCTTATTGATTCCAAATGGTTCAATGGGAAATGTTGAGATAAGATCGAATGTGAAACGAGCTAAATGATGCAGGTACGTGCAAAGTTAAATGTTCATGAAAATAAGGTAAGTATAGTACTTGAGATGATAATATAAACTATGCATGTTAAAAGAGTGATTTATATGTATATGAGATTGTTCATATTCAGCCTAGTTGAAATTATAATGCTAATGTTCATTTAATAATTTTATTTGTTTATGACTTACCAAGCTATTTAAACTTACTATGCGTGTGCTCGTTAGTTGTTTTATAGGTTTTGGAAGCTAGTTACGAGGTCAGGGATCGTCAAGGAACTTCGTCACACTATCGATCGGTTTTTCAGTATTTTATAAGTTTAAACTTTGAACCTATAGCATGTATAGGCTAGATAATATGTTTGATCTTGAAGTATGTGTATATTTAGCCATGCAAAAATGGCTTGATTATAATGTTAATGGTTGTGTAAATTCGGTCATGGTTTAAGCTTATATGGAAAGTAATCTCATGGTATATATGTTTTGGTGCTTGGTCATGTGTTTCGGCAATGAGGTAAATGATGGATGCTTGTTGAGTTATAGTATGTAATATATTAGTTAAATAATATGCATGTCATATATGTGTGGTGTACGTGGTATATGCTTACGGTTTAAAGTAATGATATGTATGGCTTATGATTGTTCATTATGGTAAGCTTGACATATTGTTATGTTTTGCATTTGTTGATTTTTATGATTCGGCTCAAACGAAATAAACATGGTTGATAGATATATATTTCAGTTGTGGCTTAATATTGGCTTATTTAGAATGTATGATTTGTATTATGAATTAGTTCACGTTAGTAAGCTTAATACAGAGTATATATGTTTGTGATGTTTGTTATATGATTTGGTAAAGGGTAATGATAAGCATAATGTATGTTCGGCCATGATACTAATTTATTTTAGAAGTGTGTTTATGGCATATTTTATGTGATGGAATGGTATGATTATTGTGTATATATTTGATGATTGAAATTATGACCATTTGGATAGTTAAAAATGTTAATTTAATGTTTAAAATCGGCTAGTTATAAGTAAAATAAGTGTACATGCCAACGATAGGATCATGTGTAGTTGGTTATTTAGATTCGGCTTGTGATGGCTAATAATGATCATGATTTGTAACAGCAAAGTTAGCTTAATATAGAATGGTAAAATTTTTTTGTGCTACTTTTGAACCTAAATTTGATAGCCAAAATAGTTGAGAAGGGAATTGGTTATGTGAGTGCAATTTATGTATGATAATTAGCATGTGAATGGGGTGTACTATGGTTTGTATTTTGTGCTCATATAAGGGTTCATAGTGATAGGCTAAAATGTGTATTATATATGTTGCATTAAATTTATGTTCGACCATAGGGTAATGATACTAAGGTTGCATATGTGTTTGGACAATAATTGGTGTGTAATAGTTTGTTTGGTTTTTTTAACATGCGCACATGCAGAGTTAAGGAAATGATATGTTTGATATTTGTCAAACTAAATAGATATATTGGCATGTATTCGATGTATGTTTGAATGTCTTAATGTATGCACATGGAATTTGTCATGTATTAAGCTATGTTATAATTTGATTATTTGAATGCTGTAAATGAGATATACGTATGATTCGTATAATTGAGTTTATATTACCTAAACATGTATAGTAATGAATGACTCTCCTAAGCTATGTATTGTTCAATAATGCCTGACAGATACGGGTTAAGGGTGTTACATCTTATTGATATCAGAGCTATGGTTTAGTCAATTTTAGGACTAACGTAGCATGTGTGAGTCTAACTATACATGCCATATTCTTATACTGCGATAGTGTGATGATTCCTGACATTTGAAAATTTGTTTTCATATAGTAAATGGATCCCGATCGAGCCGTAACTGATGATGTTGAAAGTATAGTGTCTGTCCCGCTTAAGGGACAGTGCCGGCTAATTCTAGGCTATTTTCGAGTAACCAAGAGGGAGAGGCTAGACAAGCCTTCTTCCAAATGATGAATGAGTGGTTCACGGAGTTTGTATGAATGAATCCGGGTGCTCAACAACCCCTACCCCCACCTAATCCTCATTAGATACCTGTAATACCTAAAGTTATTGATTCGATGAGATTAAATAAGCCCCGGGTTGATAAAATTAGAAAACACGGGGCTGAAGAATTTAGAGCCACTATTGATGACGATGTTGAGCGAGCTGAATTCTGGCTTGATAATACTATCCGTGTATTTGTTGAGCTATCCTATACCCCTGAAGAGTGTATTAAATGTGATGTATCTTTGCTTCAAGATTCTGTGTATCACTGGTGGAATACGCTAGTATCGATGGTTCTAAAAGAGCGGGTTACCTTGGAGTTCTTTCAGACTGAATTTCAGAAGAAATATATCAGTTAGAGATTTATAGATCAAAAATGAAAAGAATTCCTTGAGTTAAAATATGGTCGCATGACAGTGACAGAATACGAACGAGAATTTGTGAGACTCAGCAGATATGCCCGGGAATGTGTATCGACTGAAGCAATAATGTGTAAAAGATTTGAAGACGGGTTGAATGAAGACATTAAACTGCTAGTCAGTATTCTGGAAATAAAAGAGTTTGTGGTACTAGTTGAGCGAGCATGCAAAGCTGAAGAGCTCAAGAAAGAGAAGAGAAAAGCTGATTTCGAAGTTAGAGATTCACGATAGAGATCATCAAATAGGTTATTTTAGTCGGCATCAAAGAAAATCTGGGATGATTTTAGTCGTTCAAAGCCTATTATGGGTTATTCTAGATGGGATCGAGGTAGACCACCTGTGAGTTCGAAAGCCACCTTGATTGCTAGTGTTGGTAACATTCGGCTGAACCGACCTGAGTGTAGACACTATGGTAAATGACATCCTGGTGACTGTAGATTGAATGATTAGACCTGTTTTAAATGTGGATCGATGGATCACTTCATTCATGAATGCCCTGAGTTAGTTGAACAAAACACAGTGCAGAATATGAGACTGAGTAACATGTCAGCTCGAGGTAGACCACCCAGAAATACGGGTAATGTGAGTAGCAGTCAAAGAGGAACTAAAGACACAACTATTAGATCTGGGGCTCGCGCACCTGCCAGAGCTTATGCTATTCGCGCTCGCGAAGAGGCGTCATCCCCCGATGTCATTACCAGTACTTTCACTCTCTATGGTACTAATGTTGTTGCATTGATTGATACTAGATCGACTCATTCTTATGTATGTGAGACTTTAGTATCCAGTAAGACTTTGCATGTAGATTCTATTGAGTTTGTGATTAGAGTATTGAACCCCTTAGGCCGATGTGTCTTGGTTGATAGAGTATGCAAGAATTGTCCTTTAATGATTCAAAATTCATGTTTTCTGGCTGATTTGATGTTGTTACCATTCGACAAGTTTGATATAATTCTGGGCATGGATTGGCTAATGTTTCATGATGCTGTTGTGAACTGCAAATGGAAGACTATTAATTTGCGATGCAAGAATGGTGAGATAATTCGGATTGAGTCTAATGATCTGAATAATTTATCGGTAATGATTTCTTCGATGCTAGCTCAGAAATATGTGAGAAAGGGTTGTGAAGCTTACTTTGCTTATGTACTCGACTCTAAAGTGACAAAAAAGAAGATTGAATATGTACCAATTGTGTGCGAGTATCCTGATGTGTTTCCTAAAGAGTTATCGAGTTTACCACCGATTTGAGAGGTAGAGTTTGGTATTGAGTTAGTACCAGGGACAACTCTGATAACAATAGCTCCGTACAGAATGGCACAGACCGAATTAAAAGAATTGAAAGCTCAGTTGCAAGAATTGACAGATAGAGGCTTCGCACGACTAAGTTTTCTCCTTGGGGTGCACCAGTTTTGTTTGTGAAAAAGAAAGACGGAACTATGAGAATGTGCATTGACTACCAACAGCTCAATAAAGTAACTAAAAGAATAACTATCCTCTGCCATGAATTGATGATTTGTTCGATCAATTGAAAGGGGCTATAGTGTTTTCAAAGCTTGATTTGAGATCAGGTTATTATCAGCTGCAGGTAAAAGACTCCGATGTGCCGAAAACTACTTTCTGAATGAGGTACGGACACTATGAGTTTCTAGTTATGCCTTTCAGACTTACAAATACACCTACTATTTTTATGGATCTAATGAATCGGATCTTCAGACAGTATTTGGATCTATTTGTGGTTATGTTTATAGATGACATCTTGATATATTCTCGCAATGAATCTGAGCATGTCGAACATCTGAGAATAGTGCTACAGACTTTGCGTGATAAGCAATTGTATGTGAAGTTCACCAAATGTGAATTTTGGTTACTAGAAGTCAGTTTTCTAGGACATGTTATATCAGCATCGGGTATTAGAATTGATCCGAGCAAAATTTCTGTAATTCTAGATTGGAAGCCTCCGAGAAATGTTTTCGAAGTCCAAAGTTTTCTGGGACTCACCGGTTATTACAGACGGTTCATAGAAGGTTTCTCCATGATTGCAACCCTGATGACGAGACTACTTCAAAAAGATGTTAAATTCGAGTGGTCAGAAAAGTGCCAGAAAAGTTTTGATTAGTTGAAATCTTTGTTGATAGAAGCTCTAGTGCCAGTTCAGCCAAAGCCGGGTAAAGAATTTGTAATCTATAGTGATGTGTCTTTGAATGGTTTGGGCAGTGTTTTAATGCAGGAAGCCAAAATCATAGCTTATGCCTCGAGAAAGTTAAAGCCATACGAAAAGAATTACTCGACGCACTATCTGAAATTGGCAGCTATTGTGTTTGCATTGAAGATTTGGCGCCACTATCTGTTTTGTGAGTAATTTCATGTCTATCCTGATCACAAAAGCTTAAAATATTTGATGACTCAGAAATATCTGAATCTACGACAACGAAGATGGTTAGAATTGTTAAAAGATTACGAGCTAGTGATTGACTACCATCCAGGAAAGGCTAATGTTGTTGCTGATGTTTTAAGTCAAAAATCTTTGTTTGCTCTTCGTGCGATGAATATGCATTTGGCTCTATCTGATGACGGCTTGACTGTAGCAGAGTTGAAAGCGAGACCGTTATTTATGTAGCAGATTTACGAAACTTAGAAAGTTGATAATGAATTGTTAGCAAAACGGGTTCAATGTAATTTGAATACTGATTGAGACTTTCAAAATGATGTTGAGGGTTGTTTAAGGTTCAGAGACCAAATTTGTGTTCCGAGAAATTTAGAGTTGATTCAAATGATTTTAAATGAAGCTCACAGTAGCCGGTTATCGGTTCACTTCGGAAGTACGAAAATGTACAACGATCTGAAACAGTTTTACTGGTGGCCTAGTATGAAGCGAGATATCTCTGAATTTGTTTCGAAATGTTTAATCTGTCAGCAAGTCAAAGCTGAGCATCAGGTATCGTCTGGGTTATTACAACTGATTATGATTCTTGAATGGAAATGGGACAGAATCACGATGGAATTTGTATCGGGGTTGCCCCTGTCTCCCAGTAAGGAAGATGTGATATGGGTGATTGTTGAGAGACTGACTAAATCGGCTCATTTCATTCCAGTGCACACAGATTATTCACTTGATAAGCTTTCTAAATTGTACATTTCTCAGGTTGTGAAATTGCACGAAGTACCTATTTCTATTGTTTTGAATAGAGATCTAAGATTCACATCGCGATTTTGGAGGAAACTACAAGATGCATTAGGTACGAAGCTACATTTTAGTACTACTTTTCATCCACAGTCAGATGGTCAATCCGAGCAGATTATTCAGATACTCAAGGATACATTGAGATGTTGCATTCTTGAGTTTGAAGGTACATGAGAACGATACCTGCCACTGATTGAATTTGCGTATAATAACAGCTTTCAATCGAGTATAAAAATGGCACCTTACTAAGCTTTATACTATCATAAATGCCGAACACCATTGTATTGGATTGAACTTAGTGAGAATAAGATACACGGCGTCGATTTGATCAGAGAGACTGAACAAAAAGTAAAAGTGATTTGTAATAGTCTGAAAGCAGCGTCAGATCGTCAAAAACCATACGCAGACTTAAGATGGAAAGATATTGAATTTCACATCGGGGATAAAGTGTCTTTGAAAGTGATACGAGTCACAAAAGCCCAAATTCTTGAAGGCAAGGCCCAATAAGCAAATTCCCAGCCCAATCAAGAAATCCATCCATACTTAGTTGAAAATCAGGCCAAATTGTCAAAGTGGCCCAAGTTGTAAAGTTTTATTTTTATTTTTATTTATTTATTTATTTATTTACTTAGTTTAAATTTTTATGTCAATATTCAGTCCAAGAGTCCTAGATAAAATGACCTTTGACCGAATTTCCATATTAAAATAATTAGGAGTTTTTTTTATTTTAGTTTTCTAATTAGATTAGGACTAGTTATAAGGCCTATTTAAAGGCATGGCTGTTCACCTTGTTAAACACTTATCATTATTATTAAAATTTCAGATTTGTTGAGAGCAGAATTTTCTTTGAGTTTTCTCCAAGATTTTTCTCTTGAGTTTTCTTTAGAAGTTGTTTTAACAATCTTGTGATTGTGGGAGCCATCTTCAACCTTCTTCTTGCCATTGATATTCTTTGGAGGGGAGATTAGAGCCGTTTGAAGGGAGTTGTGAGATCTTTCGAGATTTCAAGGCTTCTTAGGACTTATCTTTTAATTTCTTACTGTCAATTCTTTCTTTATTTCTACTTGTGCTGAATCATTATCTAATCTATTTTCTGTTCTTATTGTGTTTTCAGCCTTTTTCTATCTTAAGGAATCAGCCCAAAAATCCCCAATTTCTAGGGTTTTTCCATACTCTTTTTGGGTGAAATTAGATTGTCGAAATTTGGGGAAAACTATCTTGGTGTTCAATTGGGCAGAATCACAATCTCCTTGAGGGTTTCAAGAACCCTAACACTTATTTCTATTCTCAATTTGATTCTTTGCTGATTTGGGGATTTTATTTCAGATCTGAAAATTCAAAAATCTAATCTTTTAATTTTCTGTTTCGTTTCAGATCTAATTATTTAGGGTTTTCGTAGGAGTTTCTCGTGACTTGGCAACTCGATCTTGGTCCGTGCGCAACCCCGTATCAGAAAGTCTCACCATGGAAGAAAATACTATGATTTGGCCGTCTGAGTCTGAGATTCATTGGGTCGTATGAGATTATTGAGCGTATAGGGTCAGTTGCTTACAGATTGTTGTTGTCATCTGAGTTAGAAAAGATTCATAACATATTTCATGTATTAATTCTTTGATGATATCGATCTAATCCTTCGCATGTGATTTCACTGCCTGAGATCAAAATTAAGCCTGATATGACATACGAAGAAGAACTGATCTGAATTTTAGATCGCGATGTTAAAAAATTGAGGAATAAGAAAACTTCATTACTGAAAGTCTTATGGCATTGACATGGGGCAGAAGAAGCTATGTGGGAGCCCAAGGATGCTATGAGAGAACGATACCCAAACCTTTTCACCGGTAAGATTTTTGGGGACGAAAATCCCTAACGGGGGAGAGTTGTAATAGCGTGGTTTAGACCCTAGTCAGAATAGTGGTTTTGGGACCACAAATTCGAGTCAAAAAATATTTTAATATTATTTTTAGAGTTTACAATATGTGAATTAATATGTATGAAAATTTCGTGTGAAAATTTGATCATTTGTATGCTCGATTTTATAAAACGATTTAATTGCGTAAAATGCAAAAGTGGCTAGCTATTTGTTAAAGTGCTACATTGTTATGGCTTTTATTATGTGGACTCCTTCTGTTGTAAATTGACCATTAAACATTTGAGTGGACAAATATGGACAACCATTATATAGTTTCTAATTAAATACTTAAGGTTAAAATAGTAAAAAGTAAAACAACATGAAATAAAATAAAACAAAAACTAAAATGACCATGCATTCATCTTTCTTGTTCGAAACATAAGAAGAAAATAAAGCTTTGAAAGCTTTGAATATTCGACACCTTTGGAAGCTTGATTCAGGTATGTGTGCCTTTTAAGATGTAGGGGAGACACGGCCGAACCATATGCCCATGGGACAAGCTGTGTGTCACACACGGCCAAGACACATGCTTGTGTGTCTGCCCGTGTGAACAAAATAAAGCAATTTCCTAGCCTCATTTGTCACCCAAAACTTACCATTTTCCTGCACCAAACCTCACAAGAATATATCCACCAATCCAACATCATATTCACATAAAATTTTCCATTAATCATGTGGTATTATCTCATGCATCAAAGGATATAAACTTACTCTTAACATAAACTTATATGCTAACATAATTCCAACAAACTAACACATAATAAGCACTTATGTGATTACCACAATATTACTTCAAAAATAACCAAACTTAGACCATCACTAGCCACTCCAATAGCTAGATTACAAAACAACTATTACAAGCAGTCATTGGCCAAGTAAGCTTATACATGCCATTATACCAAAATGAGATTTCTATTTGTACCAAAATGAGATAGTGGATAGTGTGATCACTGCTCTGACCGACTTCCAACCTTCACGAGCTTTGAGCACTATAAAATAGGAAAATTTTAATGGAGTAAGCATTTTATGCTTAGTAAGTTCGTATAGCAGAAAATAAACTTACCGGTCGTATTTAATAATACAAGCATACATAAATTTACATTCCATCGATTTTGGGTAAGCTACCTAAACACACATACACTTATTCAACAAGTTAGTCACATTATCACATATCAATATCAAGTAGACATAAATGAGTTCATCACCTTTTTTATCGAACTATTGAAATCTCGATGGATGTTCCGGTAATATACATATGTGTAAAAGTACCCATTAGGGTACATAATAGAAAAGCACACTCTTGAGTCGTACATTTTACAGTAGGATTACCAGTCTAGGCTAAATCCTATTCGTAACATGTGCTATAGAGAGCTTAATATGGATTACCTGTCCGAGCTAAATCTAATTTATAACCTAAGCTCAATAGGGCTAAGCTCAAGAGGGCTTACATTAGAATTACCCGTCCTATAACACCCCTAACTAGTATCCATCCTCGGAATAGGGTTAAAGGTGTTACGAGACATATCAGAACATTTTACACACAATTCATATACATCATCTACAATCATAGTCAAATATTACGATAGAGTCCCTTATATAGGTCATCGAGACCTTAACATACATTAGAAAGGGGTCGGGAAAAACCGTGCCCATACAAAAATTTTCAAAACTTAAATATTTTTTCAAAGTTATACAGGTCACCCGCCCATGTGAACAAGCCGTGTGCCTCACACGGCTTTAATCAAGCCCCTGTGTCTAGGCCGTGGCAAAACAGGGCATACATACTAACTTATCCACAGGATTGGAGACACACCCGTGTGCCTTGGCTGTGGTCGAAACTGACTTGGGTCACACGGCTGACCACATGCCCATGTGTCTAGCCCATGTACCATTCGAAATGGCCACACACGCCCATGTGCCAAGGCTATGTGCCTTGTACGACCACTAGACACGCCCGTGTGTCTAGGCCGTGCTCGAGACTGACTTGCTTCTAAAAGAAACACTGAAGAACACGATCAAGACACACGTCTATGTGCTCAACCATGTGGGAAAATATAGGCCATTTACAAGGCCATATTGCCACCCATTAAGGGTCCTCTCTACTAGGATCAAAACTAAAACATTTTATACCAATTTTTCAAGTATTTCACAACCAAAACATACATCTTTCATGCAATTTCATTATCAGCAAATTTAATACATAACATCCATACCAAAACATGTTAAATCATAAGCCAAAAATATACCAAAACATATAATTTATTGTCCCAATTCATTCCATTCCTTCTCATGCCAAAGCTAACCAATTTCACAAATAAGCATATACCAAGAACTTACCAAATTGACCAATTCTCTTGGCCAAACATGATCATATCATATTAGCATAATTGCATTACATAATTCATACCAAAAACTCATTTACATACACAACCAAAACCAAACCACTTGACATGGCTAATATTCACAACTCAAAACATATTGACATAATTCTAGCCAATACAAGCCATACTTCAATATACACATTTTCAAAAGGTACCAAAATATAGATCGATAGTGTGGTGATGATCCTCGACGATCCCTGAGCTCTCGATAGCCACAATATCTATAAAACAATGCAAACACACACAAAGTAAGCTTTCAAAAGCTTAGTAATCCATATACAAATTAACTTATCATTTAAAACATGAAAGCATCATCAAATTACATATACTCCATGACTAAATATTATCTCAAACCACATAGTTCATATACATTTCACATAATCCCAATTCATTTACACATATAACTTATTTTCTCATAATTATAACACATATCATCACTTGTACATATACTTACCTTTTATTCTCAAATAGAGTATACATTTCAAACGTACCTGAATCGAACAAACATTCCATATAATCTGTAACAATCCAATTTTGACCCTAGTCAGAATAGTGGTTTCGGGACCACATATATGAATTTGAAAAATATTTTAATATTATTTTTTGTGCCTAATATATGTGAATGAGCATGTGTGAAAGTCTTGTATGAAAATTTGAATGTTTGTGTGCTTAATTTTGAAAAAGGACCTAATCCGTAAATTGTAAAAGTTGCCTGCTACTTGTTAAAGTGTCTATTTGATATGGCTTTGTAAACGAGAGGTCCTTATGTGGTTATTTGACCATTGGAAGTTTGAATGGACATTAATAACCATCCATTATGTGATTTTATAATGGTTTAACAAAGGTTATAATGGTAAAATGTTTATTATGTAAATGTTATTATAATAAAACATGAAAAATAAGGCCATTATGTATGTTCATCCACTGAAAATAGAAAAGAAAACCTATGTTTGAAGAGCTTTAAGTTTCAGCACACACAAGGCTTAATTAATGTATGAGTTTTCGTAAGTTTTTGATAATTTCTATGTTTTTATGGTCGTTGTTAAGTATTGTAACTAGCCCATGCCTCAATTTCTGATTTTGTTGATGATTTGAAAATGTGCCATGGATGAATTCATGAGCTTTGTGATGTTATATGATGAATTAAGAAAGCTTGATGTTGGGTTTGAATGTTTTGTTTTTTGATTTTCGATAAATTTGAGCAATTTGGGCAAAATTGTAAAAATGTTGTAATAGTTTGGTTTTGACCTTAGTCGGAATAGTGGTTTTAGGACCACAAATTCGAGTTAGAAAAATATTTTTAATATTAATTTCTGTTTCTATGATACATAAATTGATAGAGGTGAAAGTTTTCTACGAAAATTTAACTGTTTGTGTACTTAATTTGCAAAAAGAACCTATCGTATAAAATGTAAAAGCTATGTGCTAGAAGTTTAAGTGCTTATTTGAGTTGGCTTTCTAGAGTAAAGGTCTTTATGTGGTTATTTAACCATTGGAGATTTGAATGGACAAAAAAGGGCATGTGTTAGGTGAATTTTTAATGGTTGAATGAAAGGGTAAAATGGTCTTTTAGATTTATGTTAATAATAATAAAACAAATGCATGTAAATGGATCATTTTATGTCCATTCTTAACCAAAAATACAAAGAAAATAAAGAAAAAGAACACCTAGGGTTCGGCCATTGTATTCCTTGATTGAGGTATGTTTTTGTTTCAGTTTTTGATAATTTTTACGTATTTGTGATCGTTGCTAAGTGTACTATAAAGCCCATGCTTCAATTTCTAATTTTGATGATGATTTTGAAATATACCATGGATGAATTCATGAGTTTTGTGTTGTTAAATGGTAAATTATGGAAGGTATGTTTTGGATTAACATATGTTGTCTTTGAATTTTTGATGAAATTGAGTAAATTGGGCTAATCTGTAAAAATGTTATTTTGAGGGGCTTAATTGTGAAATAAATGAAATGTGTGAACTAGTATGAGTACTAGGAGAATTCGGCCAAGCTTGTGTATATGCAAATTATGTGTATTTTGTGATTTTGTGAAAGAGGGACTAAAGTGTCAAAATGTGAAAACATTAGGACTAATTTGCAAATTGTCCTAAATATGTGTTTATGGATTGAATTGAATATTTGGTGAATAAAATGATTAATTTTGAATACTTATAGATCAAGAAAAGAGGAGTTCGGATTTAGATCGAGGAAAATCGAAGATTATAGAATAAACGTTCAAGTCGATACCTTCAAGTACAAGGTAAGTTTGTATTTAAAATGTGATGTTAAGTAAATTTTGATGCTTTTATTCTACATGGGTTGTATATAATTGAATTGGATAATATGGCGATGAATCGGAAGCTTTGGCACTAAGTGTGCAATTTAAACTAGCTTTGGCACTAAGTGTGCGATTTAACTAGCTTCGGCTACTTGAGGCACTAAGTGTGCAATACCGACTTAGTCTCAGTTATTCGAGATGGCACTAAGTGTGCAAAAATGATGAGCTTCGGCTAACCTTATAGCACTAAGTGTACTGATGTGTTAAACATGAATAACTTATGGAAAGTCTTATAAAATTCAACATGAGGTAAGTACAAAAGTGAATAAGTACGGGAAGCTTCAGGTATGTATAATGCCTAAGTGGTAGATGATGTTATGTATATGAATCTCATTGAGTTGATATAGTTATATGGATTGGAATTGTGCAAATACTCATAGGTTATCATTTTATTTTTATATACTACGAATGTTTTGAGTACGAGCTTACTAAGCTTTTGAAAGCTTACTCTGGTGATTACTGTTTGTTTTACAGTTATCGTAGCTACTGAGGTCTCGGGGATAGTCGAAGATCGTCACCACACTATCGATCTCGTTTTGGTACTTTTAAAAATGTAAATATTTGAAGTATGGCATGTATAGGCTAGTAATTGTGAAGTATGTTTTGTGATGTATATATATAGCCACGTGATTTGGCTAATTTGTGTTTGAACTTATGGTTGAGAAAGGTTTAGGATATGTGATGTTAATTTGCAACTATGGCATGAATGATGTATGTTTTAGCATAAAGAATGGTTGATTGGATTGTACATGTATGTTTGTTTCCTTGTTGTAGGTTGACCCATAATGGGTGGCAAGTTGGCTTAAACCAAGCCTGCATTGTGCCACACGGTCAGGGGACACGGGCGTGCCTTGTAGCCATGTAAGAAAAGTAGTATTCTCTTAAAAATTACACAGCCTTGACACACGGGCGTGTCATATGGCCGTGGGCTAAAGTCAGTAGCTAGCTTAGTATCACACGACCATAGAACACGGGCGTGCCTATTGGCCGTGGGTGAAAGTCAGTATGGTCACCCTGTTTTGGCACGGCTGGTTCACATAGGTGTGTCTGATGCCCGTGTAAGGCACACGGCCTGGACACACGGGCGTGTAACCTTAACAGAATAGAAAAATTTTCCTAAGTGTTGAAAGTTGTAAATGTGTTCAGTTTAGTCCCGACCTCTTCCTAATACATGTTTAAGGTCTCATTGACCTAAGAAAGGGACTTATGTTGATGTTTGACTATGATGGTATGATGTTTGTGAAATGAATGCGAAGTGTTTTGATATGTTTGGTAATGCCGCTTAACCCTAGTCCAGCGATTGATACGGGTTAGGGGTGTTACATTTGGTTGGTATTAGAGCTATGGTTTAGTTAGTTCTAAGACTACCATAGCGTATGTGAGTCTAGCTATACATGCCATATATCTGAAACTGCGATAGTGTGATGAATCCTGACATTGAAATGTGCTTTTATGTAGCAAATGGATCCCGATAGAGCTATAGCTGACGATATTGAAAGTAATGCGACTGCTCTCGCGCAAGGGATGGTGCAAGATGATTCCCGATCGGCTATGAGTAGCCGTCATAGCGAGGCTAAGCAAGCCTTCTATCAGTTGATGAATGATTGGTTCACCCAATATATTAGAACCAATCCGGCTATCCAATAACCTCCACCCCCGGTTAATCCTTCTCAAACTCCTGGTATTCCACGAGTGAATCTGGTACAGTTGAGTAGACCACCGATTGATAAGATTGGAAAGTATGGGGCTGAAGAGTTCCGAGCTACAACGAATGATGATGCTAAAAGAGCCAAATTCTGGTTGGAAAATACAATAAGAGTGTTTGATGAGATGTCTCTGAGTCCTAAAGAATGTGTTAAATCTGTCGTTTCACTTCTAAGAGATACGACATATCATTGGTGGAAAACTTTAATATCTGTGGTTCCAAGTGAACGAGTTATACGGGATTTCTTTCAATCTGAATTTTGAAAGAAATATATCAGTTAGAGATTCATTGATCAAAAACATAAAGAGTTTCTCGAAATAGGGTCATATGTCTGTTACAGAATACGAGCGGGAATTTGTAAGGTTGAGTCAATATGCCCGTGAATGTGTATCTGCGGAAGCAATAATGTGCAAGAGATTTGAAGACGACTTGAAAAAAGATATTCGCTTGTTAGTTGGGATTCTAGAAATCAAAGAATTCATGGTGCTTGTTGAATGAGCATGTAAAGCGGAAGATCTTGGGAAAGAGAAAATAAAGGCTGAGTTTGAAGCTAGAGATGTACGAAAGAGATCAGAGCAAATCATTTCAATCTGGATCCAAGAAGTTTAGAGATGATAGCAGTCGTTCAAAGGCTAGTGTGGGATATTCAAACAGAGACCATGTTAGATTGCAATCGAATTGCAAATCTTCAGCTACGTCTGTTGCTAGTGTTGATAATGCAAAGAATGAAAGGCAAGAATGTGAGAAATGTGGAAGACAACACTTTGGTGAATGTTGGGGAAAAAGTAATAATCGAGCTTGTTATAGTTGTGGTTAGAGAAACCATTTTATTAAAGATTGCCCAGATTTAGATGGAAAAGATAATGTTCAGAATCCGAGATAGTGTGGTAATATTTCTCGAGGTAGACCTCCCAGAAATTCAGGAAATGTAAGCGGTAGTCAAAGAGGAACAAAAGACACAGCTGTTAGATCTGAGGCTCGTGCACCTGCTAGAGCGTATGCTATTCGAGCTCGTGAGGAAGCTTTATCGCCAGATGTGATTACGGGTACATTTACTCTCTATGATACTTATGTGGTTGCTTTGATAGATCCTAGATCAACACATTCATATATATGCATGAACTTAGTGAATAGTAAAATTTTTCCTGTAGAGTTTACTAAATTTGTGATTAGAGTTTCGAACCCCCTAGGCAGATGTGTTCTAGTTGATAAAGTCTGGAAGAATTGTTTGTTAATGTTTCGAGACAATTGTTTTTTGGCTGATTTGATGTTATTACCTTTTGATGGGTTTGATATAATTTTGGGTTTGGATTCGTTAACCTTACATGATGTTGTGGTGAACTGTAAACGGAAAACTATTGATTTGAGATGCAAAAATGATGAAATAGTTTGAATTGAATCTAGTGATTTGACTGGATTGTCTGCTGTAATATCTTCGATGAAAGCATTGAGTATTGTGAGAAAGGGTTGTAAAGCCTACTTTGCTTATGTGATTGATTCGAAAGTGTCAGAAAAGAAAGTTGAATCTGTACCTATTATTTGTGAGTTTCCTGATCTGTTTCCTGAAGAACTTTCGGGATTACCTCCAGTTAGAGAGGTAGAATTTGGTATAGAATTGGTACCTGGTACTACTCTAATTTCGATAGCTCTGTATAGAATGGCTCCGACCGAGTTAAAAGAATTAAAGTCTCAGTTGCAAGAATTGACCGATCGAGGATTTGCTAGGCTGAGTTTCTCACCTTGGGGTGCTTCGGTTTTATTTGTGAAAAAGAAAGATGATACGATGAGAATGTGTATAGATTATCGTCAGTTGAATAAAGTGACTGTCAAGAATAAGTATCCTTTTCCCCAAATTGATGGTTTGTTTGATCAGTTGAAGGGAGCTACTGTGTTTTCAAAAATAGATTTGAGATCTGGCTACTATCAGCTACGAGTGAAAGATTCAGATATTCCAAAGGCTGCTTTCAGAACAAGGTACGACCACTATGAATTTTTAGTTATGCCTTTCGGATTGACTAATACGCCTGCTATTTTTATGGATTTGATAAATAGAATTTTCATACCATATTTAGATCAATTTTTTGTAGTATTCATTAATGATATATTGATTTATTCACCTGATGAATCTAAACACACCGAGCATTTGAGAATAGTGCTATAGACTTTGCGAGATAAACAGTTGTATGCAAAGTTTAGTAAATGTGAATTCTGGTTGCGAGAAGTTGGTTTTCTGGGTCATATTGTATCAGCTTCTGATATCCGAGTTGATCTGAGCAAGATTTTAGCTATTCTAGATTGGAAGCCTCCGAGGAATGTATCTGAAGTTTGTAGTTTTTTGGGACTTTCTGGTTACTACAGACGATTTGTAAAATATTTCTCTGTGATAGCAACTCTATTGACAAAATTGCTCCAAAAAGATGTGAAGTTTAAGTGGTTTGAAAAATGTCAAAATAGCTTTGATCAGTTGAAAGCCGTGTTGACTGAAGCTCCGGTTTTGATACAACCTGAATCAGGTAAAGAATTTGTTATTTACAGTGATGCTTCATTGAATGGACTCGGTTGTGTATTAATGCAAGAAGGAAAAGTTATTGTTTATGCTTCAAGACAGTTGAAGCCATATGAGAATAATTATCTGACTCATGACCTCGAGTTAGCAGCTATTGTGTTTGCTTTGAGGAGTCACTATCTGTTTGGTGAGAAATGTCATGTGTTTTCTGATCATAAAAGTCTGAAGTATTTAATGATGTAAAAAGATTTGAATTTGCGGTAGAGAAGATGGTTAGAATTGTTGAAAAACTATGAACTTGTGATTGATTATAACCCGGGAAAAGCAAATGTTGTTGCAGATGCTTTGAGTCGAAAATCTTTATTTGCTTTGTGTACGAGGAATGCTCATTTAGTTCTGTCTGACGATGGTTCAGTTTTAGCTGAATGAAAAGCGAGACCCTTGTTCTTACAGTAGATTATCGAAGCTTAGAAGATTGATAATGAGATTCTAGCTAAACGAGCTCAGTGTGATGTAGAGATTGATTCAGAATTCAAAGTTGATAAAGATAATTGTTTAAGATTTAGAGATCGAATTTGTATTCAGAGAAATCCAGAGTTAATTCAAATGATTCTGAGTGAAGCCCATAGTAGTCGGTTATCTGTGCATCTAGGCAGTACTAAAATGTATAATGACTTGAAACAACATTATTGGTGGTCCGGAATGAAGAGAGATATCTCTGAATTTGTTTCTAAATGTTTGATTTGTCAGCTAGTTAAAGCTGAACATCAAGTGCCGTCTGGGTTACTACAACCGATTATGATTCCGGAGTGGAAATGGGATCGAGTGACCATGGACTTTGTGTCGGGTTTACCTCTAAATACGAGAAAGAAAAATGCCATTTGGGTTGTAGTTGATCATTTGAAAAAATCAGCTCATTTTATTCCGGTTCGATCTAATTATTCGCTTGATAGATTAGCTGAATTATACATTTTTGATATAGTAAGATTGCATGGTGTGCCATTGTCTATAGTGTCAGACAGAGATCTGAGATTCACGTCACAATTTTGGAAGAAGTTGCAAGATGCTCTGGGTACTAAATTACATTTTAGCACAGCTTATCATCCGCAAACAGATGGTCAATCTGAACAAATTATTCAACAGATACTTGAGGATATGTTGAAATGTTAGATTCTTGAGTTTGAAGGTATATGGGAACAATACTTACCTTTGATTGAATTCGCTTATAATAACAGTTTTCAGTTGAGCATCAAAATTGCACCATACGAAGCTTTATACGGTCGTAAATGTCGAACACCTTTATATTGGACAAAGATCAGCAAAAATAAGATTCACAGGGTTGATTTGATAAAAGAAACTAAATAGAAAGTGAAAGTGATCCGAGATTGTTTGAAAGTAGCTTCTGATCGTCAGAAATCATATGTAGATTTGAAAAGAAAAGATATTGAGTTTGATATCGGTGAGAAAGTGTTTTTAAAAATATCTCCGTGGAGGAGAGTGCTTTGATTTGGTAGAAAAGGCAAATTGAGTCCGAGATTTATCGGGCCATATGAAATCATCAAGCGAGTTGGGTTGGCTGCTTATAGATTGAGGCTACCATCTGAGTTAGAAAAGATACATAATGTGTTTCATGTATCGATGCTTCGACGGTACAGATCTGATCCTTCACATGTAATTCCTTCATCTGAGATTGAAATTCGGTCTGATATGACCTACGAAGAAAAGCTGATTCGAATCTTAGCTCGAGAGGTTAAAGAGTTACGTAATAAGAAGATTCCTGTAACACCCCAAACCCGGCCTAGACGTTATGTCCGAATCTGACGTGCCACATTGGAGTTGAAAACCCATGCTCCGTGTTAGTGTTTTAAAAACCATATATCTTGTTGAGTTAACAAAGTGAATGGAAGCTGGGCACCAGGTAGGTATCCGAGACAGAGGAGGTGAGCCATGAAGGCTGCTTAAGTACCAAGCTCTTCAGTTGGATCCAATCCTAGACATGCCCACAACCATTGCCACACTTTGTTATATCGAGTTTAAATTTGTTTAAGTGGACCTCTTTGATAAATCGAATAATCGTGGTGTTGTGATATTTTGAAATCAAGTATCATTTTGAAATCACGTCCTAAGTCTAGCCCAATTGAATAATTATCAACCAATTTTAAAGTTATTAAAAATAAAATATTCCCGAAAAGAAATAAAAGAACAGGTAAAATGGCCTTATTACAACCCAACAATAAATAATAAATAAAGGAAATTCAAAGAAAACCAATGCTTAATTAAAAGCCCAAAGGCGATCACCGCGGCAACTCTGAATCCCCTCCGGCTCCAAGTCCCAACATCAAGGCTCACCTGCAAGGTTAAGGAAAGGGGGTGAGTTTGGAAACTCAGTGTGCAACAAGCCCCTTTCAGAGCCCAAATCAATATCAGCCTGCTGGGCCTTAGCCCAAGTCCAATCTCAATATGTATATACTGGGCCATAGCCTTTTCATAAATCATATAACTAGGCCGAAGCCTTTTACTATAAACAATATGGCCCATAGGCCCATTTCAATATCACATGTATCGTCAATAAAAAACAAATGAATGCAAGCCCATTTGGGGAGACTACTCGACCCACCATCCGCAACTCTCCAACCGTACCAACCAACACACCATGTGGGGAATAACTCAACCCACCCAACCATAACTCTCCACTGGTAGCATAGCTGCTTTATCATATAACTGGAGGCCTAGCCTCTTTTAATAACTGGGGCAAAAGGCCTTTTAATAACTGGGGCATAAGCCTTTTTAATAACTAAGGCATAAGCCCTTTTAATAACTGGGGCATAAGCCCTTTTTTAATAACTGGGGCATAAGCCCTTTTGATAACTGGGGCATAAGCCCTTTTGCACTTCCTTCATCCATATAAAAACCCAACACAATGCATTTATGAATACATCATGTGCATATCATACATGTCATGTGCGTATCATACATACCATGTTTATCAAAATCCTATGTATTAAATTCATATATAAACCCTAGGGGTATAATGGTCATTTTTACCTAGGGGCAAAACGATCATTTTCATGTTATAAGGGTAATCCTGTAATTTTACCAAAAATTAGGGTTTCCATGTTCATTAACGGTTACTAACAATTCATGGGTGCAAACAGTGATTCTGGCCCATTTTTAGCGAAATTGAGTTATTGGGCCTAAAACCCCTAATGGGCCCTACTTAGCCGATTTTGTCATCTAGGCCCATTTAGCCTATATTCCATAACAGTTTTATCAGTCTCGATGCGCAACTTAGCAGGTTTTCCTTTTCTACCAATTTTTTTTAAAAATGGGCCCGAAAGCCCATTGGGCCCCACTTTTGCCCCTCGAGGCCCAACTTACCGTGAACGCCAAAAATCGCGCTCTTACCATTTCCAATGTTCCCAATCATCATCTCAACGAATCTAACTAACTAATGAGCGTTCGCTTGCTCACAAGTCCTCGAAATGCTAGAATTTCAACATTTCGGCTTTTCGGCATTTATCGCTTTAAGCTATGAGAAAGGGTTCGTTACACACCTGTTTTGCGATATTCCTCGACGAGATCTCCTACACGATTTCTCCTATAATCAACCGTTAATAACTCAGCTCACAATAATTGAACCAAACCAAGAACTATCTAATATTAACACTAACACATTCGGCCACCATCCATAATGGCCTTAGGCACCTTACCTTTGCTGAGATTTATGACGAGATCTAGCCACTCCGGTGATCCAAGCTAATCCAAATCGACACTACGCCTTGTTGCCCCTCCACTATAGAAACCATAAAAATATTAAAAGAAGAACCCCACAAATCCTATACCCATATTCGGCCACCTCCCTAAACTAGAGGGCTTTCGGCTTTTCTTAACCTCCATAATACCGAATTGATTAAAGCTACGAGCACTTACCAAGGTTCACCTACCCAAACGGTTCTAATCCCATGTCAACTTCGATTCAACGCAGTCCCAGCTTCAAAACACTAGCAACAATTGCATCACAAGGATCCTAAGAATCGACCACCAAGTCACCCAAGGATGCTGTGCTTACGGCTTTTGGATCACTGAAGAAGAAGTTGTTATGGACCAAAAAGGGTGTTGACAAAAAAGTTGAAAGGAGGCTTCTGACATAACATGAATCGGCTAAAAGAAAAAAAAAAGAACAAGTGTATACCTTTATAGAGAAATCGACTTCCTTTGCCTCCTTCGGGATTTGGCTTGTTGCTATTCAGTTAGCAATGAAAAGAAGGATGAGTTCGGCTTTTACTATAAATGAAATAGAGGAAGAATGGGGGTAAAGAGTTTATGGACGAAATAATGGAAGAGAAAAGAGAGGAATTGCTTAAGAAAAATCGGCACAAGTGGGAAAAAAGAAAGAAAACAAAAGAGGAAAATGCCACCCTAAATCCCAATAGCCGAATTTACACTAACCTTCCCCCTTGGCCGGCCATCACTTCCCCCATTTCAAATCTCCTAAAATCTCTCCTAGATACGCTCCCCCTTATCTCTCCATCATCCCTAAAATATCTCCCCTTATCACTCCTTAATCCATGCACTTGACTAATTCAAACTCCTCCAATAGAATCCACCTGGGTTCCATCACTTACCCTTCCTGCTCATAAAAATAAATAACCTTATTTGCCAACACAGGGAATTGATCCCACGTCTTCCCTTATGCTCCACACGCCACCTTTTTAGGAGCTTAGTGGCGTCACCCTTGCCACTTTACTACAGCTCTTTTTGTGATACATTTCTCCCACAACTTTACATAAGGTCACCCCGCCAAAACCCCTAACTCTTAAGTCCAAATTTTGAAAATTCTACCAGGTTTTGGCCAACATGGGCCTTCCATAAGCCCATTTACATACTCAAATTATGAATTCCATAATCACATTCCAAATTTTAGAAACTTACTTAAAATATCAAGAATCGCAAAAAACCCGAAAATCAGGATGTTACAACTCTACCCTCCTTAAAGAAATTTCGGCCTCGAAATTTACCTGATCCAAACAGTTGAGGGTATTGTTGAAGCATTGCCTCTTCGGTCTCCCAAGTAGCTTCTTTCTTGCCATGGTTCCTCCAAAGTACCTTCACTAATGGGACTGACCTCCTTCTCAACACCTTGACATCGCGATCAAGTATTTGCACAGGTTCCTCTTCGAAAGTCAAATCCGACCGTACTTTGATTTCTGCAACTGGCACGATATGAGTTGGGTTAGAATGATATCGCCTTAGCATAGACACATAGAAAACGTCGTGAATACGATCCAGCTCTGGAGGTAACTCTAACTGATAAGTCACTGGCCCTATCCGCTTAATAACTCGATAAGGCCTAATAAACCGTGGGCTAACTTACCCTTCTTACCAAATCTCAATATCTTCTTCCAAGGCGAAACTTTCAAAAAGACCATGTCCTCTACAGCATATTCAAATCATTATGTTTCAGATCGGCATAAGACTTTTCTCGATCCGCTACCTCCTTTAACCATTCCAGATCAGCTTAATCTTGTCTTCAGTATCTGCTACCAACTTTGGCCCAAGTATTTGCCTTTCCCCCAATTCTGCCCAACAAGTAGGCGAACGGCACCTTCGCCCTTATAGTGCCTCATAAGGAGCCATCTGGATACTTGCTTGGTAACTGTTGTTATACGCGAACTCCGCCAATAGCAAATGGTCCTCCCAGCTGCCCCTAAACTCAATAGCACAACCCCTCAACATATCCTCTAAAATCTGAATAACCCTCTCTGACTGCCCATCCGACTAAGGGTGAAAAGCCGTACTGAAATCCAATCACATTCCCAATGCCTCATGCAACTTCTGCCAAAACCGAGATGTAAATCTTGGGTCTCGGTCTGAAATTATCGATACTGGCACACCATGCAACCGCACTATCTCCGCCACATACAACTTGGCCAACTTCTGAAGTGGGTAATCGGTTCGGACAGGTATGAAATGAGCAGATTTCGTGAGCCTATCCACAATCACCCAAACCGAATCCTTCTTAGAAGGTGTCAACGGCAACCCACTTACAAAGTCCATAGTTACCCTTTCCCACTTCCAAAGTGGTATCTTTACCGGCTGTAACAATCCCGAAGGCAGTTGATGCTCGGCCTTCACTTGTTGACATGTCAAACATCTCCCTACAAATTCGGTCACTTCTCACTTAAGCCCAGGCCAACAATACAGCTCTCGTAAGTCTCGATACAACTTACTCCCTCCTAGATGCATAGCACAAGGTCCATTATGTGCCTCTTTCAAAATCATCAATCTCAAATCGGAGTTCTTCGGCATATAAATTCTCCTTCGAAAACAAAGAACTCCCTCACTATTTAACCCAAAGTCTGGATTCTCCCCCTTTTCAACTTGCTGAAACTGAGGAAGCAATGACTCGTCTTCCTACTTTTGCTTCTTAATCTGTTCTACCCAAGTCAGTCTCACTTGTAACTCAGCCAATAAACTTCCGTCGTCATACAAACTTAGACGAGCAAACATCGCCTTCAACTCCACCACAGCCCTTCGACTTAGCGCATCAGCCACGACATTTGCCTTACCTGGATGGTACTCAATCGAACAGTCATAGTCCTTTAACAACTCTATCCACCTTCGTTGCCTAAGATTCAGCTCCTTTTGAGTCAGTAAGTACTTAAGACTCTTGTGATCCGTAGAGATGAGGCATTTCTTCCCATACAGGTAATGCCTCCATATCTTAAGTGCAAAGATTACCGCTGCCAATTCCAAGTCATGCGTAGGGTAGTTCACCTCGTGCAGCTTAAGCTGTCGTGAAGCATAAGCGACCACTTTACCCTCTTGCATCAACACGCAGCCCAAACCTACATGTGACGCATCACTGTACACAGTGAAATCCTTACCAGACTCTGGTTGAATCAACACTAGTGCTTCTGTCAAAACCTTCTTCAACTTCTCAAAAGCCTCCTACTGCTTATTTGTCCAAACAAAAGGTGCTCCCTTCCTTATAAGTTTCGTTAACGGTGCTGCCAACACAGAAAATCCTTCCACGAATCTCCGATAATAACCTGCCAACCCCAGAAAACTTCAGATCTCTGTTATCGACTTCGGTGGCTTCCATTCCAAAATTGCCTCAATCTTTCGAGGGTCCACATTAATCCCTTCAGCAGACACAACATGCCCCAAGAAGGTAACTTCTTTCAGCCAAAACTCGTACTTACTAAATTTTGCATAAAGTTGCTTTTCCCTTAACACTTGCAGCACTACACGAAGATGCTCATCATGCTTCTCTTTTATTTTCGAATACACCCAGATGTTGTCAATAAAAACGACTACGAACCGATCCAAGTATGGCTGGAACACCCGATTCATCAAATCCATGAATGCTGCCGGTACATTAGTCAAACCAAAAGGCATTACCAGAAACTCGTAATGACCGTATCGAGTCCTGAACCCTGTCCTATGAATATCCACTTCTTTAACTCTTAATTGATGATATCTTGATCGAAGGTCGATCTTAGAAAGTACTGAGGCTCCTTTTAATTGGTCGAACAGATCGTCAATTCTTGGTAACAGATACTTGTTCTTGATAGTCAGTTTATTCAACTGCCGATAGTCAATACACATACGCATAGTCCCATCTTTCTTCTTTACGAATAGTACTGGTGCGCCCCACGGGGAAACACTTGGTCTTATAAACCCTCTATCCAACAGTTCCTGTATCTAAGCTTTCAATTCTACCAACTCCTTTGGTGCCATCCTATAAGGCGCAATGGACACAGGAGCTGTTCCAAGTAATAAGTTGATTCCAAACTCGACTTCTCTGTTCGGGGGTAATCCAGGAAGTTCATCTGGGAATACATCCTGAAATTCCTTAATGGTCCTAACCGAATCCACCGTTATCTCCTCAAGTCCGGTTTGACTTACAAAGGCCAAGTACGCCTCACAACCTTTCCGAATCAACTTCTCGGCTCTTAAAGCAGAAACAACATTGGACAAATAATCCCTTCGTTCCCTTATGACCATTATCTTCTCATCTTCGACAGTTCTTAGTACCATCCTCTTTGCAGCACAATCCAACGTCGCCTTGTGTTTAGTTAACCAGTCCATTCCCAAGATAAGATCAAAATCCCCAAATGGCAGCTCCATCAAATCTCCTTCAAAATTTTTATCTTATGTCATTAAAGGCACTGCCCTAAAAAGTTTATCTACCTTAACCGAATGTCCCAAAAGGCTTATCACCGATACCCCACTCACAATCTCCTCAGGAAGCATATCCAAAGCCCCAGATACATCACAAGCAACATACGAGTGAGTGGAACCCACATCAATCAAAGCAGTGTAAGGCGTGCTATGAATGAAGAACGTACCAGTTATAACATCAGGAGCGTCACCCTCCTCACGATGTTCTGCAGCATAAACCAACGCCGGTTGTCGAGCTTCAGCGTGTCCAACACCCCTGCCAGGTGCCCTACGTCCTCGTCCATTACCATTGCCACCTCTACCTTGCCCACAACCCCTCTGTGGTGGTGGTCCTCCTCGCCGTGGTTGGACATCCCTTTCCTCTGCAGCTAGCTCCTGCGCTGTCCTCCGAGGACACTCCCTAAACTTATGCTCCTTAGACCCACATCGAAAACATGCTCCAGTTCGTTTCCAGCACTTCCCCATATGAATCTTACCACAGTCCCTGCAAGCCTGTGGTCTATAAGTATTTACTGGAACTGCTCGAACCGGTTCCTCCATCCTTGCTCTTTTAACATTTCAATTCGTGACACTTGAGGGTATAAAATCCCTCTTAAACCTCGGTCGATCCTTCTCACGATTCTGCTGCTCAGTCAGCTTCACCTCCTCGTCTATCTTAGCCTTCTCTACCAATACAGCAAAACCACGCTCCCTCTGTGGAGCTATCAATATCCTAAGCTCATCCGGAGGCCATCCTCAAATCAAACACTGTGCTCATATTTAGTTGCCACTATCCCGCTGGCATATTGACTCAGCCTCAAAAATTCTGCCTCATACTCCGCTACAGTCTTATCACCCTGTGTTAGATTCAAAAATTCCTTCCGACGAGCATCCACATAACTAGCTCCAATATACCACCCCTTAAAAGCAGTTTTGAACAATTCCCAAGTTACTTGCTCAATTGGGGTACTCTCCCTTACGGTGATCCACCATCGGCATACCTCGTCACGTAGCAGTGACACGGCTCCTTTCAGCTTCTGCTCCACTGAGCAGTCTAGATTGTCCATGATCCGTTCTGTTGCCTCTAGCCAATATTCTGCCACATTTGGGGCTACTCCAGATACACCCCTAAATACTTCTGCTCCGTTGGCCCTGAGTCGCTCCGATATGGACCCCCTATTCACTGTCCCAGTGCTATCTCCAGTAACCCTTTCCAAAACCCTTAACATGGCTTGAGACAAAGCATCATCCCCCGCAGCCCGATCATAAGACCCAGACTCCGTTGCTTGTGGCACAGATGCCTCCTCAGCTGGCCTATGCCCTGAGGATGAAGATTCAACTTGCACCCTTTCGCGACCACGTCCGCGGCCTCGTCCACGAGCTCCTCTTGTACTCATATCGAATTATCTAATTACGAGTTTTATGATATTAGTATAATGTTCCTCTGTTTATTAAGAAAGTGTCTTATGGAGATATAGTAGTTCAAAGATTGTTTTCGTATCACCATAGCCTAGCTACAGTCTCATTCCTACCGTTTTACAGCTCTACCCTATCTAAAGTATCATAGTAGGGTCTCAACTCTATTCATAACATCATATCATTACCATATATCGTAAGGAAAATATACTTACAGACTTGGTGCCAGGGATTCAGTGCGCCACTTCTTTCTCCAATCCATTTAAAAATCAAAAAGCCATATTTTTGCTTATAGAAGGTAAAAATTTAAAATTTTTGATTTGAAAGCACCCTTATTTTGACACTCTTGTTTAAAACAGAAAAACTTGTACCATTTTAACATGTATACTCTGTAAAACATCTTTGAAAAGAATTTTCAAAAACCATTTCCAAAAATACCCTTCTTAGGCCTAAGTTTTCGAAAAATTTTTGGACCCGATCCACAGCCGAGTTGTTGCAACTTAGGCTCTGATACCACTAAATGTAATACCCCAAACCCGGCCCAGACGTTATGGCTAAATCTGACGTGCCACATCGGAGTTGAAAACCCATGTTCCGTGTTAGTGTTTTAAAAACCATATATCTTGTTGAGTTAACAAAGTGAATGGAAGCTGGGCACTAGGTAGGTATTCGAGACAGAGGAGGTGAGCCATGAAAGCTGCTTAAGTACCAAGCTCTTCAGTTGGATCCAATCCTAGACATGCCCACAACCATTGCCACACTTTGTTATATCGAGTTTAAATTTATTTAAGTGGACCTCTTTGATAAATCGAATAATCGTGGTGTTGTGATATTTTGAAATCAAGTATCGTTTTGAAATCACGTCCTAAGTCTAGCCCATTTGAATAATTATCAACCAATTTTAAAGTTATTAAAAATAAATTATCCCGAAAAGAAATAAAAGAACAGGTAAAATGGCCTTATTACAACCCAAGAATAAATAATAATGAAAGGAAATTTAAAGAAACCCAATGCTTATTTAAAATCCCAAAGGCGATCACTGTGGCCACTCTGAATCCCCTCCAGCTCCAAGTCCCCACATCAAGGCTCACCTGCAAGGTTAAGGAAAGGGGGTGAGTTTGGAAACTCAGTGTGCAACAAGCCCCTTTCAGAGCCCAAATCAATATCAACCTGCTGGGCCTTAGCCCAAGTCCAATCTCAATATGTATATACTGGGCCGTAGCCTTTTCATAAATCATATAACTAGGCCGAAGCCTTTTACTGTAAACGGTATGGCCCATAGGCCCATTTCAATATCACATGTATCGTCAATAAAAAATAAATGAATGCAAGCCCATTTGGGAAGACTACTCGACCCACCATCCGCTACTCTCCACCCGTACCAATCAACACACCATGTGGGGAATAACTCAACCCACCCAACCATAACTCTCCACTGGTAGCATAGCTACTTTATCATATAACTGGAGGCCTAGCCTCTTTTAATAACTGGGGCAAAAGCCTTTTTAATAACTGGGGCAAAAGCCCTTTTAATAACTGGGGCATAAGCCCTTTTAATAATTGGGGCATAAGCCCTTTTAATAACTGGGGCATAAGCCCTTTTAATAACTGGGGCATAACCCCTTTTGATAACTGGGGCATAAGCCCTTTTTTAATAACTGGGGCATAAGCCCTTTTGATAACTGGGGCATAAGCCCTTTTGCACTTCCTCCATCCATATAAAAACCCAACCCAATGTATTTATGAATACATCATGTGCATATCATATAAGTCATGTCCGTATCATACATACCATGTTTATCAAAATCCCATGTATTAAATTCATATATAAACCCTAGGGGTATAATGGTCATTTTTACCTAGGGGCAAAACGATCATTTTCATGTTATAAGGGTAATCCTGTAATTTTACCAAAAATTAGGGTTTCCATGTTCATTAACGGTTACTAACAATTCATGGGTGCAAACAGTGATTCCGGCCCATTTTTAGCGAAATCGAGTTATTGGGCCTAAAGCCCCTAATGGGCCCTACTTAGCTGATTTTGTCATCTAGGCCCATTTAGCCTATATTCCATAACGGTTTTATCAGTCTCGATGCGTAACTTAGTAGGTTTTCCTTTTCTACCAATTTTTTTTACAAATAGGCCCGAAAGCCCATTGGGCCCCACTTTGACCCCTCGAGGCCCAACTTACCTTGAACGCCAAAAATCGCGCTCTTACTGTTTCCAATGTTCCCAATCATCATCTCAACGAATCTAACTAACTACTCAGCATTCGCTTGCTCACAAGTCCTCGAAATGCCAGAATTTCAACATTTCGGCTTTTCGGCATTTATCGCTTTAAGCTATGAGAAAGGGTTCGTTACACACTTGTTTTGCGATATTCCTCGACGAGATCTCCTACACGATTTCTCCTATAATCAACCGTTAATAAATCAGCTCATAATAATTGAACCAAACCAAGAACAATCTAATATTAACACTTACACATTCGGCCACCATCCATAATGGCCTTAGGCACCTTACCTTTGCCGAGATTTATGACGAGATCTAGCCACTCTGGTGATCTAAGCTAATCCAAATCGACACTACGCCTTGCTGCCCCTCCACTATAGAAACCATAAAAATATTAAAAGAAGAACCCCATAAAGCCTATACCCATATTCGGCCACCTCCCTAAACCAGAGGGGTTTTGGCTTTTCTTAACCTCCATAATACCGAATTGATTAAAGCTACGAACACTTACCAAGGTTCACCTACCCAAACGGTTCCAATCCCGTGTCAACTCTGATTCAATGCAGTCCCAGCTTCAAAACACTAGTAAAAATCGCACCATGAGGATCCTAAGAATTGGCCACCAAGTCACCCATGGATGTTGTGCTTTCGGCTTTTGGATCACTGAAGAAGAAGTGGTTATAGACCAAAAAGGGTGTTGAAAAAAGAGTTGAAAGGCTTCTGACATAACATGAATCGGCTAAAAGAAAAAAAGAACAAGTGTATACCTTTATGGAGAAATCGACTTCCTTTGCCACCTTCGGGATTTGGCTTGTTGCTATTCAGTTAGCAATGAAAAGAAGGATGAGTTCGGCTTTTACTATAAATGAAAGAGAGGAAGAATAGGGGTAAAGAGTTTATGGACGAAATAATGGAAGAGAAAAGAGAGGAATTGCTTAAGAAAAATCGGTACAAGTGGGAAGAAAGAAAGAAAACAAAAGAGGAAAATGCCACCCTAAAACCCAATAGCCGAATTTACACTAACCTTCCCCCTTGGCCGACCATCACTTCCCCCATTTCAAATCTCCTAAAATCTCTCCTAGATACGCTTCCCCTTATCTCTCCATCATCCCTAAAATCTCTCCCTTTATCACTCCTTAATCCATGCACTTGACTAATTCAAACTCCTCCAACAGAATCCACCTGGGTTCCATCACTTACCCTTCCTGCTCATAAAAATAAATAACCTTATTTGCCAACACAGGGAATCGATCCCATGTCTTCCCCTATTCTCCACACGCCACCTTTTTAGGAGCTTAGTGGCGTCACCCTTGCCACTTTACTATAGCTCTTTTTGTGATACATTTCTCCCACAACTTTACATAAGGTCACCTAGCCAGAACCCCTAACTCTTAAGTCTAAATTTTGAAAATTCTATCGGGTTTTGGCCAACACATGGGCCTTCCATAAGCCCATTTACATACTCAACTTATGAATTCCATAATCACATACCAAATTTTAGAAACTTACTTAAAATATCAAGAATCGCGAAAAACCCGAAAATCAGGATGTTACAATTCCGTTAGATAAAGTGATGTGGCATCAGCATGGTATTGAAGAAGCAGCGTGGGAGCCTGAAGATGCTATGAAACAGCAATATCCAAATCTGTTTATCGGTAAGATTTTTGGGGATAAAAATCCCTAAGGGGGAGAATTGTAACAGTTTGGTTTTGACCTTAGTTAGAATAATGGTTTCGGGACCACAAATCCGTGTTAGAAAAATTTTTTAATATTAATTTCTGTGTCTATGATACGTAAATTGATATATATGAAAGTTTTGTACAGAAATTTAACTGTATGTAAAAGTTGTGTGCTAGATTTTTAAGTACTTATTTGAGTTGGCTTTGTAGAGTAAAGGTCCTTATGTGGTTATTTAACCATTGGAGATTTGAATATACAAAAAAGGGCATGTGTTAGGTAAATTTTTAATGGTTGAATGAAAGGGCAAAATGGTCTTTTAGATTTATGTTAATAATAATAAAACAAATGCATGTAAATGGATCATTTTATGTCCATTCTTAACCGAAAATACAAAGAAAATAAAAGAAAAAGAACACCTAGGGTTCGGCCATTGTATTCCTAGATTGAGGTATGTTTTTGTTTCGGTTTTTGATAATTTCTACATTTTTGTGATCGTTTCTAAGTGTACTATAAAGTCCATGCTGCAATTTCTGATTTTGATAATGGTATTGAAATATACCATGGATGAATTCATGAGTTTTGTGTTGTTAAATGGTAAATTATGGAAGGTATGTTTTGGATTAACATATGTTGTCTTTGAATTTTTGATGAAATTGAGTAAATTGGGCTAATTTTTAAAAATGTTATTTTGAAGGGCTTAATTGTGAAATAAATGAAATGTGTGAACTAGTATGAGTACTAGGAGAATTTGGCCAAGCTTGTGTATATGCAAATTATGTGTATTTTGTGATTTTGTGAAAGAAGGACTAAATTGTCGAAATGTGAAAACATTAGGACTAATTTGCAAATTGTCCTAAATATGTGTTTATGGATTGAATTGAATTATTTCGTGAATAAAAGGATTAATTGAAAAGAGGAGTTCGAGTTTAGATCGAGGAAAATCGAAGATTATAGAATAAACGTTCGAGTCGACACCTTCAAGTACGAGGTAAGTTCGTACTTAAAATGTGATGTTAAGTAAATTTTGATGCCTTTATTCTACATGGGTTGTATATAATTGAATTGGATAATATGGTGATGAATCGGAAGCTTTGGCACTAAGTGTGCGATTTAACTAGCTTCGGCTACTTGAGGCACTAAGTGTGCAATACCGACTTAGTCTTGGTTATTCGAGATGGCACTAAATGTGCGGAAATAATTATCTTCGGCTAACCTTATAGGACTAAGTGTGCTAATGTGTTAAACACGAATAACTTATGGAAAGTCTTATAACGTTCAACATGAGGTAAGTACAAAAGTGAATAAGTACGGGAAGCTTCAGGTATGTATAATGCCTAAGTGGTAGATGATGTTATGTATATGAATCTCATTGAGTTGATATAGTTATATGGATTGAAATTGTGCAAATACTCATAGGTTATCATTTTATGTTTATATACTATGAATATTTTGAGTACGAGCTTACTAAGCTTTTGAAAGCTTACTCTGTGTGATTACTGTCTGTTTTACAGTTATCGTAGCTATTGAGGGTTCGGGGATAGTCGAGGATCGTCACTACACTATCGATCTCATTTTGGTACTTTTGAAAATGTAAATATTTGAAGTATGGCATGTATAGGCTAGTTGTAACGCCCCCTTACCCGAGACCGTCGCCGGAGTCGAGCATGAGACATTACTAAACTTATTTTAGCATTTAAACAAGTTCAACCAATTCTCATAGTAAACTGTCTATCTGCGTCACAGTAGCTAAAAAAATCATATCTCGAGTTACGAAACTCGAAATAAAATTCCATAAATTTTCCCTGAAACTAGAATCATATATCTACTTACTAATTTTTTTCTAGAATTTTTGGTCAGGACAATAAGTACAGTTTATTAGTTAAAGTCTCCCCTGTTTTAGGGTTCGACTACTCTAACCCCTGTGCACTACGAATCAAATTTCTTCCTGTACAGAGATCCAATGACCATGTCACTTATTTCTGTTAAAAATATACTCAATAAGGAATCCATACATATAAAGTGTGAGTCCTAATTATTTACACAATTTATGATGAATTTCTAAAGTCAGAACAAGGAATCCAGAAATCGCTCTGACACTATTTCACCAAAACGTAAATATCTCATAAAATACAACTATTTTCCTATTTTTTTCTTCCACATGAAAATAGATTCATTAAGCTTCAATTCCATATTTTATTCATCATCTAATTATATCTGCATTATTTTTAGTGATTTTTCAAACTCACGTCACTGATATTGTGTGATTCTGTTTTATAGCCAATTTCACCATTTTATGGATTTCCATAAATTAGTTAGCACATAAAGCATACGTGTTATCAAATATAATCTTGATTAGCCACTCCAATAGCTAATCATTCTCAAACATTTCCATGCCATCCATGAGCCATATCATAAGATTATATACACAAAATGATTATAATGCTATACATGTCATATTCCCAAAATATACAAGTCATTATACCGAAATAGTTTGTTGATAGTGTGAGCGCACCTCCGACCATTCCCGATCTCCTAGCTGGCTTGAAAAAACTACAAAGAATAGAGAGGAGGGAGTAATCATAATTGCTTAGTAAGTTCACATGTAAATAGCAAGTAACATAACCATGCAATAATACGAAATCCACATTTGCATAATATCACCAAAGCACTAATATCATATTTCTCATTCATGATCCTACCATATTATTGTTATATTGAAGTCTCAACCCGAGGGTTAAATATATACCTGTATAAATTTTCTCATTCACCACACTTACAACATGTCACCTTCATTTTAGGTACTCACCTTATCCACTTAAGATTTACCCGTTGAACACATCGGAATATGATTCGAATACACGGATTTCATGCACATAAGTGCCATACCCACAGCAAGTCAAACTCAATAGCCTGCGAAAATTATGTAGCCAAGCTACCATGTAACTTGCCCATAAGTGAACTCATACTCAACTCAACGAGCTCGAGCATTCGCATCCATAAGTGAACTTGGACTCAACTCAACGAGTTTGGATGCCTAGTTACATCTCACGAACTCAGACTCAACTCAACGAGCTTGGAACTCAAATATCTTAGTGACATGTCACTTGTATTCTAATCTATTCCCAAGGTTCAAACGGGCCTTTTCCTCGATCACACATCTTTGCTATCTTCCCCGGAATATCGAAACCAATACTCGGTAGCACTTCATATTTAACAAGTAGCACACATAATTTGCATATTACTCAACAATAACCACAAAGCATAATATTTCATGATATTGATCATCATACCATATAAATAACATTACATTACTTAAAATGACAATTATGTTACTACATTTACACCTAAACTTACCTCGGTACAAAATAAAGAAATTTTGCAATTTAGTCCACAATCTTTTCCTTTCCCCGATCAAGGTCGATTCCATGTCTTTCTTGGTTATGGAGCTTGGAAGCTTGAAACAAACCCTAGCTATGGAGAACCCTTGAAATTTCGTCCTAATGAAGAAGATGGACGACATATTTTGCCATCTTTTTCCTTTTTTATTCTTCTAATTACCAAATGACTAAAATACCTTTCATTAAAAACTTTGGTTATTTCTACCTATGTATGTCCACTTTTGTCCATGAAAACCTAATGGTATAATTACCATTTAAGGACCTCTACTTCAATTTTGTTCTTCAATTAAATCCTTTAACATCCAAAACTCATATTTATCAACTTTTGCAATTAAGTCCTAATAGGCAAATTAGACATGCAATTCATGAAATTTTCTATCGATATTCTAACACATGCATCTAATCACTCAATAAATTATAAAAATTAATCGAAATAAATTTTCCTACTTCAGAATTGTGGTTTTGAAACCACTATTCTGTTTAGGCCCTAATTCGGGATATCACAACTCTCCCTCTTTAGGGATTTTCGTCCCCGAAAATCTTACCGGTAAACAGGTGTGGGTATTGATTTCTCATAGTTTCCTCGGGCTCCCATGTAGCCTCTTCTACTCCGTGCTTTTTCCATAATACTTTCACGAGAGTGATACTTTTATTTCTTAGTTGCTTCACTTCCCAAGCTAAAATATTAATCGGTTCTTCATTGTAAGTCATATCCGGTTGTAGCTCAATTTTCATCGGTAAAATTACATGTGAAGGATCCGAACGATACTGACGTAACATAGATACGTGGAACACATCATGAATCTTCTCTAATTTAGGTGGTAATGCTAACCGATATGCTACCGGTCCAACTCTTTCAATTATCTCATACGGTCCGATAAAACGCGGACTCAATTTGCCTTTCCGACCAAATCTAAGAACTTTCTTCCATGGAGACACTTTTAAAAATACCTTATCATTGACTTGAAACTCGATTTCTTTTCTTTTCAAATCCGCATAGGATTTCTGTCTATCTGAAGCAGCTTTCAAACAGTCTCGAATCACTTTCACTTTTTCTTCGGTTTCTTTAATTAGATCAACTCCGTAAATCTGATTTTCTTTGAGTTCAGTCCAATATAATGGCGTCCGACACTTACGACCGTACAATGCTTCATAAGGTGCCATCTTTATCATCTGATAACTATTATTGTAGGCAAATTCTACCAACGGTAAGTATCTTTCCCAACTACCTTGGAATTCCAATACACAACATTTGAGCATGTCTTCAAGAATCTGAATTACTCTTTCTGATTGTCCATTAGTCTGCGGATGGAAGGTAGTGCTGAAATTTAACTTCGTACCTAATGCCTCTTGCAACTTTTGCCAAAACCGCAAGGTAAACTCGGATCTCTATCCGAAATGATCGAAAAAGGTACTCCGTGAAGTCCAACAATCTCACTGATATATAATTCAGCCAACTTATCAAGAGAATAATCAGTACGTACTGGAATAAAATGAGCTGATTTAGTCAATCTATCAACTATTACCTAGATGGCATCTTTCTTCCTCGTAGTTAACGGCAACCCTGACACAAAGTCCATGGTAACTCGATCCCACTTCCACTCGAGAATCATGATAGGCTGAAGTAGACCCGAAGGCACCTGGTGTTCAGCTTTTACTTGCTAACAAATCAAGCATCGCGATACAAACTCGGAAATATCTCTTTTCATTCTGTTCCACCAATACATTTTTTTCAAATCATTATACATTTTTGTATTGCCCGGATGCATTGACAAACAACCACTATGTGCTTCATGCGAGATCTTTCGAATCAACTTTTCATTCTTTGGTACATAAATCCAATCTTTAAACATCAAGCAACCATCAGAACCGATTCTAAAATCTAATCCCGTATCAGCCTCACTTCTCTTGGCTTGCAAATCTTGGTCACTCTTCTGAGCTTCACAAATCTCTTGTAAAAACATCGGTCTTGCTCTCAACTCTGGTAAAATCGAACCATCGTCAGACACTATCAACTAAGTATTCATAGCTCTCAAAGCAAACGACTTTCTACTCAAAGCATCAGCAACCACATTCGCTTTCCCTGGATGGTAGTCAATCACAAGCTAATAATCTTTCAATGATTCTATCCATCTCCTGTCTCAAATTCAAGTTTTTTTGTAACATCAAGTACTTGAGACTTTTGTGGTCGGTATATACTCGGCACTTTTCACCATACAGATAATGTCGCCAAATCTTCAAAGCAAACACTATAGCAGCCAATTCCAAATCATGAGTCAGACAATTCCTTTCGTGAGGTTTCAACTGCCTCGAAGCATAAGCCACAACTTTTCCTTCTTGCATAAGTACACATCCCAAGCCATTTAGAGAAGCATCACTATACACCACAAATTCTTTACCTGACTCGGGTTGTACCAACACTAGTGCCTCAGTCAGTAACTTTTTCAATTTCTCAAAACTTTGTTGACAATCTTCCGTCCACTCAAATTTAACATCCTTGTGGAGTAGTCTGGTCATATGAGTAGCAATTATAGAAAATCTATTTACAAATCGTCGATAATAACCAATTAGACCCAAGAAAATTCCGACCTCAGTTACATTCTTCTGCGGTTTCCAATCAACAATAACTGAAATTTTACTAGGATCAACCCGTATACCATCACCCGAAACTATATGACCCAAGAATCCAACTTCTTGAAGCCATAACTCACTTTTATTGAACTTAGCATACAACTGCTCATCCCTCAAAGTTTGCAAAACTATCCTCAAGTGCTCAGCATGCTCTGTCTCATCTTTTGAATAAATTAAAATATCATCAATAAATACCACAAAAAACTTGTCCAAGTATGGCCGAAATATGCGATTCATTAAATCCATAAACACGGCAGGAGCATTTGTCAAACTGAATGGCATAACTAAAAATTCATAATCGTCGTACCTTGTTCTAAAAGCAGTTTTAGGCACATCTGACTCTTTTACTCGCAACTGGTAGTACCCAGACCTCTAGTCAATCTTTGAGAACCATGTCGCTCCTTTCAACTGATCGAATAAATCATCAATTCTCGGTAACGGATACTTGTTCTTGACTGTCACCTTATTTAACTGTCGATAGTCTACACACAACTCATTGAACCATCTTTCTTTTTCACAAATAATACAGGAGCACCCCAAGGCGAAAAACTCAGTCTCACAAAACCTTTGTCAGTCAACTCTTGCAACTACGACTTTAATTCTTTCAACTCTGTTGGTGCCATCTATATGGAGCAATCAAAATCAGAGCTGTTCCCGGTATCAACTCAATACCAAATTCTATTTCTCTAATAGGAGGCAAACTCGGTAACTCTTCTGGAAATACATCCGCAAATTCACATACAATCGGTACTGATTCAATTTTCTTCTCAAATTCCTTTATATTCAACACATACGCCAAATAAGCTTTATAACCCTTTCTCAAATATCTCTGAGCCGACATCAAAGAAATCATACTAGGCAATGCCTCTGATTCGCCAGTGATCACATCGGGAGTTGAAGCATCTTCATGCGCCCTTATGGCATAAGTTCTAGCCGGAGCTCTAGCTTCAGTTTTAAACGCTGAATCTTTGACTACATTCTTGCTGCTTGCCTCATTCCCAGCATTTCTTGAAGATCTACCTCTTGAAACTGCACCACTAGGCTTTGCATTCTGAAATTTTTCTTTCTCAATTTTCTTGGGACAGTCTCTAATAAAATGATCTGGAGAACCACACTGATAACATTCATTAGTTCTACATGGACCAAGGTGACTTCTATCACATCGTTGGCACTCGGGTCTAGCAAATCTCGAATTTCCCACACTAGCCATATAAGTAGTCTGGGATTTAAAACCCGCATTTTGCTTCTTACGATTCCCATACGAATGTCTGGCCGAAACATGACAACAAGAATACATATCTCTAGATTTTCTAGATTACGGTGGAAATGCACTGCTCATCGGTCTTTTCTTCAAATTTCTAGTCTCAGCCTCAGCTTTTCTCTTTTCTTTAATTAGTTCTTCAGCCTTGCAAGCCCGATCAATAAGTACTACGAACTCTTTCAACTCAAGAATTCCTAAAAATACTTTAATATCTTCATTGAGTCTGTCTTCAAATCGTCTGTACATTTTAGCCTCTGAAGGAATATATTCTCTAGCATACTTACTCAATCGAACGAACTCCCTTTCATACTCAGTAACTGTCATTGATGTATTTCTTTCGAAATTCTTCTTGAAAGAACTCCCAAGTCACTTTCTCTTTCGGTACCACTGAAATTAATGTCTTCCACCAATAATAGGCTAAATCTCTCAACAAGGATATCACACATTTCAAGCACTCTTTAGGTGTACAAGACAATTCATCAAATACCTGAATAGAATTCTCAAGCCAAAATTCTGCTTTCTCAGCATCATCATCAACATTTGCCCTGAATTCTTCAGCCCCTTGCTTGCGAATTCTATCAACTGGGATTCTATGAAATTTCATCAGATCCATACCTTGAGGCATCGGGGGTACTGGTTGAGGAATCGGGGGAGGTGGGGGAGGTTTTTGAGCATTCGGGTTCATACAAATGAACTCGGTGTACCATGCATTCATCATCTGGAGAAAGGCTTCCCGAGCACTTTCTCTCCTCCTTAACCAACAGTAAGAGGTCAACTTTCAGTCGGCACCGCTCCTTCAGTAGGAGCTGGTGCATTGCTCTCTACATCATCAGCTACAGCTGGATCGGTATCCATTTACTATAAAAAATCATTTTAAAGGTCAGGAGTCGTCACACTATCACAATATATATATGCCATGTATAGCAAAACCCGTACATACGCCACGTTAGTCCGAGATCCGACTAAACTGTAGCTTCGATACCACCAAATGTAACGCCCCCTTACCCAAGACCATCGCCGGAGTCAAGTATGAGACATTACTAAACTTATTTTAGCATTTAAACAAGTTCAAACAATTCTCGTAGTAAATTGTCCATCTGCATCACAGTCACTAAAAAAAGCATATCTTGAGTTATGAAACTCGAAATAAAATTCTGTAAAATTACCCTGAAACTAAAATCATATATGTACTTATTAATTTTTTTAGAATTTTTGGTCAGGCCAATTAGTACAGTTTATTAGTTAAATTCTCCCCTGTTTCAGGGTTCTACTCTATTTCAGGGTTCTACTACTCTGACCCCTGTGCACTACGAATCAAATTTCTTCCTGTACAGAGATCCAATGACCATTTCATTTATTTATATTAAAAATAGACTCAATAATAAATCCACACATATAAATTTTGAGTCCTAATTATTTTTACATAATTTATGATGAATTTCAAAAGTCAGAATAGGGAATCTAGAAGTCTCTCTGACACTGTTTCACCAAAACGTAAATATCTCATAAAATACAACTCTTTTACTTATTTTGTTTCTTCCAAATGAACATAGATTCATTAAGCTTAATTTCCATATTTTATTCATCATCTAATTATATTTGTACTATTTTTAGTGATTTTTCAAACTCACGTCACTGCTGCTGTGTGATTCTGTTTTATAGCCAATTTCACCATTTTATGGATTTCCATAGATTAGTTAGCACATAAAGCATACGTGATATCAAATATAATCTGATTAGCCACTCCAATAGCTAATAATTCTCAAACATTTCCATGCCATCCATGAGCCATATCATAAGATTATATACACTAAATGATTATAATGCTATACCTGCCATATTCCCAAAATATACAAGTCATTATACCAAAATAGTTTGTTGATAGTGTGAGCGCGCCTCCGACCGTTCCCGATCTCCTAGCCGGCTTCACAAAACTACAAAGAATAGAGAGGAGGGAGTAAGCATAATTGCTTAGTAAGTTCACATGTAAATAGCAAGTAACATAACCATGCAATAATACGAAATCCACATTTGCATAATATCACCAAAGCATTCATATCATATTTCTCATTCATGATCCTACTATATTATTGTTATATTGAAATCTCAACCCTAGGGTTCAGTACATACCTGTACAAATTTTCTCAGTCACCACACTTACCAACATGTCACCTTCGTTTTAGGTACTCACCCTATCCACTTAAGATTTACCCATTGAACACATTGCAATATGATTCGAATACATGGATTTCATGCACATAAGTGCCATACCCGCAGCTGGACAAACTCAATAGCCTGTGAAAATTATGTAGCCAAGCTACCATGTAACTTGCCCATAAGTGAAGTCAAACTCAACTCAACGAGCTCGGGCGTTCGCATCCATAAGTGAACTCGGACTCAACTCAACGAGTTCGAATGCCTAGTTACATCTTTATCGTCTTCCCTGGAATATCGAAACCGATACTCGGTAGCAATTCATATTGAACAAGTAGCACACATAATTTGCATATTACTCAATAATAACCACAAAGCATAATATTTCATGATATTAATCATGATATCATATAAATAACATTACATTACTTAAAATGACAATTATGTTACTACATTTACACCTGAACTTACCTCGGTACAAAATAAAGAAATTTTGCAATTTAGTCCACAATCTTTTCCTTTCCCTGATCAAGGTCGATTCCACATCTTTCTTGTTATGGAGCTTGGAAGCTTGAAACAAACCCTAGCTATGGAGAACCCTTGAAATTTCGTCCTAATGAAGAAGATGGACATATTTTGTCATCTTTTTCCTTTTTTTAATCTTTTAATTACCAAATGACTAAAATACCCTTCATTAAAAACTTTGGTTATTTCTACCTAAGTATGTCCACTTTTGTCCATGAAAACCTAATGGTATAATTACCATTTAAGGACCTCTACTTCAATTATGTTCTTCAATTGAATCCTTTAACATCTAAAACTCATATTTATCAACTTTTGCAATTAAATCATAATAGGAAAATTAGACATGCAATTCATAAAATTTTCTATCGATATTCTAACACATGCATCTAATCACTCAATAAATTATAAAAATTAATCGGAATAAATTTTTTTACTTTAAAATTGTGGTTTTGAAATCACTATTCTGTTTAGGCCCTCATTTGAGATATCACACTAGTAGTTGTGAAGTATGTTTTGTGATGTATATATATATAGCCATGTGATTTGGCTAATTTGTGTTTGAACTTATGGTTGAGAAAGGTTTAGGATATGTGATTTTAATTTGCAACTATGGCATGAATGATGTATGTTTTAGCATAAAGAATGGTTGATTGGGTTGAACATGTATGTTTGTTTCCTTATTGTAGGTTGACCCATAATGGGTGGCAAGTTGGCTTAAACCAGGCCTATATTGTGCCACACGGTCAGGGGACACGGGCGTGCCTTGTGGCCGTGTAAGAAAATCAATATTCTCTTAAAAGTTACACAGCCTTGACACACGGGCATGTCATATGGTCGTAGGCTAAAGTCAGTAGCTAGCTTAGTATCACACAGCCATAGAACACGGGCGTGCCTATTGGTCATGGGTGACAGTCAATATGGTCACCCTGTTTTGTCACAATTGGTTCACATGGGTGTGTCTGATGCCCGTGCAAGGCACACGGCCTGGACACACGGGCGTGTAACCTTAACAAAATAGAAAAATTTTCTTAACTATTGAAAGTTGTAAACGCGTTCGATTTAGTCTCGACCTCTTCTTAATGCATGTTTAAGGTCTCATTGACCTAAGAAAGGTACTTATGTTGATGTTTGACTATGATACTATGATTTTTTGAAATGAATGCGAAGTGTTTTGATATGTTTGGTAATGCCGCTTAACCCTAGTCCAGCGATATATACGGGTTAGGGGTGTTACAAATGTTATTTGGAGGGACTAAAATGTGAAATAAATGAAATGTGTGAACTAGTATGAGTACTAGGAGAATTCGGCCAAGCTTGTGTATATGCAAATTATGTGTATTTTGTGAATTTTTGAAATAGGGACTAAAGTGTCGAAATGTGAAAATGTGAGGGCTAGTTTGTAAAATGCCCTTAATATGTGTTTATGGATTGAACTGAATTATTTGGTGAATAAAAGGGTTAATTTTGAAAACATATAGATCAAGAAAGGAGGAATTCGAACTTAGATCGAGGAAAGTCGAAGGTTATCGAGTAGAGAATTCAAATCGACAATTCTAAGTGCGAGGTAAGTTCGTACGTAATAAATGATGTTAAAGCTATGTTTTAATGCGTTGGTAATGCATAAATTGTATAGATATTTGATTACAATTTGAGCATAATGTTATTCAACTATACTTGGCACTAAGTTTGCGGTTTAATATAGCTTCGGCTATAAATGGCACTAATTGTGCGAGTTGGAATAGCTTCGGCTATATAAGGCACTAAGTGTGCGATACAAATTTAGCTTCGGCTAACTGAAATGGCACTAAGTGTGTGGAATCATTTTAGCTTCGGCTAACCCTTACAGCACTAAGTGTGTGGATGTTAAAGTATGAATAATTTACGGAAAGTCTTGAATTACTCAAGCAAGAGGTAAGAATGAAAGTGATTAAGTATGGGAAGATCCAGGTATGTATGATACCTTTGTGGTAGATGACATTATCTAAGTGAAGTTCATTGAATTATTATAAACTTATGGATCGGATTGGTATAGATTTGATAGAAGATTTGAGAATTTATATATATTTATGTATTGATGTTTTATGTTTATATACTGTTGATAATTTTAGTACAAGCTTACTAAGCTTTTGAAAGCTTACTTTGTGTGTGCGTTTGAATTGTTTTATAGATATTGAAGCTACCACACCATACTATCGATCTCATTTTGGTACTTTTGAAAATGTAAATATTTTTAAGTATGGCATGTATAGGCTAGAATGTATATGTATTTAAGCTTTGATATGTATATATGTTATGCCATGAAAGTTGGCTAGCAAACGGTATGTTTGTTCTTAGTTTTGGTAATGGTTTGTGATGCCAAATTGTGTATGCTTGTAATGGTTATATAGCCTTGCATGTGGTGGTCATTTTGAAATATGCCAAGTTGAGGAAATGGTAAGTTTAAGCATGGGTTAGAAAGTGCCATAAGTGAGTTATGAAATGAGTATTTTGGCATGTTGTTGTAATAGGAATTTTTTTTTACTATGTTTTGGTATGGATTTGAATAGGTTATTGAATGATGATGAATTAGTTATAATGAAGAATGTGTTGAGCATAGAATTGGCTGAAAATTTTGGTATATAAGTTGTTTAATATTGCTTGTAGGAATGACCCAAATAGGGGTGGCAAGTTGCTTAAACCAAGCCTGCATTGTGCCACACGGTCAGGGAACACGGGCGTGCCTTGTGGCTGTGTATGCAAAGCAATAACCTCTTAAGATCACACGGTTAAGACACATGGGCATGTCATATGGTCGTGGGCTCAAGTCAGTAGCTAGCTAAGTATCACACGGCCATAGCACACAGGCGTGTCTGTTGGTCATGGGTGAAAGTCAGTATGTATGCCTTGTTTTGGCACGGCTTGATCACATGGGCGTGTCTGGTGACCGTGTGTGGCACACGGCCTGGTCACAAGGACGTGTGACCTCAACAGAATTGAAAATTTTTTGAGTTTTAAAAGTATGTTTTAGGTCTCATACACTATCATAAGGGATGAATTATTGATGATTGCTTATGTATTAATGTTATGTGATATCTATGATTCTGAATCTATCTAAAATGTTTTTTCTGTTTGGTAATGCCCCTTACCTATTCCGGCGACGGTTACAGGATAGGGGTGTTACATTTTGTTGGTATCAGAGCTATGGTTTAATCGGTTCTAAGACTACCATAGCATATGTGAGTCTAACTATACATGTCATATTTATGAATTGCGATAGTGTGATGAATCTTGACATTGAAATGCGCTTTTATATAGTAAATAGATCCCGATAGAGCTGTAGCTAACGATGTTGAAAGCAATGCGCCTGCTCCCGCGCAAGAGACGGTGCAAGCTGATTCTCGACTGGCTACGAGTAGTCGTGATGGTAAGGCTAAACAAGCCTTTTATCAGATGATGAATGATTGGCTCACCCAATACATTAGAACCAATCCGGCCATACAACAACCTCCACCCCCAGGTAATCTTCCTCAAACTCTTGATATGCCACGAGTGAATCCGGTACAGCTAAGTAGACGATAGGTTGATAAGATTAGAAAATATGGACTTGAAGAATTCTGAGCTACAACAAGTGATGATGTAGAAAAAGCTGAGTTCTGGTTAGAGAACATAATAAGAGTGTTTGATGAGTTGTCTTTGAGTCCAGAAGAATGTATAAAATGTGTCGTTTCACTGCTGAGAGACACGGCATATCATTGGTGGAAAACTTTGACTCTGTGGTTCCGAGTGAATGAGTTACGTGGGATTTCTTTCAATTTGAATTTCGAAAGAAGTATATCAGTCAAAGATTCATTGATTAGAAATGCAAAGAGTTTTTTGAGCTTAAACAAGGTCGTATGTCTGTCATAGAATACGAGTGAGAATTTGTAAGGTTAAGTCAGTATGCCCGCGAATGTGTATCTTCGGAAGCGATAATGTGCAAGAGATTTGATGACAGTTTGAACGAAGATATTTGTTTGCTAGTTGGGATCCTAAAAATTAAAGAATTTGTGGTGGTTGTTGAATGAGCATGTAAAGCGAAAGATTTTGGGAAAGAGAAAAGAAAAGCTAATTTTGAAGCTAGAGAGGTACGAAAGATATCATCAGGCAAATGATTTCAATTTGGATCCAAGAAGTTTAGAGATGATACCATTCGTTCAAAGGCTAGTATGGGACATTCGAATAGAGATCGTCCTAGATTGCAATCGAATTTTAAATCTTCAGCCACATCTGTTGCTAGTGTTGATAATGCAGAGAATAAAAGGCCTAAATGTGATCAATGTGGAAGACGACACTTTGGTGAATGCTGGGGAAAAAGTAATAACCGAGCTAGTTATAATTGTGGTTCAAGAAATCATTTTATAAAAGATTACCAGATTTAGTTGAAAAAGATAATGTTCAGAATATGAAGCAGAGTGGTAATGTTTCTCATGGTAGACCTCCTAAAAATTTGGGAAATGTAAGTGGTAGTCAAAGAGGAATGAAAGACATAACTGTTAGATCTGAGGCTCGAGCACCTGCTAGAGCATATGCTATCCGAGCTCGCGAGGAAGCTTCATCGCCATATGTGATTACAGGTACATTTACTCTTTATGATACTTCTGTGATTGCTTTGATAGACCCTGGATCGACACATTCGTATATATTGATGAACTTAGTGAACAGTAAGACTTTGCCTGTAGAGTCTATTGAATTTGTAATTAAAGTTTTGAACCCCCTAGGCAGATGTGTTCTAGTTGATAAAGTCTGCAAGAATTGTCCGTTAATGTTTCGAGACAATTACTTTTTGGCTGATCTGATGTTAGTACCTTTTAAGGAGTTTGATATAATTTTGGGTATGAATTGGTTAACTTTGCATGATGCTGTGGTGAATTGTAAACGAAAAACTATTGATTTTAGATACAAGAATGATGAAATAGTCAGAATTGAATCTAGTGATTTAAATGGATTGTCGGCTATAATATCTTTGATAAAAGCTTTGAGTATCTTGAGAAAGGGTTGTGAAGTTTATTTTGCATATGTGATTGATTCAAGAGTATCAGAAAAGAAAGTTGAATCTATATCTGTTGTCTTCCAGTTCCCTGATGTGTTTCCTGAAGAACTTCCGGGATTACCTCTAGTTAGAGAAGTAGAATTTGGCATAGAATTGGTACCTGGTACTACTCCAATATTGATAGCTCCATACCGAATGGCTCTGACTGAACTAAAAGAATTAAAGTCTCAGTTGCAAGAATTGACCGATCGAGGATTTCCTAGCTCGAGTTTCTCACCTTAGAGTGCTCCGATTCTATTTGTGAAAAAGAAAGACGGTATGATGAGAATGTGTATAGATTATCGTCAGTTGAACAAAGTGACTATCAAGAATAAGTATCCCTTACCCCAAATTGATGATTTTTTTTATCAGTTGAAAGGAGTTGCTGTGTTTTTGAAAATAGATTTGAGATTAGGCTATTATCAGCTACGAGTTAAAGATTCAGATATTTCAAAGACTGCTTTCAGAACGAGGTATGGCCATTATGAATTTTTAGTTATGCCTTTCGGATTGACTAATGCACCTACTATCTTTATGGATTTAATGAATAGAATTTTTATATCGTATTTAGATCAATCTATTGTGGTATTCATTGATGATATATTGATTTATTCACATGATGAATCTGAGCATGCCGAACATTTGAGAATCGTGTTACAGACTTTGCAAGATAAACAATTGTATGCGAAATTTAGTAAATGTGAGTTTTGGTTGCGAGAAGGTGGTTTTCTAGGTCATATAGTATCAGCATCTGGTATTCGGGTTGATCCAAGCAAAATTTTAGCTATTTTAGATTGGAAACCTCCGAGGAATGTATCTGAAGTCTGTAGTTTACTGGGACTTGCTAGTTACTATAGAAGATTTGTGAAAGGTTTTTCGATGATTGCGACTCCATTGACAAAACTGTTACAGAAAGATGTGAAGTTTGAATGGTCTAAAAAATGTCAGAACAGTTTTGATCAGTTGAAGAGTTTGTTAACTGAAGCTCCGGTATTAGTACAATCTGAATCGGGTAAAGAATTTTTGATTTATAGTGATGCTTCGTTGATTGGTCTAGGATGTGTTCTAATGCAAGAAGGAAAATTTGTTGCTTATGCTTCGAGACAGTTGAAGCCACATGAGAAGAACGACTTGACAAACGATCTTGAATTAGTTGCGATTGTGTTTGCCTTAAAGATTTGGCGCCATTACTTGTTTGGTGAGAAATGTCTTATATATTCAGATCATAAGAGTTTGAAGTATTTGATGACTCAGAATGATTTGAATCTGCGACAAAGAAGATGGCTTGAATTACTAAAGGACTACGAACTTGTGATAGATTATCATCCCAATAAACCAAATGTTGTTGCTGATGCCATGAGTCGAAAATTATTGTGTGCTTTGCGTGCGATGAATGCTTATTTTGTACTGTCTAATGATGGTTCAATTTTAGCTGAATTAAAAGCGAGATTGTTGTTCTTACAATAGATTATCGAAGCTCAAAAGGTTGATAATGAGATTTTAGCTAAACAAGCTCAATGTGATGTAAAGTCTGTTTCAGATTTCAGAGTGGATAAAGATGATTGCTTGAGATTTAAAGATCTAATTTGTATTCCAAGATATCCAAAGTTGATTTAGATGATTCTGAGTGAAGCTCACAGTAGTTGTTTATCTGTACATCCGGGTAGTATGAAAATGTATAATGATCTGAAGCAGTATTATTAGTGGTCCGGGATGAAAAGAGATATCTCTGATTTTGTTTCTAAATGTTTGATCTATCAACAACTCAAAGCTGAGCATCAAGTGCCATCTGGATTGTTACAACCGATTATGGTTCCAGAGTGGAAATGGGATCGAGTAACCATGGATTTTATTTCAGGTTTACCTCTATCTCCGAGAAAGAAAGATGCAATTTGGGTTATAGTTGATTGATTGATGAAATCAGCTCATTTTATTTCGATTCGATTTGATTACTCACTTGATAAATTAGGTGAGTTATATATTTCTGATATCGTGAATTGCATGGTGTGCCATTGTCGATAGTGTCAGACAGAGACCCGAGATTTACATCCCGATTCTGGAAGAAATTGCAAAATGCTCTGGGTACTAAATTGCATTTTAGCACTGCTTTTCATCCGCAAACAGATGGTTAATCTGAACGGATTATTCAGATACTCGAGGATATGTTGAGATGTTGCATTCTTGAGTTTGAAGGTACGTGGGAACAATATCTACCTTTGATTGAATTTGCTTATAATAACAGTTTTCAGTCGAGCATTAAAATGGCACCGTACAAAGCCTTAAACAGTAGAAAATGTATAACTCCGTTATACTGGTCTAAGCTCAGTGAAAATAAGATTCACGGGGTTGATTTGATAAAAGAAAGTGAACAGAAAGTGAAAGTGATCCGAGATAGTTTGAAAGCAGCTTCTGATCGTCAGAAATCATATGCAGATTTGAAAAAAAAAGACATTGAGTTTGAGATCGGCGACAAAGTGTTTCTGAAAGTGTCTCCATGGAAGAAAGTGCTTCAGTTTATAGAAAAAGCAAGTTGAGTCCGAGGTTCATCGGGCCGTATGAGATTATCGAGCGTATTGGGCAGGTAGCATATAGATTGTTGTTACCACCAAATTTAGAAAAGATTCACAAAGTGTTCCACGTATCGATGCTTCGATGATACAAATCCGATCCTTCACATGAAATTCTTCCGTCTGAGATTGAAATTCAGTCTGATATGACTTAGAAGAAAAGTCGATCCGAACCTTAGCTCGAAAGGTTAAAGGGTTACATAATAAGAAAATTCCGTTAGTTAAAGTGATGTGGCATCAACACGGTATTGAAGAGGCGACGTGGGAGCCTAAAGATGCTATGAAACAACAATATCCAAATCTGTTTAACGGTCCCGAAAATCCCTAAGGGGGGAGAATTGTAATAGTCCAGTTTTGACCCTAGTCGGAATAGTGGTTTCAGGACCACATATCTGAATTAGAAAAATATTTTAATATACTTTTTCGTGCCTAATATATGTGAATGAGCATGTATGAAAGTCTCGTATGAAAATTTGAATGTTTGTGTGCTTAATTTTGAAAAAAGACCTAATCGCGTAAAATGTAAAAGTTGCTTACTACTTGTTAAAGTGTCTATTTGATATGGCTTTGTAAAAAAGAGGTCTTTATGTGGTTATTTGACCATTGGAAGTTTGAATGGACATTAATAACCATTCATTATGTGATTTTATAATGGTTTAACAAAAGTTATAATGGTAAAATGTTTATTATGTAAATATTGTTATAACAAAACATGACAAATAAGGCCATTATGTATGTTCATCCACCGAAAATAGAAAGAAAACCTATGTTTGAAGCCCTTTAAGTTTCGGCACACTCAAGGCTTAATTAAGGTATGAGTTTTGATCAGTTTTTGATAATTTTTATTTTTTGTGATCGTTGTTAAGTATTGTAACTAGCCCATGCCTTAATTTCTAATTTTGTTGATGATTTGAAAATGTGTCATGGATGAATTCATGAGCTTTGTGATGTTATATGATGAATTAAGAAAGCTTGATGTTGGGTTTGAATGTTTTGTTTTTGGATTTTCGATGAATTTGAGCAATTTGGGCTAAATTGTAAAAATGTTATTTTGAGGGACTAAAATGTGAAATAAATGAAATGTGTGGACTAGTATGAGTACTATGAGAATTCGGCTAAGCTTGTGTATATGCAAATTATGTGTATTTTGTGAATTTGTGAAATAGGGACTAAAGTGTCAAAATGTGAAAATGTGAGGGCTAGTTTGTAAAATACCCTAAATATGTGTTTATGGATTGAATTGAATTATTTGGTGAATAAAAGGGTTAATTTTCAAAACATATAGATCAAGAAAGGAGGAGTTCGGACTTAGATCAAGGAAAGTCGAAGGTTATCGAGTAGACAATTCAAATCGACAATTCCGAGTGCGAGGTAAGTTCGTACGTAATAAATGATGTTAAAGCTATGTTTTAATGCATTGGTAATGCATAAATTGTATAGATATTTGATTACGATTTGAGCATAATGTTATTCGACTATGTTTGGCACTAAGTGTGCGGTTTAATATAGCTTCGGCTATAAATGGCACTAAGTGTGCGAGTTGGAATAGCATCGGCTATATAAAGCACTAAGTGTGTGATACCAAATTAGCTTTGGCTAACTGAAATGGCACTAAGTGTGTGGAATCATTTTAGCTTCGGCTAACCCTTACAGCACTAAGTGTGCAGATGTTAAAGTATGAATAATTTATGAAAAGTCTTGAATTACTCAAGCAAGAGGTAAGAATGAAAGTGAATAAGTATGGGAAGATCCAGGTATGTATGATACCTTTGTGGTAGATGACATTATCTAAGTGAAGTTCATTGAATTATTATAAACTTATGGATCGGATTGGTATAGATTTGATAGAAGATTTGAGAATTTATATATATTTATGTATTGATGTTTTATGTTTATATACTGTTGATAATTTTAGTACGAGCTTACTAAGCTTTTGAAAGCTTACTTTGTGTGTGCGTTTGAATTGTTTTATAGATATCGAAGCTACCACACCATACTATCGATCTCATTTTGGTACTTTTGAAAATGTAAATATTTTTAAGTATAGCATGTATAGGCTAGAATGTATATGTATTTAAGCTTTGATATGTATATATGTTATGCCATGAAAGTTGGCTAGCAAATGGTATGTTTGTTCTTAGTTTTGGTAATGGTTTGTGATGCCAAATTATGTATGCTTGTAATGGTTATATAGCCTTGTATGTGGTGGTCATTTTGAAATATGCCAAGTTGAGGAAATGGTAAGTTTAAGCATGGGTTAGAAAGTGCCATAAGTGAGTTATGAAATGAGTATTTTGGCATGTTGTTGTAATAGGAATTTTGTTTTTTACTGTGTTTTGGTATGGATTTGAATAGGTTATTGAATGATGATGAATTAGTTATAATGAAGAATGTGATGAGCATGGAATTGGCTGAAAATTTTGGTATATAAGTTGTTTAATATTGCTTATAGGAAAGACCCAAATAGGGGTGGCAGGTTGGCTTAAACCAAGCCTTCATTGTGCCACACGGTCAGGGAACACGGGCGTGCCTTGTGGCCGTGTATGCAAAGTAGTAACCTCTTAAGATCACACGATTAAGACACATGGGCGTGTCACATGGCCGTGGGCTCAAGTCAGTAGCTAGCTAAGTAGGCATAACTAAGAATTCATAGTGTCCATACCTTGTTCGAAAAGCAATTTTTGAAATGTCTGAATCTTTTACCCTCAACTGATAATAACTCGATCTGAGATGTATCTTTGAAAATATGGTTACTCATTTCAACTAATCAAACAAATCGTCAATTTGAGGTAGAGGATATTTGTTCTTAATAGTCACTTTGTTCAACTGACGATAATCAATACACATTCTTTTGCAAATCCCCTATGTGTCAATTCTTACAACTGAGACTTTAATTCTTTTAACTCAGTCGGAGCCATTCTATACGGAACTATCAAAATTGGAGTAGTTCCCGGTACTAACTCAATGCCAAATTCAACTTCTCGGGTCGGAGGTAATCCCAGAAGTTCTTCAAGAAACACATCAGGGAATTCACAGACAACAGGCACTGATTCCACTTTCTTTTCTGATACTTTCGAATCGATCACATAAGCAAAGTAAGCTTCATAACTTTTTCCCACAATACTCAGAGCTTTCATTGACGAAATCACAACTGGTAACCCATTCAAATCATTAGATTCAATTCAGACTATTGCATCATTCTCGCATCTCAAATCAATTGTTTTCTGTTTGCAGTTCACAATAGCATCATGCAAAGTTAACCAATTCATACCCAAAATTATATGAAATTCATCAAAAGGTAATAACATAAGATCAGCTAGAAAACAAATATCTTGAAATATTAACGGACAATTATTGCAGACTTTATCAACCAAAACACATCTGCCTAATCGGGTTCGATACTCTAATCAGAAATTCAGTTGATTCTACAGGTAAATTCTTACTGTTCACTAAAATCATGCATATATAAGAATGCGTTGATCCAGGATCAACATAGCAATTACAGAAGTATCATAAAGAGTAAATGTACCCGTAATCACATCTGGAGATGAAGCTTCTTCATGAGCTCAGATAGCATAGGCTCTGGCAGGTGCTCTAGCCTCAGATCGAGCAGCTGCGTCTTTAGTTCCTCTTTGACTACCAGTCACATTTCCCGTATTTCTGGGAGGTCTACCTCTAGCTGAAGTGTTACTAGGTCTCGAATTTTGCATAATCTTTTTCTCAACAGACTCAGGGCCATCATGGATAAAATGATCTAAAGATCCACATTTGAAACAAGCCTGATCATACAGTGTACAATTATCAGGATATCTTTTACCACAATGTTTAACTCGTGTTGATCAGATTTAGCATTTCCAACACTAGCAATAGAAGTACCTAGAGCTCTGAAGCTCGAACGCGATCTAGCATGATCTCTACTTGAATGTCCCATATTAGCCTTTGAACAGCTATTATCATCTCGAAATTTCTTTGTTTCCAAATGGAGTGACTTGCTCAATTATCTTTTTTCGCACTTCTTTAGCTTCTGAATAGGCTTTTTTTTCTCTTTCCTGAGCTTTCCAGCTTTACACGCTCGCTCAACAAGCACAACAAACTCTTTTATCTCTAATATCCCAACTAACAATTTGATGTCTTCATTCAAGCCATCTTCGAATCTCTTACACATAATTGCTTTAGTCGAGACACATTCCCATGCATACTGACTCAGTCTTACAAATTCTCGCTTGTATTCTGTAACAGACGTATGGTCTTGTTTAAGCTCAAGAAACTCTTTACGTTTTTGACCGATGAATCTTTAACTAATATATTTCTTCTAGAATTCAGCTTGAAAGAAATCCCAGATGACTCCCTCTTTGGGAACCATAGATATCAATGTCTTCCACCAATAATACGCTGTATCTCTCAAAAGTGAAATAGCACATTTTATATGTAACATCCCGAAATAGGGCCTAGTCAGAATAGTAGTTTCAGGACCACAAATTCGATATCAAAATATTTATTTTGATGATTATTATGAGGCCTAGAATATGAATATATGCATGTGTTAAAGTTTCATGAAGAAATTCTAAGAAGTTCTAAGTATAAGATGTCCAATTGGAAATTGGGACTAAATTGAATAAATTGCAAAACTTGGATTCTAAAAGCAATTTGTATGAAATTGTTTTAGATTGTGAATTAGAAGATCTTGGAGATCAATTTTCCCAAATTCTAAGTTTTTGGACAAAAATGGGCATGCATGGAAAATTTTGAAAGGTTATTAAGGAAGGGCATTTTGGTCATTTGGTAATAAATGAAATAAAAGGGAAAAAGGAAGCAAAATTCTTTCATCTTCTTCTTCATAGCTGCCAAAATTTGCATGCTCTCCATAGCTAGGGCTTTAAGGTTTCCAAACTCAATAGTAAGTGCTCCCAAGCCCTGTTTTTAATGTTCTTTGTATTTTTGAAATCCCGGTAGCTTGCCTCTCCATTTCTACCCATATTTCATGCTAGGGTTCATGTTTAAAAATTTACCCATGCATGAGTTGCTTGCATTTTGATGGATTATGGAGGAATATGAAAGATGAATGTGTATTAAACATCATTTCCTAGTTGGTTTTCATGAGAAACCCTTATAGGGACTATTTTGCAAAAGACGTAAATGTATGGTAGAAATGAGAAAAATATGGAAAATGTGGGCTACCATAAGAAGGAAAAGTGTTCGGCTAGGCTTGGGTAAGATAAAAAGTGCATGTGTTTCATTATACGAGCCTAGGGACTAAATTGTAAAAATGTTAAAGGTTAGGGGCAAAACGGTCATTTAGACCGGGGTAGATATTAAACTTGAAATGTATAATGTGGGGTATTAATGAGTTAATTTTGCTATTATAGACCCCGAGGAACAAATTCCGGAGGTCGATCGAGGTAAACGCAAGGTTTCGGAATAACCGAAACACAACTCCGAAAAGAATACCAAGTAAGTTCGGATAACTTAAAGTAAACCCTTAATATGCATAATTGAATGATTTATGAATACATGATGATTGCATTTATTATTGGCATGAAATATAATGGAAATACATATTTGATGGTAACATTTGAAAAATGTCTTGGTTGAGGTTGACAAAGGAAATTCAATGGATAAACCCTCATTGATATGTGTAAAGAGATCATGCATGTGTTGCAGTAAGGATTTAGCCCGGACGGGTAATCCGTGATCTCAAGTATGAAAGGGATCTAGCCCGGACAGGTGTTCCTTGAAAGATCAAGCCTCCCGAAGAATATGTGTGCCTTATGGAATTAGCCCGAACAGGTAATCCGATTAGGATTTGAATTTAGCCTGGACTGGTAATTCAGATCCGAGCTCATTAAGGTGTTTGTCGCTATAAGGGATTTAGCTTGGACTGGTAATCCCGACATCACCTTATGAGTTTATGAAATGGGGGATTTAGCCTGGACTGGTAATCCTGCCATGAGATGTAAGGTTCGCGGGAGTGCATATATGTGAAATGATCATTCGTAAGAATTGACGGATAATGGGTATTCCATCAAGATTTCGTAGAAACTCAAAGAGATTAATATGATGTATGTCAATAAGATGATGAATGATGAGCTCATGTACATAAATTACATGATGCTTTGTTATGTGACTAACTCATTGATTAAGTGCATGTGATAGGAAATCATTTCATAATTAATGATTTCATGATTTAAATATGGATGTATGCTAATTACTTGGTAAGTTTACTTTCTGGTTATTCGAGGTTACTAAGCATGAACCCTCTTTTTTTCCCCGTCTTGCAAAGCTCGAGAACTCATAAGGACTGGAAGACGATTGGAGATTCAACACACTATCAACTAGACAAGCTTTGGTATAAAGACTTAGTTTATTTTGTTCAATGGCATGTATAGTATTTTTGAGTATTTTGTTATATGTGTCATTTGATTTTTCAAATGAAGCATGTAAAAATGTGTTTATCTCTTTGTATATGGCCATGAAAATTGGCTTAATTGAAGTAGGCTATGACCTACAAAATTATGCATGGTTTTTAATTACAAGTGACGGGTTGTTATCAATTGGCAATGAATCACATGAACGAGCCAATTTTGGATGAATTAAAGTGACGTGGGAACCCATAACACTAAATGGAAAATAACCTTTCATGTAAGAAACCAATGATATGAGGTTTCCATACAACTAGCTTTATTAAGATTATTTACAAGTGTAAAATCATGTTTTCTCTCAAACTTGGTAACCACTAAGCACAACTAGTAGAAAGGGGTGACTAAAGGCTTGGAAAATAGCCTATTAGAGTCCACATGGTTGGATACACGAGCGTGTGTCTAGGCCATGTGTGACACACGGTTCTCTCCCATGGGTGTGTGCCATGGCCGTGTTCAATTGGCAGTGTCGTCTACGGGTAGGTAGCACGGGTGTGTGTCCTGGCGTGTTAATAAGTCAGTTTGCCCATGGTTGAAGGGCATGGGCGTGTCCCAAGCCACACAGGCGTGTGAGTCTGTACAGTCCATCTACATGGGCGTGTGACCCTTTATGTTAAGGAAAATTTTCTAAGGAGACTAAGGTTCATCGAACGTGCTCGAATTTGTCCCGCATTACCTCTAGGTATGTAATAGGTCTCGAAGGCCTATACAAGGAACGAGATATTCATGATTGAAAAGTTTTAAATTGAAGTGAAATTTTATGACCCAAGTTAGTATACTGAAAGTGTAAAGTTCCGGTAATGCCTCGAGCCCTGTCCCGATGTTGGATACAGGTGAGGGGTGTTACATTATACATTCATCCAGAGTCAATGATAATTCATCGAATACTCGTATCGTATTTTCTAACCAGAATTCAACTCTCTCGGCATCATCATTAGTAGTAGAAAAAAATTCTTTGGCCCCATATTTTCTAATATTATCGACCAGAGGCTTATTTATCTAAGTCGGATTAGCTTGTGACATAACAGGGGCTTGTGGAGGATTTACCGGGGTGAAGTTTGTAGCAAAGCCGATTAGTACGGATATATTGGGTGGACCAATTGTTCATCATTTGGTAGAAGGCTTATTTAGCCTCTCCATCATGGCTACTCGTAGCCAGTCTAGAGTCGGATGGCACTGTCCCTTGCGTGGGAGTAGGCGCAATGTTTTCAAAATTGTTAGGTACGGCTCATTCAGGATCCATTTGCTATATAAAAACACATTTTTATTGTCAGGATTCATCACACTATTGCAGTTCATAAATATGGCATGTATAGCTAGACTCACATACGCTATGGTAGTCCTAGAACCAACTAAACCATAACTCTGATACCAATAAAATGTAACACCCTAAACCCATATCTGTCGCCAGAATAGGGTTAAAGGTGTTACCGAACATATCAAAACACTTTACACACAATTCATATACATTATCTACAATCATAGTCAAACATTACCATAGAGTCCCTGATATAGGTCATCGAGACCTTAAACATGAATTAGAAAGGGTTTGGGACTAAACCAAGCCCATACAAAAATTTTCAAAACTTAAACATTTTTTCAAAGTTATACAAGTCACACGCCCGTGTGTATAGGCCGTGTCCCTCACACGGCTTTAGACATGCCCATGTGTCTAGGCCGTGGAAAAACAGGGCATACATACTGACTTATCCACATGGCTGGAGACACGGCCATGTGCGTTGGCCGTGGTTGAAACTAGCTTGGGTCACAGGGCTGACCACACACCCGTATATCTAGCCCCGTGTACCTTTCGAAATAGCCATACACGCCCATGTGCCAAGGCTGTGTGGCTTACACGGCCACCAGACACGCCCCTATGTCTATGCCGTGCTCGAGACTGACTTGCTTCTCAAAGAAACATTGAACAACACGGTCAAGACACACGCCCGTGTTCTTAACCATGTGGGCAAATATAGGCCATTTGCGAGGCCAAATTGCCACCCATTAAGAGTCCTCCTTACTAGCATCAAAACTAAAACATTTTATACCAATTTCTCAAGTATTTCACAACCAAAACATACATCTTTCATGCAATTTCATTATCAACAAATTTCATACATAACATCCATACCAAAACATGTTAAATCATAAGCCAAAGATATACCAAAACATATAATTTATCGTCCCAATTTATTCCATTCCTTCTCTTGCCAAAACTAACCAATTTCACAAATAAGCATATACCAAGAACTTACCAAATTGACCAATTCTCTTGGCCAAACATGATCATATCATATTAGCATAATTGCATCACATAATTCATACCAAAAACTCATTGACATACACAACCAAAACCAAACCACTTCACATGGTTAATATTCAAAACTCAAAACATATTAACATAATTCTAGCCTATACATGCCATACTTCAATAAACACATTTTCAAAAGGTACCAAAATATAGATCAATAATGTGGTGATGATCCTCGACGATCCTCGAGCTCCCGATAGCCACGATATCTATAAAACAATGCAAACACACACAAAGTAAGCTTTCAAAAGCTTAGTAAGCCATATACAAATAAACTTATCATTCAAAACATGAAAGCATCATCAAATTACATATACTCCATGACTAGATATTATCTCAAACCACATAGTTCATAAACATTTCACATAATCCCAATTCATTTACACATATAACTTATTTTCTCATACTTATAACACATATCATCACTTGCAAATATACTTACCTTTTATTCTCAAACATAGTATACATTTCGAACGTACCTGAATTGGATACACATTTCATAAAATCATTCATTTCTCGAAATTCCCGTTGAACCGTTTGGAATCATAAGTATATACGGATAGCTCGGAAAGCTCGTACAATGCCAACGTCCCAGACGTGGTCTTACATGTAATCAAATATCGACGCCACTGTCCCAGACAAGGTCTTACACAAAATCAAATAAGATGCCAATGTCCCAGACATGGTCTTACACATAAATCACAGATCGATGCCAACGTCCCAGACGTGGTCTTACATGAAAACACATTTCGGATCCTATGTCATGACATATGTATCTAACTATTCCTATGGTTCGTATGGGGCTTTTCAGACGTCAGAATTTTGTCGATACTTTCTCGGATATCTCATTCTCAACACATATAATCATTCAACATTGTTCATAAACATATAATCAATAGTAATTCAATTAAAAATACATTTATTTGTATATCAAATTACCTCGTACAGATTTAAACGAATGGAGTCGACTATTCAACGACTTTTGACTTCTCCCGGTCTAATTCCGTTTTCTTTGGTTTTTGATCTAAATTAATTCAAATTTAATTTATTCAAACTCATATTCATTCAAATCAATCTAAAAACACATATTTAGGGCATTTTACAAATTAGCCCTCCCATTTACACATTTTAACACTTTAGTCCTTAATACACAAAATCACAAAATACACATAATTTCCTTACACGCATGCTTAGCCGAATTTTCATAATATTCATATAAGTCCATACATTTCATTTATTTCATATTTTTGTCCCTAAAAATCTCATTTTTACAATTTAGCCCAAATTACTCAAATTCATCAAAATTTCAAAGACAAAACATATTAACCCAACATCAAGCCTTCACATACTATCACCAAACTTCATAAAACTCATAGTTTCATCAATGGCTCAACTCAAAATCATCAACAAAATCAGAAATTGAGACATGGGCTTGATAGAACACTAAGCAACGATCACAAAAATGTAGAAATTATCAAAAATTGATCAAAAACACAATCCTAATTGATGCTTGCAAGTGCCGAATATTTGAAGACTTTAAAACCCTATTTTCCTTCTTTAATTTCGGCTAAATGAAGAACAATGCCTTATTTTCATTCTTTTGTCTTATTTAATCAACTTTATTAATTATTTTACCATTTTTCCCTTACATTAAACCTTTAATGAACCATTATAAAATGTCCAACTAAGTCATTTAATGCATTCCATGGTTAAATAACCACATAAAGACCTCACAAATAATAAGCCTGTAACACCCCTAACCCGTATCCATCGCCCGAATGGGGTTACGGGGTATTACGAAACGAGACACAACTTTCGGACATTCATGGATACACATAGGAATTAATCATTTTATTCACCACATATAAAAGTTTACTAAACCAAACCAAAACATTACAGGTTACACGTAAATCAATAAACATACAACCACAAATCATTATCAACTGGCTGAATATAAGCATAGGAATTAAATAACTCAATACTCATTATTCAAGACCAAATATACATGCAACCTTATTATAAGTTTTGACTAAACCAAGCTTACTTATTTGCTACCCCATAAATACACACAAAAAGTCATATAACATATACTTAATAATTAAAGCATAATTAACGAAGCCATATACTAAACTTGCATCAAACCATTTTGTTTAATAAAAACGTAAGTTACTATTTATATGGTCAATTTCTAAAGCTTTAGCCGAATACAAATATGCTTAATACTTATGCTTTAACAATTGTCCACTTTCAACTTTATTCAAACATTTTACTCACCTAAACATTTCAAAGAACTAAACCAGTATATCAAACATAGTTTGCCTTTCACATCAATACATCATAAATATATATATGCATAATACATAGCAACTGTTTGTCTAACACAAAACCGAATCTAAACATGCTAATATTACTTATTATGCAATGTAATAAAGGTCATATTCAAAACTAATTCAATGATCACATATTCAGTTAAGTACATAAATATACATATAACTAAAATTTATGTCATGTCAAACATATTACAAATATATCTCAACTAATGTATAATTATTAAACAATACATCATATACCTATATATATATAAGTGTCGAATCATATTTGAATTACTAATATGATTCATATCAATTTCTTCTATATACCAATACCAAATTCACTAAAATTCCAAATCATAAATCCACGCTTTAACAAGCTTATCAAACCAATTTCACCTATATTCACTTATATATAAGTCATAACCGAATCACCCAAAACCAAAACCAAGCATAACCACCATTGGATTCAATCTCAAATGCCAAATTTCAATCAACTTACATCTTTTACCTATATTTAATATCATAGCCGAATTTATTGATCAATCACACACACACATATATATATTATTCTCAACTTCACTTAATCTCTATATCACAATCGAATTTATCTTGATACTAAAACACATAACGAAGCATAACCTAAACATCGAAACCAAACATATTCATAATTTGATCAAGACATAAAATCCAACACAACAAAATAATAAGCCATTTTCGCATGGCATATTATATACACAACTTCAAATATATTCAAAAGTAGTATATCCTATACATGCCATAGGTTCGAAATTTAGCTTTTAAAAATACCGATAAACAGATGATAGTGTGATAGACTTTGCTGACGATCCCTGAGCCCGTAACTAGTCTCCAAAATCTATAAAATAGTAGGAAACATGCACACACAGTAAGCTATCACAGCTTAGTACGTCATAAGAAAATAAACAACTCAATCACATAATCAACTCAATTTAGCCGAACCAATTTATGCTATCATAATCACATTTAATTTCAAGCTTACAGTTTCTTATACAACATATACTTTCATATATGAACTTTATCTTGGCCGAATATATATATCTATTATTAAAGTATCATTCAATTTCAAAGCCATAATATCATTATATAACCGAATATATATAAACTCAGATGCATATACTCATGAATCAAACTTTAACATCACATACTTATACATAGAATGTGGCCAAATATACTATACAAATACACACATATATTTACATTAGTATCATGTATAATTTGCATCACATATCAAATAACCAACTTACCTTATTTTCAAATAGGTAATCAACTATCACATACCTGATCATTTTAGCTCGTTTTACACATTCGATCACAACTTTATTGCCCTTTGAACCATTCAGAATTGAATAGGATAATCAAATAATTACACATATCGTACAATGCCAACGTCCCAGATGTGGTCTTACATGTAATCACATATCGATGCCACTGTCCCAGACAGGGTCTTACACGAGAACACATATCAATGCCAACGTCCCAGACGTGGTCTTCACAAGAACACATATCAGAAATCCTATGTCATGACATATATATCCTAGCTATTCCTAAGGTTCATACTAGGCTTTCGGACTTAGTAACTCGGTCGAGTCGAATTCATAAACATAGCTCCCAAGCATATACACATTCGACTTTCACATGTATGCTCTCACATAATTAATTTCAGAAAAAAAAACTCGTATTTATTTTAAATTAACAACATTTATTTGCTTATAAATTTACCTTGGACAACAATAATCAAAACAATACGACTATTCAACAACTTTGGTTTTCCCTTGATCCAAATTCGATTTCTTTGGTTCTTGATCTAAACATATTCAAATTAAACTCATTCAAACAAAATTTCATTCAATTTAGTCCAAAAAAACATAAATGGGCAAATTACCATTTTGCCCCTGACATTTCACACTTTTTTACAATTTAGTCCAAATTGCACAAAACACAAAACATGCCAAATTTGAACATACCATGCTTAGGCTAAATGTTACCCATGCTCATACAAGTCCATACATTTCATTTTATTTTACATTTTGGTCCCTCAATTTATTATTTTTGTAATGTAACACCTCAAACCCGGCACAGACGTTACGACCGAATCCGGCGTGTCACATTGAAGCATTCTTAGAAAAAAACATGTTTTATCTAAAATCTTTTCTAGTGTTCAAAGGATATCTTCGTTGTAGATTAAAGTGAATGAAAGTTGTGCACCAGGTAGGATGCTAGAAAAAAGGAGGTGAGTCTATTAGATTGGGCTCTCCACGGATCCAATCCTAGACATGCACACAACCATTGCCACACTCCCTCGAAAACACAGAACTCCTTCACTATTCAACCCAAACTCAGAAGTTTCCCCTTTCTCAACTTGTTGGAATCGAGAAACTAAATACTCATCCTTCAACTGCTTGTCCCTAATCCGATCCACCCAAATTGGCCTTACTTGTAACTCAGCCAACAAACTACCATCACCATACAAACTCAGACGAGCAAACATTGCTCTTAGATCAGATATAGCTCTACGGCTTAGGGCATCGGCTACCACATTAGCCTTGCCTGGGTGATACTCAAAAGAACAGTCGTAATCCTTAAGCAAATCTATCCATCTTCATTGCCTAAGGTTCAGCTCCTTCTGAGTCAGCAAGTACTTAAGACTCTTATGATCCGTGCATATGACACACCTTTCCCCGTACAGATAATGTCTTCAAATCTTAAGTGCAAAGATTAATGCTGCCAATTCTAAATCGTGGGTAGGATAGTTTACTTCGTGATGCTTAAGATGTCGCGATGCATAAGCAACCACCTTACCCTCTTGCATCAATACACAGCCCAAACCCACATGTGATGCATCATTGTACACGACAAAATCCTTCCCAGACTCCGGCTGAATTAATATAGATGCCTCGGTTAGAACTTCCTTCAACTTCTCAAAAGCTTCCTGCTGCTTCTCAGTCCAAACAAACGGTGCTGCTTTCCTTATAAGCTTTTTCAATGGTGCTGCCAACACAGAAAAACCTTCTGTAGTACCCTACCAAACCCAGGAAACTCTGAATTTTCGACACCGACCTAGGTGGCTTCCACTCCAGAATCGCTTCAATCTTTCGAGGGTCCACCTTGATCCTCTCAGCAGAGGCAACATGACCTAAGAAGGTTACCTCCCTCAACCAGAATTCACACTTACTGAATTTTGCATAAAGTTCCTTCTCCCTCAACACTTGTAGCACAATGCGGAGATGCTCAACATGTTTTCTTCGGTTTCAAAATATACCAGAATATCGTCAATAAAAACGACTACGAATCGATCTAAAAATGGTTGGAATACACGATTCATCATATCCATGAATGCTGCAGGAGCGTTCGTCAGTCCAAATGGCATAACCAAAAACTTGTAATAACCATACCGAGGGTCCTGAATGTCGACTTATGAATATCCATCTCCTTGACCCTTAACTGATGATATCCATATCGAAGATCAATCTTGGAGAATACCAAAGCTCCTCTAAGTTGGTCAAACAGATCGTCGATTCTTGGTAGAGGGTACTTATTCTTAATCGTCAGTTTGTTCAACTGCCGATAATCGATACACATCCGCATCGTCCCATCCTTCTTTTTCACAAACAACACAAGTGCTCTCCACGGAGACACACTCGGCCTAATAAAGCCTCTATCCAACAACTCTTGAATCTATGCTTTCAGCTCCACTAACTCCTTCGGTGCCATCCTGTATGGTGCGATAGACACTGGTGCCGTTCTAGGCAACAAGTCGATTCCAAACTCGACTTCTCTGTTCGGAGGCAATCCTAGAAGCTCCTCTGGAAAAACATCTTAGAACTCCATAACGGTTATAACTTTATCCACCGTCAGACCTTCAGTCTCCGACTGACTTACAAATGCCAAATAAGCCTCACAACCCTTAAGAATCCACTTCTCGGCTCTCAATACCAATAGCACATTGGACAAATAATCCCTTCGCTCACCTATCAACATAACCTCCTCACCCTCCGCGATCTTTAACACCATTCGCTTAGCTCCACAGTCCAAAGTTGGCCTATGCTTAACAAGCCAGTCCATTCCCAGAATGAGGTCGAATTATCCGAACAGTAACTCCATCAAGTCTCCAGAGAAAATCTTACCTTGAGCTTCTAAAGGCACGTCTCTATATAGTTTATCTACCCTAACCGAGTGGCCTAAAGGACTTAGTACCGATACCCCACTCACAGTCTCCTCAGAATGCACACCCAACGACCTAGATATGGCACATGCAATGTACGAATGAGTAGATCCAATATCTATCAATGCAGTGTACGACATGCTAGAAATCAAGAACGTACCAGTTATGACGTCGGGTGCATCACCTTCCTCTTGACGATGAGATACATATACCAACGTTGGCTGTCGAGCCTCAGCATTTTCAGCCCTCCTACCAGGTGCTCCTCGACCTCGACCATTTCCATTACCGCCCCTACCTTGTCCACGTCCTCTCGGTGGTTGTGGTCCACCTCTCACTGGTTGAGCAACCCTCTATTCTGCAAGTTGAACTTGATCTGTTCTCTGAGGACAGTCTTTGACTTTATGCTCCATAGATCCGCACTGAAAACAAGCACTAGAACATTTCCTACACTCTCCCAAATGTACTTTACCATAGTCCCCACAAACTTGTGGTCTAACAACATTCATCAGAACTGCTCGAACTGGCTTTTCTACTCTTGCTCTTTTAACACTCCTGCTTGCACCACCCGAGGGGCCCGAATCCCTCCGAAAACGGTTCTGATCCTTTTCATGATTTTGTCTTTCAGTACGCTTCACCTCCTCAGCTATCATAGCTTTCTCCACCAAAGCAGCAAAGTCGCGCTCCCTCTGCGGAGCAATTAGCACCATAAGTTCATCTCTAAGACCATCTTCGAAACGCACACTACGTTCATACTCTGTAGCGACTATCCCTACGGTATAACGACTCAGCCTCAGAAACTCAGCCTTGTACTTAACAATTGTCTTACCCCCTTGAACCAGATTCAGAAATTCTTTCCTGCGGGCATCCACATAACTCGTCCCAACATACTTTCCCTTGAAGGCCGTCTTAAACAGCTCCCAAGTCACCCTGTCAGCTGGGCTCCCATCTCTCACGGTGAGCCACCACTGATAAACCTCATCCCGTAGCAATAATATGGCTCCCTTCAACTTCTACTCTACGGAACAGTCCAAATCATCCATAATTCGTTCTGTGGCCTCTAACCAATATTCAGCCACATTCGGGGCTACACCAGATACGCCCCTAAAGATCTCCACTCCATTAGCCCGGAGTCACTCGGAAATAGATCCTCAAATTCTGTTACCCGTACTTGCCCTGGCAACCCTTTCTAGAACACGAAGCATTGCCTGAGATAGAGTGTCATCCCCGACACCTCGATCATGAGACTCCACTTCTATTGCCGGTGGTACCGGTGCATCTACTGTCGACATATGTCCTGAAGACGAAGATCCAGCCCATGTACTACCTCGGCCACGTCCACGGCCCCTTCCACGAGTTGCTCTCGTACTCATGTTGTATTATCTGATTACGAATTTTATGCATCAATAAAATATTTCAGTGTTTATTACAGATGTTTTATGAACAGACAGTAATTCAGAGTTTTGGTTTTCGCGGAATCGTAGCCTAGCTACAGTCTTTAATCTAAAAATCACCCTAACTAGAGTATCATAATAAGGTTTCAGTACAGGCATATAGCTGATAATTCAGAAACATTCAGAAAAATTCAGAATGATACTTACAGACTTGGGTCGGATATTCGGTGTGTAATATCCTGATTTTGGGCCTAGTCGGAATAGCTGTTTCGTGACCACAAAATTCGAGATAGAAATAATTATTTTATGATTATTTTGAGGTCTATGATATGATTGCATGATTTTGTGAAAATTTCGTGAAGAAATTTTATGCATAAAGTGCTTAAATTGAAATTAGGGACTAAATCGAAGAATTTGTAAAACTTGCATTCTAGAAGTTTCTAGTATGAAATTGTTTTGAAATATTAATTAGGAGGTCTTAAATAGAAATTTTACCAATTTCTAAGTCTATGGACAAAAATTGGACATGGATGGAATTTTTGGAAAGTTTAGCAGTAAGGGCATTTGGTCATTTAGGGGTAAAATGAATTAAAATACCAAATTAAAAGCCAATTTTGCTCATCTTCAACCCCATGGCCGAATATAGCAAGGATAAACCATGGCTAGGGTTTTTCAATCTTCCAACCTCGACTGTAAGTCCGTTCTAGCCTCATTTTTATGTTTTTGGAGTCCCGGTAGCTCGATTAAGCTTATGCTAGCAATAATTCAACCTAGGGTTCATATTTGGAAAAATACCCATAGGTGAAATTTGTGTATTTTGGTGTTTTATGATAGAATATGAGGTTTAAAATTATGTTAGACAACTTGTATTACTCGGTTTTAAGTGAAAACAAGCAAAAGGGCTTAATCGGTAAAAATACCTAATAGTCATAAGTACATGTTAGAGTGAGAATTTGATGTTACCATAGAAGGGAAAAATGATCAGCATGTCATAAACATAAGAAAATAGGCTGAGGTTTAATTTACGAGCTTTGGGGAAAAAGTGTAAATATGCGAAAGTTTAGGGGCAAAACTGTAATTTTGCCAAAATATGATTTTGGGTCAATTTGTAGAATGTGAGTCCTAATTAGACTATATTTTAAATGATAGAGCAAGGAAAACTAAAATTCGGGCTAAAATGGGGAAAATACCAAGTTGTGGACGAAATGGTAAAAGTAGCCATTTTCGCATACGAGGTAAGTTCATGTGTAAATGTAGTAACATAATTGTTGTTTTAAGGAATTTAATGTTGTTTATATGATATGATGCTTATTATTATCATGAAACGTTATGTTTTGTGGTTATTATTGAATAATATGTAATTATGTGAATTACTTGATGAGTATGAACTATCACCGAGTATCGGTTTCGATATTCCGTGGAAGATGGAAAAGATGTGAGATCGAGGAAAAAAGCCCGTTTGAACCTTAGGAATAGATTAGGATACAAGTGACATGTCACTAGGATGTTTGGGCATCCGAACTCGTTGAGTTGAGTCCGAGTTCACTTATGGATGCGAATGTCCGAACTCGTTGAGTTGAGCCCGAGTTCGAGAGATGTAACTAGGCATCCGAGCTCGTTGAGTTGAGTCCGAGTTCACTTATGGATGCGAAAGCCCGAGCTCGTTGAGTTGAGTCCGAGTTCACTTATGGACGGGTTACATGGTAGCTTGGCTACATATGTGGCACTTATGTGCAAACTTTCCATGTATCCGAATTATATTCCGATGTGTTCAACGGGTAAAATTCTACTCAAATGGAGGAATACTCGAGATGAAAGGGACGTATTGGTAAGTGTTGTGAAATGAATACTTTGAACAGGTATGTACTTAACCCTCGGGTTGAAAACTCGATATAACAACAATATGGTAAGATGATAAATGAAAATGTGATATGAATGTCTCGGTGATGATTATGCAAATGATGTTTTATGTTTGCGTATATAGTTGTGTTACTTGCTATTTGCATGTGAGCTTACTAAACATTTATGCTTACTCCTCCTTTTCATTCCTTGTAGTGTTGACAAGCCAACTTGGAAATCGGGAACGGTCGGAGGCACACTCACACTATCCGTATACTATCTTGGCATAATGGCTTGTATATTTTGAGTATGGCATGTATAGCATTATAATCATTTTGTATATATGGTCTTATGATATGGTTATTGAGTGGTATGGAAATTCTTGGTAATGATTAGCCATTGGAATGGCTAATCATGATCATATTTGGTGTTATGTATGCTAAATTGCTAGCTAATCCATGGAAACCATGAAATAGGTAAAATTTACCATAAAATAGATTCAGACAGCAACAGTGATATGAGTTTGAAAAATCATTAAAAATAGTAGAGATACAATTAGATGATGAATAAAATATGTAATTGAATAATTATGAGTCTATTTTCATATGTATGGAACAAAACAGGTATATGAGTTATATTTTATGAGATGTTTAAATTTTTGTGAAACAGGTCCAGAGCGATTTCTGGATCCCCTGTTCTGACTTTGGAAATTCACCATAAATTTTTCAAAGATAATTATAAGTCATGATTTATATTTACAGATTCCTTATTCAGTCTAGTTTTATTAGAAACAAACAGCATAGTCATTGAAACTCTGTACAAGGAGATATCTAATTCGTGATAGACAGAGGTCAGAGCAGTCAAACCCTGAAATAGGGGAGACTTTAACTAATAAACTGTACTAATTTGCTAGACCAAAAATTCTAGAAAAAAATAAGTAAATAGATATATGAGTCTAGTTTTAGGGAAAATTTACGGAATTGGATTTCGAGTTTTGGAACTCTAGATATGAATTTTTAAGCAACTGTGATGCAGATTGCTAGCTTGACTGAAAATTTTAAAAATAAATTGTTTGAGCTGTTTAAATAATGAATTAAGTCTGTTAACACCTCGTGTTCGACTCCGGCGACGGTCTCGGGTATGGGGCGTTACACGGTGTGCCACCTACTCAGAATCCAAATTTTAGAAAACCGGATGTGCAACTTTTAAAATCATTTATTTGTAGGAAGAATGTAACACCCTGAATTTGGGCCTAGAAGTTTTGGGCCTTGAGCATGGGAGCGGTTGAAGGCAGCTTATAATATTCTATTGTGCGTGAAAATTTCAGTAATGAAGGCTTGTTTTAGTGGTTAAGTGTGCTGAGAAGTGTTGGAGAAGTCCTAGGTTCAAACCTGGACTCTAGCAAAAATTTTGGTTTAAGGTGAATCAACCCTGGGTGTAGTAGGTAAGCCTTAAGAATATTGTTGGAGAAATTGTGACACAAAAAGCCTTGTGGCTTAGTTGCAAGTAGCGTGTGGAGAATTTAAGGGGAGGCATGGGTTCGAATCCCATGGCAAGCAAAGAGCATTTATTTTGCTAATAGGGGGCGGCAAGAGTTGGTGTTAAATTTAAACTCTGATGATGGAGGGATCCCACATCGGGAAGCTAACATAAGAGTGGATGCGAAGCTGGCTTTAAATATAGAGAACCATGAGGAGAGTAAAGGTACCTTTCTTGGCTGATCCTTTTCGCTTTATGGCGTGCTCGTTTGGGTTGGGCGTCGACTAAGAGTGCTCGGAGCATGGATTAACTCCAGTCTCCAATCAGGTGTGTATTTCTCACTACTCTAGCTGTAGGATGGCTACTTCGGGCCGCGATGGGCTGAAATGGGCCATGTGGGTCCAATGGGCCTACGGGCCCAATTGGATAAGTTGTTTGATTGTATAGTAAATATTGGAGTAGGCTAGGTGAATCTCATATCTGTGGCTAGATTTGGGCTAAAAGGGCCACACGAGCGTATGGGCCCATTTGGGCCGAGAATAGGCTTTAGGGCCATTCGTATTGTTATCCCTGTTTAGAATACTTTAGTTTACCAAATTACCAAATTGCCCCTGGTTTGTAAAATCACTAAAATACCCTTGGTTTATAAAATCACCAAAACACCCCAGGTTTGTAAAATTACCGAAATACCCTTGGTTTACAAAATTACCAAAATACCCCTAGTTTGTAAAATTACTAAAATACCCTTTGTTTATAAAATTACCAAAATACCCCTGGTTTGTAAAATTATCAAAATACCCCTAATTTGTGAAATTATCAAAATACCCCTGATTTGTGAAATTACTGAAATACCCTCAACCTGTAAAATTATTGAAATACCCTCGACTTGTAAAATTACCAAAGTACCCTTGATTTACAGAATTACCGTTTTACCCTTGATTTACAAAATTATCGAAATACCCCTATAGGGTAGAGTTACCTAAATACCCCTGTAGGGTAGAATTACCGAAATACCCCTGTAGGGTAGAATTATCGAAATACCCCTATAGGGTAGAATTACCAGAATACCCCTGTAGGGTAGAATTACCGGAATACCCCTGTAGGTAGAATTACCGGAATACCCCTGTAGGGTAGAATTATCGTAATACCCCTGTAGGGTAGAATTATCGAAATACCCCTGTAGGGTAGAATTACCGAAATACCCCTGTAGGGTAGAATTACCGAAATACCCCTGTAGGGTAGAATTATCGAAATACCCCTGTCGGGTAGAATTATCGAAATACCCCTGTAGGGTAGAATTATCGAAATACCCCTGTAGGGTAGAACTACCGAAATACCCCTGTAGGGTAGAATATCGCAATACCCCTGTAGGGTAGAATTACCGAAATACCCCTGTAGGGTAGAATTACCGAAATACCCCTGTAGGGTAGAATTACTAAAATACCCCTGTAGGGTGGCATTACCAAGATACCTTTTGGAGTAAAATTACCATTTTGCCCTTGTGACGAAGTGACTAACTTGGACTATGTGGTTGACAAATTTGATTGTGAATATATACTGGTATATGAATGACTTGACTGAGATTGTTTGATTCAAATATGGGCATGACATGCTACATACATGACATGTTGCATGGGTTGGGATTTTGTACGAAGGAAGATCTGATTTGTTAGGATCGCATGGTTGCTTGACAACTGTGGATCCACCGAAGGCTTAAGAGCCGTATATTCGTACTGATTTGATAAAGTCGCACGAGTCGCCCAAGACGACTGTGGACCAATCAATGGCTGAGTGCCGATCATATTTACTCGAGGCTGTGTACCGACTATATTACCGTTGCTGATGGCTATGTGCCTAACATGATACAGCTACCGATGGCTTAAAGCCTTCTGATTATGGCTTTGTGTTAACCTACATATGTCTCTATGCTAACCTGATTATGGCTGTTTGCCAAACGTATTTGCCTAAGATTATGTGCGAATATATGGTTATTGACGACTCTGTATCGATCACATTTACCTAGGGCTGTGTGCCAGTTATGTTACTCTAGTTGTTGGCTATGTGCCTAACATAATGCAGTTATCAATGGCTTTGTACCACGCATTCTGTTAAGTGGCTTTGCCACATTACCTGTTTCTGGTGGCTATGCCACAAATATCTGTTCTGGTGGCTCTGCCACAATATCTGTATCTGGTGACTCTGTCACAATATTTGATAACTGAGCAGCAATGCTGCAACTGTGGAGTGTAGGACTGGGTGGGTTGAGCAATTCCCCACATGGAGTGTAGGGCTGGTACGGGTTGAGTGTAGTGGTTGGTTATAGGCTAGATTGGGTTGGGATTGCATTCACATTCTGATTTTTGATTCTGTTACCTGATACTATTTCTGATTTTTTATTCTGTTACCTGATACTGATTCTGATTTTGATTCTGTTACCTGATATTTATTCTGATTCTGATTCTGTCACCTAATTCTGATTTTGATTTTGATTCTAGTTCTGATAATGTTTCTTATTCTGTAATGGGTTAAAGCCCATCTGGTACTGTCTGTTAAAATGGGCTAAGGCCCAATTGATACTGAAACTGTAAGTGGGGCTGGGCCCAACTTTTAATTCTTTTATATGACTGACTGTTCCTTTTATATAGTAGGGGATTTCACACTGAGTTTTCGTAAACTCCCCCCGTTTATTAACCTTTCAGGTAATTTCCAGCCTTAGACGGATCGGGGCTGCGAGGGGCTCGGAGGAAGCCACACACACTGTTTATGTTATAGTTTTGATTATTGCTTTTAAATGTTTTTATGTGGGTTGTAATAAAGCCGCTGTAATTTTCCGGATTTCAAATTTGGAATTTTATTTATTGTTCTTATAATTGCTAGTAATAGAACACGGTTTTCCAAAGCAACTACTGTTGTTCAAAACATCACGTAACCGCAATTGTTTTTAAATTAAGCTTCCGCAACTGCCACGATTTTTTACAAAGTTGTTAAGAATGTTATTCAGCTGAGGTTTTCTAGCAAGGTTTAAAAAGGGTACAAGTTTTTAATTATTAAGAAGGATTTTTAATGGAAACATGGTTTCCGAAAAACACTTCAATGTGACACGCCAGATTCGAGCCAAACTTCTAGGCTGGGTTTGGGGTGTTACATTTAGTGGTATCAGAGCCTGGGTTGCAACAACTCGGCTGTGGATTGGGTTTTCAAAGGTTGAATTTCAGAAAATTATTTTCAACCACGTGGTCAGTTTGAAGTATTTCTTTTAAAAAAGTGTGGCACACTGAGTCTCTGGCGCTGAATCCGTAAGTCTTCTGAATACTTTTGTATGTTTAGAAATTGAAATACTGTGGATTTTTTTAGATATTGGTCTGAATTTAAATTTGGTATTTTTTTTTATGTCGATGTGATGTTTGGATATAGAAACTGTATATATGTGTGATAAATATGTGGCTGCTTCTATGAATAAGTGTTGTATGTATGAGATGTTTCAAGTTCTAGTTGAAGTGTGATAGTGATAGCAGGATTAGAGTGCGCAGCGGTAGCGTAGTGGGGTAGATGTTACACGACTACCCTGTTAGATGGAAATTTCGGGGATAAAATTTCTTTAAGGGAGGTAGAGTTGTAACACCCTGAATTTGGGCCTAGAAGTTTTGGGCCTTGAGCATGGGAGCGGTTGAAGGCAGCTTATAATATTCTGTTGTGCGTGAAAATTTCGTTAATGAAGGCTTGTTTTAGTGGTTAAGTGTGCTGAGAAGTGTTGGAGAAGTCCTGGGTTCAAACCTGGACTCTAGCAAAAATTTTGGTTTAAGGTGAATCAACCCTGGGTGTAGTAGGTAGGCCTTAAGAATATTGTTGGAGAAATTGTGACACAAAAAGCCTTGTGGCTTAGTGGCAAATAGCGTGTGGAGCATTTAAGGGGAGGCATGGGTTCGAATCCCATGGCAAGCAAAGAGCATTTATTTTGCTAACAGGGGGCGGCAAGAGTTGGTGTTAAATTTAAACTCTGATGATGGAGGGATCCCACATCGGGAAGCTAACATAAGAGTGGATGCGAAGCTGGCTTTAAATATAGAGAACCATGAGGAAAGTAAAGGTACATTTCTTGGTTGATCCCTTTCGCTTTGTGGCGTGCTCGTTTGGGTTGGGCGTCGGCTAAGAGTGCTCGGAGCGTGGATTAACTCCAGTCTCCAATCAGGTGTGTATTTCTCACTACTCTAGCTGTAGGATGGCTACTTCGGGCCGCGATGGGCCGAAAAGGGCCATGTGGGCCCATGGGCCTATGAGCCCAATTGGATAAGTTGTTTGATTGTGTAGTAAATATTGGACTAGGCTAGGTGAATCTCATATCTATGGCTAGATTTGGGCTAAAAGGGCCACACGAGCGTGTCGGCCCATTTGGGCTGAGAATAGGCTTTTGGGCCATTCGTATTGTTATCCCTGTTTAGAATACTTTAGTTTACCAAATTACCAAAATGCCCCTGGTTTGTAAAATCACTAAAATACCCTTGGTTTATAAAATCACCAAAATACCCCTAGTTTGTAAAATTACCAAAATACCCTTGGTTTACAAAATTACCAAAATACTCCTGGTTTGTAAAATTACTAAAATACCTTTTGTTTATAAAATTACCAAAATACCCCTAGTTTGTAAAATTATGAAAATACCCCTAGTTTGTAAAATTACCAAAATACCCCTGATTTGTGAAATTACCAAAATACCCCTGATTTATGAAATTACTGAAATACCCTCGACCTGTAAAATTATTGAAATACCCTCGACTTGTAAAATTACCAAAGTACCCTTGATTGATAGAATTACTGTTTTACCCTCGATTTATAAAATTATCGAAATATCTCTGTATGGTAGAATTACCGAAATACCCCTATAGGGTAGAATTACCGAAATACCCCTGTAGGGTAGAATTACCGGAATACCCTTGTAGGGTAGAATTACCGGAATACCCCTGTAGGGTAGAATTACCGGAATACCCCTGTAGGGTAGAATTATCGCAATACCCCTGTAGGGTAGAATTACCGAAATACCCCTGTAGGGTAGAATTATCGGAATACCCCTGTAGGGTAGAATTACCGCAATACCCCTGTAGGGTAGAATTATCGAAATACCCCTGTAGGGTAGAATTATTGAAATACCCCTGTAGGGTAGAATTACCGAAATACCCCTGTAGGGTGGAATTACCGAAATACCCCTATAGGGAAAAATTATCGCAATACCCCTGTAGGGTAGAATTACCGAAATACCCCTATAGGGTAGAATTACTAAAATACCCCTGTAGGGTGGAATTACTGAGATACCTTGTGGGGTAAAATTACCATTTTGCCCCTAAAGTGTTAAATGACTGTTTTGCCCTTGTGGCCAAGTGAGTAACTTGGACTGTGTGGTTGACGAATTTGATTGTGAATATATGTTGGTATATGAATGACTTGACTAAGATTGTTTGATTCAAATATGGGCATGACATGCTGCATACATGACATGTTGCATGGGTTGGGATTTTGTACGGAGGAAGATCTGATCTGTTAGGATCGCATGGTTGCTTGATGACTGTGGATCCACCGAAGGCTTAAGAGCCGTATATTCGTACTGATTTGATAAGGTCGCACGGGTCGCCCAAGACGACTGCGAACCGATCAATGGCTGAGTGCCGGTCATATTTACCCGAGGCTGTGTACCGACTATATTACCGTTGTTGATGGCTATGTGCCTAACATGATACAGCTACCGATGGCTTAAAGCCTTCTGATTATGGCTTTGTGTCAACCTACATATGGCTCTGTGCCAACCTGATTATGGTTGTGTGCCAAACGTATTTGCCTAAGGCTTTGTGCAAATATATGGTTATTGACGACTCCGTGTCGATCACATTTACCTAGGGTTGTGTGCCGGTTATGTTACTCTAGTTGATGGCTATGTGCCTAACATAATGCAGTTATCGATGGCTTTGTGCCACGCATTCTGTTAAGTGGCTTTGCCACATTACCTGTTTCTGGTGGCTATGCCACAAATATCTATTCTGGTGGCTCTGCCACAATATCTGTATCTGGTGACTCTGTCACAATATCTGATAATTGAGCAACAATGCTGCAACTGTGGAGTGTAGGGTTGGGTGGGTTGAGCTATTCCCCACATGGAGTGTAGGGCTGGTACGGGTGGAGTGTAGCGGTTGGTTATAGGCTGGATTGGGTTGGGATTGCATTCACATTCTGATTTTTGATTCTGTTACCTGATACTATTTCTGATTTTTTATTCTGTTACCTGATACTGATTCTGATTTTGATTCTGTTACCTGATATTTATTCTGATTCTGATTCTGTCACCTAATTCTGATTCTGATTTTGATTCTAGTTCTGATAATGTTTCTTATTCTGTAATGGGTTAAAGCCCATCTGGTACTGTCTGTTAAAATGGGCTAAGGCCCAATTGATACTGAAACTGTAAGTAGGGCTGGGGCCAACTTTTAATTCTTTTATATGACTGACTGTTCCTTTTATATAGTAGGGGATTTCACACTGAGTTTTCGTAAACTCACCCCGTTTATTAACCTTTCAGGTAATTTCCAGCCTTAGACGGATCGGGGCTGCGAGGGGCTCGGAGGAAGCCACACACACTGTTTATGTTATAGTTTTGATTATTGCTTTTAAATGTTTTTATGTGGGTTGTAGTAAAGCCGTTGTAATTTTCTGGATTTCAAATTTGGAATTTTATTTATTGTTCTTATAATTGCTAGTATTAGAACACGGTTTTCCAAAGCAACTACTGTTGTTCAAAACATCACGTAACCGTAATTATTTTTAAATTAAGCTTCCGCAACTGCCAGGATTTTTTACAAAGTTGTTAAGAATGTTATTCAACTGAGGTTTTCTAACAAGGTTTAAAAAGGGTACAAGTTTTTAATTATTAAGAAGGGTTTTTAATGGAAACATGGTTTCCGAAAAACACTTCAATGTGACACGCCAGATTCAAGCCAAATTTCCAGGCTGGGTTTGGGGTGTTACAAAGAAAATCAAAAACTCTTTTATTTTTAAAACCCATTCCACAGCCGAGTTGTTGCAACCAGGCTTTGATACCATTAAATGTAACACCCCAAACCCGGCCCAGTTTTACAATCAAATCTGGCGTGTCACATTGAAGCGTTCCTAGAAAAAAACATGTTTTCTCTCAAATCTTTCTTAGTGTTTAAAGGATATCTTCATTGTACATTAAAGTGAATGAAAGTTGTGCAACAGGTAGGATGCCAGAAAAGAGGAGGTGAGTCTATTAGACTACTTAAGTACCTAGCTCTCCACGGCTCCAATCCTAGACATGCACACAACCATTGCCACACTTTAACTGAGTGATTGTTCATGGAAAACCGATTCGTTTAAAACCATTTTAAAAGTCATTAATTTTGAAAACATTTTCATTGCGGAAGCTTTGCCATGTTATCGCGATATTTTGAAATCAAGTAACCTTTTTAAAATGTGCCCTAAAGCTATTCAATTTCATACGATTAAATCAATATCATATCTAAGCGAACAAAACATACTAAAACAATTAAAAATAATTAAAGCGGCCTTATTACAACTTAAAACCCAAAACTATTAAAGTAAATAAAAACTGATCAAATTACAAGAAGAAAAACATGTGGCCACTCCGAATCCCTTCCAGCTCCAAGTCCACTATGGTTGGGGGTTACCTGCATGTATTGAAACAAGGGGTGAGTTTGGAAAACTCAGTGTGTAAAATAACCCAACCATAGTCCAGATCAGTTCAAACCACAAAAACAGATTAAGTTGGGCCTTAGCCCTATATTCATCCGCATACACCCCCGTACCAACTTTACACCATGTGGGGAGACTATTAGACCCACACATCCGCTACACCCCACAAATTTTCAGCGTGGCTGCCAGAATAGATATTGTGACAGAGTCACCAGATATAGATATTGTGCCAGAGCCACCAGAATAGATATTTGTGGCGGAGCCACCAGAAACAGATATTTGTGGCATAACCACCAGAACGCTTCCTCCATCAATATAACCTATATCCCATACAACGATATGCATGTCATGGCATACATCAAACGGAATCAGAATATCATGTATTTCAGTCAAAATTAACCCTAGGGGTATAATGGTAATTTTCATACTTAGGGGTATTTTAGTAAATTTACTATTTTAAGGTTTTCATGCATATTACAGCCATTAATGAATTAACAGAAACACTTACCGAGCGTTTTTACCGAATTGGGCCCGTTGGCCCATTAAGCCCAAATATATCGAAGTGCACGAAATTGCGCACTCTACAATCTTACCGCTTGAGATTACTAGGATTAACAAACAAACCATCTCACGAGTGCTCGCACGCTTGCAAGTCCACAAAATGCTGGCTCTTCGGTATTTCGGCTTTTCGGCTTTTGCCGATCTAGTCTATAAGTGGGTGTCGTTTACACACCTGATCTGTAACGATACGTTGGCGAGATCCACACATGAGTTGCCTACAATCGAGTTACTAAAACGTCAGTCTACATATAAAAAACAAACTACGTACTAGTCCCTTTACCATATTCGGCCAACATTGCCTTAGACCCTAAAGTTCTTACCCTTCAAGCCCTTCGTTGTACACCCCATTGTCTATGCTAGCGTATACAAAACCAAAAGAAAGAGGCAAAAATGCCCTTAGTCCCAACGTTAGCCACCCTTAAGGGGTTTCGGCTTTTACCTTAAATCATGAGTAACTAAAGAAGGATTCAAACGCTTACCTATATCGTTATGACACTACTCCCGATCTATTGTAGATCCAACCACCATACAAGAAGGGAAAATTATACTCAAGGATTCGACTTTCGAAGTACCTCGGTGCAGAAAAGTTTCAGTTTTGAAAGAAAGAATGAGAGGTTCGGCTTCAATAGAGTTTCGGCTAACCGATAAGCGTTTATGAGGGAAAAGAAGAAGAGAAATATGAAGGATTTAGGTTCAGCTAAGGGGTAATCGGCAATAGGTACTTGGTTTTGAGAGGAAACAGGGATAAAGAAGATGAGAGTCGACAAGAAAAGAAAAGAGAAAAGAAGAGGGGAGGAGATGAGAGAATTTGGTTTTTGAAGAAGAGAATTTGGGACAGGTGTAGGGTGCAGGTTTCGGCTTCTAGCAAAAGAAAGAAAAAGAGAAAACCCTAGGTACCCCACCCTATTTCAGCAGAATAGCAGAATGACCAACCTAGTCCCGAAAATGCAAAAAGAATTCGGTAGCCACAAGTCCAAATGCCGAAATTCCCAACACTAAATGACCTAGCCGAATTTGCCTGAACTAAAGACCCTTGGCCGGCCAACTCTTGCTCCTCAAGAGTCTAACATTCGGCCAACACCAAGTTCCTTGATCAGCTCCTAAATTTCCTCCCTTATCTCTCCCTTACCCAATCCCCTGAACAGCTCAAACTCTTCCTAACAGAGTTCTACCTATGTTCCAATACCTACATTTCCTGTTCACAAAAATAAATACCCTATTTAGCTTACCTTGGACTTGAACCTTGGCTCCCCCTAAACATCCACATCCCACTCCCCAAACACCTATGTCGCGTCACATGCCACTTTACCACAGATCTTCGTGTGTCTTATTTTACCACCTTTATTTTAAAAGCCCATAACGGCAGAACCCTCTCTCTCTAAAATTGAAAATTCAGAAATTGCCTCGGGTTAAATTACTCTTGGGCCTTCTAAAGGCCCACTGACATGCTCAGACCTACATCAAATAGTCAAAACATAGAAATTCTAAAATTCATTGAAAATCACAGAAATCTCGAAAATCCTAAAAATTAGGGCGTTACATGCAATTTAGCCCTAATTACTCAAAATCATCAAAAATTCCAATACTAAACATATTAATCCAAAACATATCATTCATAATTCATCATCTAACATCACAAAACTCAATTATTCATCAATGGCATCACTCAAAATATTCATCAAAATTAGAAATTCAAGCATGGGCTGTAACGCCCCCACGCCCGAGACCATCACCGGAGTCGAGCTTGAGGGGTTACCGAACATAATTTATCAATTTAAGAACTTCAAATCATTTGTTTCTACATTCACAGCTTTCTAGCTACTCGTGTCACAGTTACAAGAAAAATCATATCTCGAGTTACGAAACTCGAAATCAAGATCCGTAAATTTTACCTGAATCTAGACTCATATATCTATTTACTAATTTTTTTTCTAGAATTTTTTTATTGGGCCAATTAGTACAGTTTATTAATTAAAGTATCCCCTGTTTCAGGGTTCGACTGCTCTGACCTCTGTGTATTGCGAATTAGATATATCTCTATAAAAAATTTAAATGACTATGAGGTTTGTTTCTATTAAAACTAGACTCAATAAGGAATCTTTACATATAAATAACAACTTCTAATTATTTTATTAAAATTTATTATGAATTTTTAAAGTCAGAACAGGGGATCTAGAAATCACTCTGGCCCTGTTTCGTAAAAGTTTAAATATCTCATAAAATATAATTTATATTCCTATTTTGTTCAATCCATATGAAAATAGACTCATTAAGCTTAAATTTCATAACTTACTCATCATTTAGTTCTATTTATACTATTTTTAGTGATTTTTCAAATTCATGTCATTGCTGCAGCAATATTCTGTTTTAAGGCAAGTTTCATCTTTCCATAAATTTTTATGAACTAGATAACCAGTTAAACTTCCATGATATCAAACATGACCTAAATTAGCCATCACCATGACTTATCAATATCAAACATTTTCTCAACCAAACATGGCCATATCATAAAATTATTTACACAAAATAGGTATATTGCTATACATGCCATACTTAAGTAGTTGTACAAGCCATTTACTAAGATAAAAGTCCTTTGGATAGTGTGATCGAACTTTCGACCTGTCCCGATTCCTGAGCCGGCTTGTTCAAAACTACAGTGAATAAAAAGGAAGGAGTAAGCATAAATGCTTAGTAAGTTCATATGTAAATAATAAGTAACATAACAATACAAATATACCAAGCAACTTTAGCATGGTACCACCAAAACATATATCACGTCTTTAAACATCATTCATCATCTTACCACCTTATCGTTGTTGTATCTATTTTCAACCCGAGGGTTAAGAACATACCTGTCCAAAGTGTCCATTTCACAACACTTACCCAAAACGTCACTTATATCTTAAGTGCTCTTCCATTAAACTAGAAATTTCACCCGTTGAACACATCGGAATATAACTCGGATACATGGATAATTTGCACATAAGTGCCACATATGTAATCAAGAAATCATGTAACCCGCCCCTAAGTGAACTCGGAATCAACTCAACGAGCTCGGGCGTTCTCATCCATAAATGAACTCGGACTCAACTCAACGAGTTCGGATGCCTAGTTACATCTCACGAACTCGGACTCAACTCAACGAGTTCGGACATTTGCATCCATAAGTGAACTCAGACTCAACTCAACGAGTTCGGATGCTCAACCATCCTAGTGACATGTCACTTGTATCCTAATCTATTCCTAAGGTTCAAACGGGATTTTTTCCTCGATCTCACATCGCCGTCTTCCATGGAATATCGGAACCGATACTCGGTAGCAATTCATATTTATCAAGTAGTAAACATAATTTGCATATTACTCAACATTAACCACAAAGCATAATATTTCACGATTAAAAATCAGCATATCATATAATTAATATTAATAACTTAAAAATAACATTTATGCTACATTATTTACACATGAACTTACCTTGGTACCAAAATATAAAGATTTTACAATTTAGTCCACAATATTTTCTTTTCCTCGACACGACTTGAATCTCGTTTTTCTTGATCTATAATACCAAATTAATCTTATTTAATACATACATTTATCAAAACAGCATTTAATACGAACTTTAAAAAAATTACACTTTTGCCCCTAAACTTTTGCATAATTACACTTTTGCCCCTAGGCTCGGGAATTAAACTTTATTCCTTATTCTTATGTTTTATAACATGCTGATCACTTTTCCCTTCTATGGCAACATCAAATTCTCTCTCTAACATATACTTGTGACTATTAGGTATTTTTGCCGATTAAGCCCTTTTACTCGTTTTCACTAAAAACCGAGTAGCACAAGTTGTCTAACATAATTTAAAACCCCATATTCTATCATAAAACATCAAAATACACAAATTTCACCTATGGGTATTTTTCCAAATATAAACCCTAGGTTGAATTATTGCTAGCATAAGCTTAATAAGCTTCCGGGATTCCAAAAACGTAAAGAACATTAAAAACGGGGCTTGGAATCAGTTACTATGGAGCTTGGAAGCTTGGAACAAACCCTAGCTATGGAGAGCCCTTGAAATTTCGGCCTAATGAAGAAGATGGACAAAAATTGGCTTTTAATTTTGTTTTTAATTCATTTTAATAACTAAATGACCAAAATACCCTTACTACTAAACTTTCCAAAAATTCCTTCCATGTCCTAATTTTGTCCATGAACTTAAAATTGGTCAAATTGCTATATAAGACCTCCTCATTAATATTCCAAAACAATTTCATACTAAAAACTTCTAGAATGCAAGTTTTGCAACTTATTCGATTTAGTCCCTACTTTCAATTTAAGCACTTTAGGCATAGAATTTCATCACGAAATTTTCACACAATCATGCAATCATATCATAAACATCAAAATCATTGTAAAATAATTATTTCTATCTCAGATTTGTGGTCACGAAACCACTATTCCGATTAAGCCCTAATTCAGGATATTACATGGGCTTTGTACATTACACTGCAACGACCTCAAAAACGTAAAAATTATTAAAAACCGAGCTAGTTACATACCATAATCAAGCTAGTCTTTGGCTGAACCCTTAAAAGCTTTATTTTTCTTTCTTTATTTTTGTTATTCGGTCAAACCAAGAAGATGAACACTTAGGTTTTGATTTTATGTTTTATATTATTATAACTTATTAATTATTTTACATATATAACCTTTATATTAAAATTTTAAACTATTATAATTCATGGTTATAACCGTCCACCTTATGCTATCATGGTAATATTGCATTATAAATACCTCCATTTTTAAAGACAACAATAATTCGACCCTTACAAATTAAACCACCAAATTTTCATTTTACGCAATTAAGCCCTTTTATTAAATCGGGCACTCAAACAATAAAATTTTCGAATGAAATTTTCACACATAATAAACACAGAAAATAATTTTTAAATATTTTTCTAACTTGGATTCATGGTCCGAAAACCACCATTCCGAATAGGGTCTAAATCAGGCTATTACAACTCTCCTCTTAGGGATTTTCATCCCTGAAAATCTTACCAGTGAAGATTCAGATAAGTTCTTTCATTGCATCTTCTGGCTCCCATGTTGCCTCTTCAACTCCATGTTTATGCCACAGTACTTTCACGAACGAAATTTTCTTATTTCGCAATTCATTAACTTTGCGAGCCAGAATACAAATCAGTTCTTCCTCATATGTCATATCAGACTTCATCTCAATCTCTAACGGATTAATCACATGTGAGGGATCAGATCGAAATCTACGAAGCATCGACACATGGAATAATTTATGAATCTTTTCTAAATTAGGTGGTAACAACAGTCTATACGTAATCGGCCCGATACGTTCAATAATCTCATACAGTCCAATAAATCTTGAACCCTATTTGCCTTGTACTCTTTAGTGTTGTGGCATGTATATGTGGCTATATAGGTTGTGATACGCACTCGCCTCGGTTAAGAATTGAATCATAAAGTTTGCCTGATCGTTAATGTGACACCCCTAATTTGACCCTAGTCGAAAAGTGGTTTCGGGACCACAAAATCGAGTCATAAAAATAATTAGCCGTCATATTTTATGACTATTATATGTGAATACGAATGTGTGAAAGTTTTAAGCTTTGATTTAGTAAATTGCATGTGAATTTAGTCAATAGGGCTTATGTGTGACACTTTTGAAATGTGATAGGTCAAAACATAAGGATCTATTAGTGCATGAAATAAAAAGGGTGGACTTGCATGTCAATTTCCCCCCCTAATTAGTAGTGGCCAGCCATGAGCATGAGAGTGGACAAAATGTTATGGGGTGAAACATGTTGGAAACATGTTGTGTTAGTGTGTTATGGGAGAAAGAATATAATAAAAGTTAATGAAATAAATGAAAAAACATGTTTGAGGTGAAAATAACAAGGCCATTTTCTTCTTCTTCTTGCCGTGAGTTGAGAAAGAAAATAGAAACCTTTGAGCTTAGGGCATTCGGCAAAAGAAGGCTTCAAATAAGGTAAGGTTCATGTTATTTTCTTTGAAAAGTTGTGAATTTTGGTTGGTTTTGAAGCTTGCAACAAGACCCATGTGAAAATTTTTGTGTTCATGAAGCATGTAGCAATCGGTCATGAGCTTAATGGGGTATATTTTGTATGTTTGATGATTTTGGGAGGATAATTGATTCTAGTTGAGTATGAACAAACTAAATGTGCTTGATGGCTCAAATGAGCTTGGAAAGTTGGCCAATGTTGTTTAAGTTCATGAATTAGGGCATAATTTCATTCGGCCATGGAAATTGAGCATGGAAAAAAAAATCTGGTGTGGGATATATGAAGCTGAAAATTTAGTTTGAAGTGTGGTAATTGTGTTAAAGATGAACATTAAACCTTAAAGCATGATTTAGTTTAACCAAGGGAGAACTTGTATATTTGTAGGAGGGCATGTTTGAACGTGTATTGATAATTGATTTTGAAGGTTCGGCTTTATGCCTTGATAGTTGGTTTGAAGTATATGATGCCTTGGTATAAATATATGTGCATTCGGTTACCTTCATAACATGCATTTAAAGTGTCCTTTGGATGCAATTGCTTATGCACTTGAGGGGATATGAGTTAATTTTCTTTATGGCAAATTTGGATAAGAAGCTAACTAATAATATGCTAAGGTAGTCATGTGGATAATCGACTTTGTGAATATTATTAAAGGTGTAATTAGTTATATGCATAGGTCATCGGAAAAATTGACCACATAACTAGTATATGTATATAAGGCGACATGGTGATACCTAGGTAAATGTATTTGGGATGGTTTTTATGAAATACCGAATGTGTGCAGATGTATCGAGGTGTTGCCTTATGTATGAGTTTCATTGAGAAGATTTACCTTGTTGTTTTTAATGATATAACAAGGTGATTAAAATAGTTTAAATTTTGTTAATTAAGCTCAAGAGCATAGAGGGGCAATTTTGGATAAAGAGAAAGTAAACGAATAGCCGTGGATATCTAGTCGTCGACCACTTCCGAGGTAAGTTTTAAGTGATTAAACGTTGAGTAAATTCAATCATAATAGGACATAATGAGTTGATTTAATAAGATATGATGTGGCCATGATATGTCTTAAACTCAAATGGTAAGTTCATATGTGTTTGGACTTGGAAATTTAAGAGCAAATTGTAATAATTTGCTTTGGACAGCAGCAGTAACGTGATTTTAGAAAATCACTATAAATTGTTGGTGTGGAATTATAGGCTGAATAAAATATGTAATCAAAGCTTATTTAGTCTAGTTTCTTATAAAAGAGACCGTGGAAGCAAAGAAATTTCCTATAAAGATATATTTAAAGTTGTGTGGGACAGTGTCAGAATGACTCCGAAATCCCCTGTTCTGTTTTTAGAAAATAATTATAAATTGTACAAAAATGGTTATAAGATAAAATTTATATTCTTAGACTCCTTAATGAGTCTAGTTTCAAATGAAATCAAATACAACACATTTTGAATCCTGTAAAATGAGAAATTTGATTCGTAGTGAGGAGTGGTCCGATTAGTCAAACAGTGAAACAGGGGAAACTTTAAGAAAAATCTGGTATTTATTGGCCAAACCTAAAATTCTGGAAATTTTATGGATGGAAGATATATGAGTCTATATTCAGGAAAAATTAACGGCAAGTGATTTGGAGTTTTTTAGCTCCGGTTATAAATAATTTAGTGACCATTGCTCAGGAAAACAGCTCGTAGTGAATATGTGATTTTGTTGTAAACATGGATAAAACTTGTTTTAGTTGCTCATAAGCTATTGATTAAACCCATACTTGAATTCTAAATCGTGATATTGTAAGCTTATGAGTATTCGAACATGAAATGATAGTATGGCGTAAAATTAAATTATTCATTGGAAAGTGATGGATGTAGATTCGGCCAAGACCAAGTCTGTACATGATAGTATATGTGGTATGTGAAGTATATTTGAATAAATGTGAAAGTGTATATATGTGATAAGGCCGAATGGCCAATGTGATGAATGTGAAAGTGTATATATATGTGATAAGGCCTAATGGCCAATGTGATGAATGTGAAAGTGTATATATGTGATAAGGCCTAATGGCCGATGTGATGAATGTGAAAATGTATATATATGTGATAAGGCCTAATGGCCGATGTGATGAATGTGAAAGTGAATATATGTGATAAGGCCGAATGGCCAATGTGATGAATGTGAAAGTGTATATATATGTGATAAGGCCTAATGGCCGATGTGATGAATGTGAAAGTGTATATATGTGATAAGGCCTAATAGCCGATGTGATGAATGTGAAAGTGTATATATGTGATAAGGCCTAATGGCCGATGTGATGAATGTGAAAGTGTATATATGTGACAGGGCCGAGTGGCCAACGTGATGGATGTGAAAGTGTATAAATGTGATAAGTCCCGAAGGGCAATTGTGTCAGTACTATATCCGGGTTAAAACCCCGCAGGCTTTATGCGAGAATATTATCCTAATTAATGTCCGTAGGCTTCGTGCTCGTACTATATCTGAGCTTTAAAGACCCGACGGCTAAATGCTAGGATTCAAGTAAGACTTTGATATTGAGTATCTGCATTAAGTTACCATCAAATAAGTATTATGTATTCAAGATGTTCAGGTACGTATTACTTACTCATCGGTGGAGTGATTTCGAGGTGAATTATCAGTATCAAAGAGGTAGGTAAATGTGATTAATATTATAACTCCAAATGTGAGAATGATCTAATTGGTAATGGTATGTTTGTATAATAAAGTATGCGATGAAATATTCTTATGTATTAGTGCATATTCTGCCCAAAAGCCTTATGATCTGAGTATGGGTTGGGTTGAGCTAGATGTGCCAGTACAAGGTAAGGATTATGATTTGTAAGCTTACATATATGTGATAAGGAATATGTTGGTTCTTTATGTGCCTATGGTAATTTAGTACTTGTCATGTTGAAATACTTAAAAGTATGGATGTGATTATGAACAAGTGGAAAGGATTATTGAAAGTTGAAAATCGATGAAGAATGTGCTTTGGAAATATTTGACCATCTAGGTCATTATTATTCGAAAGTATATATGTGGCAGCTAAGTGTTGCGTTTAATGATATTATAGATCGAGCTGAAGCTCTAGATTAACTTCATCGAACAGTTGAAATGAATGACCAATAATAGTGATTGAGAACACTTTGTCTTGCTTAAAACTTACTAAGCATTAAATGCTTACTCCGTTCTTTGAATCTCTGTTTTATAGATTTTGGTTCGTCAGCTATCGGACTCGGGATTATTGAAGTCGAAGTCGCCCACACTATCAAAGCCCTTTTGGTACACTTTTGGTTGAACTCTGAAAATGGCATGTATGGGACTACCCTTTTGTTGTTGGTCATGTACCCTTCGGTTTTGTGTAAATTTGGATAGCCATGCGAAAATGGCTTAAATATACTTTGATCATAGCATTATAATCGTTTTGTATGTTGTCCGTCGAGAGGTATGGAAATGTTGGTAACGGTTAGCCATGGGAAGGGTTATTCTTGATCACTTTTGGAATATGTATGACAAACTCCAGTTGATCCATGGAGGATCATGAAATAGGTAAAGTTTACCTTAAAAAAAACAGATGCTGACAGCAGCAGTGATGTGGATGTGAAAAATCACTAAAAATAGTAGGAATGGAATTAAATAGTGAATAAATTATGTAAACGAACCTTGATGAATCTATTTTCATAGGAAAGTAACGAAACGATCATATGGACAGTATGTTAAGAGATATTCAGGTTCTTGTGAGACAGGGCCAGAACGGTTTCTGGATTCCCTGTTCCGACTTTGGAAATTCATTATAAATTAACCAGAGATAATTAGAAGTCATGCCATATATGCATAGATTCCTTTTTGAGTCTAGTTTCTATGGAAACAAACTACATCAGTATTGAATCCCTGTACAGGGAGATATCCAAGTCGTAATGCACAAAGGTCAGTGTAGTTGATCCCTGTAACAGGGGAGACTTTAACTAATAAACTGTACTAATTGGCCCGACCAAAAATTCTAGAAAAAAATATGTAGATGGAAATATGAGTCTAGTTTCAGGGAAAATCATGAAACTGATTTTCGAGTTGTGAAACTCAAGATATGATTTTTAAGGTGACAGCAATACAGTTAGCCTACTGTCTGGAAATTTTTAAAATGGACTGCGATAGTAAGCGAATTTAGTCTGTGAACCCCTCGTGTCCGACTCCGGCAACGGTCTCGGGTACGGGGTGTTACAGTTAAATTGAGTAAGCTTAAAATGGTTTGCAAATAGGCTTGAAATTGAAGAAGAAAGGTTCAAATGGAAATGGGCCAAAGTTGGCTAGGTAAACAGGAGTGTGGTTCGACTAAGGTTCAAGAATGAACTAACAAGATAATTGTATGCTAACCCAAAACTTATAAGAACACTTAGGAAAGAAAAGAATGGCAATGGAAATATAGGTGAATAGGATAATAATCGAGACCCTCTATCTATGCGAGATAGGAACCTTCGGTATAGTGAACACCACACATTGGAACAAAATGATAAGTTCGGAAACAAAGACAGATTGACGCTACAAGGGTTGCTTGATAAGTCAGGTCAGTTTTTGGAGAATGATGAGAGTTGAACACACTCACAATATAGCTTAAAGTTAATAAAATGTTCATTAACCTTTTACAAGAGAAAAATATCTCATATTTATAGCCTAAACAATGGGTAGCTGAATGGCTATATGGGATGCTGAATGGACGGCTAAATTAAGCTAGAAAGAGACTAGAAGTTTCCTTGTAGCTTCTTGGACATCCCTAGAATCTTCCTAGCTTAAAAAACATGAATGAACACCTTCTAGATGTTGATTGTTCAGCTGAACATTGATGGAGTTGTTGGGGAAGCTGAATAGTGTTGTCCATGTTCGGCCAAGGTGATTAAAATCAATTGAATGCTCCTTAAATGTGCTGCTTGGTTGAGCTAAAAGGACTTAGTTTTAATGAAAATTTTTGGGCACTCTAGCAGCCCTTTAAGTGTAAAAATATGGAACCGATCAGCCACAAGTGTGAATAGAACTTTTCAGAAAATGTGAACACAATAGATGCTGCTTGGGGGAGTTGGTCGGCCATCCTTGAGGAGAGAAAACAACACCATCTTTGGCCCTTGGTCTCCACGAAAGGGTGCATTTGTTGGCTGCCAAATCCATGCATGTTCCTAGACACATTAAATGGCAGCAAATTAATTGAATTAAAACACCATTAATTCGGCTAAGACAAATTAATTATGTAGCAGTTAATAAATTTTTCCTAAACTAGACATATTAAAATTATATCCTAAACTAGACACATTAAAACATATACTAATATAAGACATATTTAATACATTAAATTAAAATGTCTAGATTTAAGACACATTAAATTAATTAATTATTTTGAGCTGAAATTTAACTAATTAACTAACACAACTAATTAAGTTTATTCCAGCAACATAAATGCATTAAGTAAGTAAATTGAAACCAGCTCAATAAGCTAGCTTTGTGTCGAATTGAGCTCCTTTGAGCTGAAACGAACTAAGTCAGCTTGTAGAACGTTGCAAAATGAGCTTGTTGAGTTGGTCACTTGTTGATCAAACACTCATTCTTTCCAAGCTCAATCTATATAGCTTGAAATAGTCTCTTGGAACCTCTTTACTCGGCCTCGAGTGATTGGTCCCAACGGCAGCTCCAAGGGTTTGACAACTAGCTCCTTTGTCAAGCTCGCATCATTCAATGTTCTACAAGCTGGCTTAGTTTGTTTCAGCCCAAAGGAGCTCAATCCAACACAAAGTTAGCTTATTGAGCTGGTTTCAATTTATTTACTTAATGCATTTATGTTGCTGGAATGAACTTAATTAGTTATGTTAGTTGATTAGTTAAATTTCATCTCAAAATAATTAATTAATTTAATGTGTCTTAAATCTGGACATTTTAATTCAATGTATTAAATATGTCTTATATTAGTATATGTTTTAATGTGTCTAGTTTAGGACATAATTTTAATGTGTCTAGTTTAGAAAAAATTTATTAGCTGCTGCTAATTAATTTGTCTTAGCTGAATTAATGGTGTTTTAATTCAATTAATTTGTTGCCATTTAATGTGTCTAGGAACATGCATGGGATGGCATGGATTTGGTAGCCAACAAATGCACCCTTTCGTGGAAACCAAGGGCCAAAGATGGTGTTGTTTTCTCTCCTCAAGGATGGCCGACCAACTCCCCCAAGCAGCATCTATTGTGTTCACATTTGCTGAAAAGTTCTATTCACACTTGTGGCTGATCGTTCCATGTTTTCACACATAAAGGGCTGCTGGAGTGCCCAAAAATATTCATTAAAGCCAAGTCATTTTAACTCAACCAAGCAGCACATATAAAGAGCATTCAAGTAGATTTTAATCATATTAGCCGAACATGGACAACACTATTTAGCTTCCCTAACAAATCCATCAATGTTTAGCTGAACAATCAACATCTAGAAGGTGTCCATTCATGTTTTCCAAGCTAGGAAGATTCTAGGGACGTCAAAGAAGCTACAAGGAAACTTCCAGCCTCTTTCTAGCTTAATTTAGCCATTCATTCAGCATCCCATATAGCCATTCAGCTACCCATTGCTATAAATATGAGATATTTTTCTCTTGTAAAAGGTTCATGAACATTTTATAAACTTTAAGCTATATTGTGAGTGTGTTCAACTCTCATCATTCTCCAAAGACTGACCTGACTTATCAAGCAACCCTTGTGGCGTCAATCCGTCTTTGTTTCCGAACTTATCACTTTGTTCCAAAGTGTGGCATTCACTATACTGAAGGTTCCTATCTTGCATAGATAGAGGGTCTCGTCATTATCCTATTCACTTATCTTTCCATTGCCATTCTTTCCTTTCCTAAGTGTTCTTATAAGTTTTGGGTTAACATACAATTATTGTGTTAGTTCATTCTTAAACCTAAATCGAACCACATTCCTGTTTACCTAGCCAACTTTGGCTCATTTCCATTTGAACCTTTCTTCTTCAATTTTAAGCCTATTTGCAAACCGTTTTAAGCTTACTCAATTTAACGATCGGGCAAACTTTACAACTCAATTCTTAACCGAGGCAGGTGCGTATCATTTTAGTATCAGAGCTGGTTAAATTGAGGTAAGAATCAAAATTTTTTGATATTCCCGGGATTGTATTTTAGCCAAAAAAAATTTTTAAAAAAAGGAAAAGAATATATATTGAAGTGTTAAAATTCAAAAATAGTTAAAAAAAAGAATTACGAAATATTAAAAAAAAGATGAAGTTCAGTTACATCGATTTCTTTCTATCCGAAATCTTTTCAATCCTCCCTCATACCAAACGACCACACTTAAAACCGTCATTTTTGTTTGTTAGCCTACCCATTGTCCCAACATCAATCACTCACCCAACCCAACATCACTTTTGCAAACCGACTCACAACAGGATTCTGATTCGTCTAAGTAGTCATTGGAGAACTTTGAGAGGCGAACTTGAGCAGAAAAAAGGCAAGAGTGTGGTGAGACTATCCGAGAGAACAAAAGCCGAATTGTGTGAACTTTCTTTATGAGAGAAGTGTAAAGATTTTTTGAGTGATTAAAATTCCATGTCTAGAAGTCTGGAAAGGAATCAAATGGACAGATGTGGTTTGCAACCCATTCGCAACGTTGCGGGTGAAGGAGCGCCTGACTTAACTTTACAAGCCCTCATGCATGAAATAGAGAGGCTTTTTAGCGAAAGCTCAAGCCCATCGAGGATTGACTATTCTGAGTCGAGGCATGGGAACAATGTGCAAGAACCCTCGAGGTTGCAAGGCGACGACGTGGGCGACCTAATCAAAATCAGATGGAGCCTTATGAGTCAAGTGATCAAGAGAGCGACCACTCATCTGCTCAGAGTGTACGGAATCAAGGTCAACAAAACCAGGGTCATTCGAGAAAGAGATCGACCCGATGACAACCTCAAGAACATTAAAATGTCTATACCGCCATTCCAATGCAAAAATGATCCGGAAGCATATATGGAGTGGGAAAAAAATAGAGCTTGTTTTTTAGTGTCATAACTACTTGGAGAGTAAGAAAGTCAAGTTAGCTACAATAGAGTTTTCTGATTATGCAATCGTATGGTGGGATCAGCTCGTGACTAGTCGAAAGAGGAACAAGGAAAGGCCTATCTCGACTTGGGCCGAAATGAAGGTTGTTATGCGGAAACGCTTTGTTCCCTTATACTATCACTGAGATTTGTACCAACAGCTGTAAAATCTCACTCAAGGCAACTGAAGTGTCGAAGATTATTACAAAGAAATAGAGGTTGCTATGGTACGATCCGACATGGAGGAAGATCTTGAAGTGACGATGGCGAGATTTCTAGCGGGCTTGAATCGATACATCGCCAATATAGTGGAACTTTAGCACTATGTTGAATTGATGGACATGGTCCATATGGTAATAAAAGTCGAGAAATAATTCAAGTGGAAGGGAGCCAATTGAGCCTACCCATTCTCTTCTGCTAACAAGTGGAGTCAAAGGCCGAGCAAAACTCCCATTCCTTCCAAGGAACTTGTCATAGCCATTAAATCCAATCAACCAAGTGGTGAGGCAAGTAAGAACAAGAACGAACTTGCTTCCAATTGTTCTTGAGATATTAAGTGTTTCAAGTGTCAAGGGAGGGAACACATTGCTAGTCAATGTCCCAATTGCCGAGTGATGGTGGTTCGACCAAATGGTGAAATTGAGTCCGAAGATGAAAAGGAGAAAGGACCTAAAACCCCTACCGACAAAGAACTTGAGATGCCTATCGAAGGAGAGATAATCGTTGTAAAACAAAGTTTAAACATCCAAGGAGTTAAAGATAAACAACAATGAGAAAATATTTTTCACACTCGCTGCTATGTTTAAGGCAAAATGTGCAGCTTGATAATCGACAGAGGGAGTTGCACCAACGTTGTGAGTACCATGCTCATTGAAAGACTCGGCTTAGCCACAATGAAGCATCCAAATCCTTACAAATTGTAGTGGTTAAATAACGGTGGTGAACTCAAAGTAACCAAGCAAACGAAGGTGGCATTTCCGATAGGCAAGTACCAAGATGAGGTGATGTGCGATGTTGTGCCGATGCACGCGGGACACCTTCTGTTGGGTCATCCTTGGCAATTCGATCGACGAGTTGTCCATGATGTTTACATGAATAGATACTCATTCAAGCATCTTGGAAGGAACATCACTTTAGCCCCTCTTACACCGAAGCAAGTCTATGAAGACTAGCTCAAGATGAAGCAATCTATAGAAAAGTCAAAAGAAAAAGAGCAAGAAAAAATGAAAGAAAAAGAGCAAGAAAAGAAAGTGGAAAGAAAAAGGGGGAAATGTGAGAAAAGTGATTTAAAAATGCGAGTAATGAAAGAAAAAGAGAACGAGAGTGAGAATGAAAAAATGAGTGTCTTTGAGAAGAAGCGAGAAATCCGAAAGTTATTTTTGGCGAGACAACCCATTCTTGTACTTATGTACAAAGAATGCCTTTTGGATACTAACGAAATTGAAGACTCTTTGCCATCTCCCATTGTATCTTTGTTACAGGAATTTGAAGATATATTTCCGGAGGAAGTGTCGAGCGGTTTGCCTCCCATACGAGGCATCGAGTACCAAATTGACTTTGTACCTGGTGCAACTATTCCAAATCGACCGGCCTATCAGAGTAACCCCGAAGAAACAAAAGAGTTGCAAAAATAACTATCCGAGTTAATGAAAAAAGGCTATATCTGAGAAAGTCTACGTCTTTGTGTGGTTCCTATCTTACTAGTACCTAAAAAGGATGGTTCATGGCGAATGTGCATTGACTGTCGCGCCATCAATAAGATCACCATCAAATATAGACATCTCATTCCCCACCTCGATAACATGCTCGACGAACTCAACGGAGCCCAAATCTTTTCAAAGATTGACTTAAAGAGTGGCTACCACCAAATTCGTATGCAGGAGGGAGATGAATGAATACTGCATTCAAGACTAAGTATGGTTTGTACGAATGGTGGGTAATGCCATTCGGTCTTACGAATGCACCTAGCACTTTTATGCATTTAATGAATCATGTATTGTGTGCTTTATTAGAAAATTTTGTGTAGTCTACTTTGATGATATTTTTATCTATAGCAAGTCATTAGAAGATCACATCCAGCATTTGTGAGTTGTGCTAAAAGTTTTGCGAGAAGAGGTACTTTACGCTAACTTTAAAAAATGTTCTTTTTGTACTGATAAGGTTGTGTTTCTAGGTTTTGTAGTAAGTGCCCGTGGTTTAGAAGTTGACCAAGAGAAGGTCAAAGTGATCAATGATTGGATGCGCCCAACGAACATCAGTCAAGTGCGAAGTTTTCATAGGTTGGCAAGTTTTTATTGAAGGTTTGTGCCTAATTTTAGTACTTTAGCCGCCCCTTTGACAGGTATTATCAGGAAAAACTGACCCTTTAATTGGACTAATGATCAAGAAAATGTATTTAATAAGATCAAGGAATGTCTAATTAATGCTCCGTTATTGTCTTTACCTAACTTTAACAAGACGTTCGAGGTTGAACGGGATGCCTCAGGAATTAGCATTGGAGCTGTTTTGACGTAAGATGGACAGCCTGTAGCATATTTTAGTGAGAAACTCAACGGGGCCACGTTGAATTATCCAACATACGACAAGGAAATGTATGCCTTGATTCGGGCCTTAGAAACTTGGCAACATTATCTCTGGCCGAAGGAATTTGTCATTCATACGGATCATAAGTGTAACACCCCAAACCCGGCCTAGATGTTATGGCCGAACCTGGCGTGTCACATCGGAGTGTTTTTCAAAGATTGCTCTTATTGACGAAAAACCCGTTTGGAAATTTAAAACCTCTTTGTTAGAACTCGAATCATTCTAAAATCTGTTATTCATTTTAAATTATCATCACCTTTAAAACATTGTTTGTTGCGGAAGCATTTCATAATGTTGCAAAAACATAGTGTTTTGAAAACATTTTTTGTTTTGGAAAACTGCATTCTACTCTAAGCAGATATAAAACATAATAATCAAAGTCCCAAATTAAAAGCTAGAAAATTTAGAGACACCTTATTACAAAATTAAAAACCCAAAAGTGAAATCTAAATTAAATAAAGTCAAATGCAAGACACGGTAGTCGTGTGGCCATCTTCAAGTCCCTCGCAGCACCAAATCGTCTAAGGCTGGGGATTACCTGTACAGTTAAAAAGAAATGATGAGTTTACGAAAACTCAGTGTGTAATCCCATAACAGACAACAGAAATCAGAATATGCAAAACAGTCTGGGCTTTAGCCCTATACAGTATCAGTATAGTCTAGGCCTTTTAGCCCTATACAGTAATAGTGTGGGCCTAAGCCCTATACAGTATCAGTATAGTGCAATGCAATTATGCATCCCACCCAAATCCAGTCAGCACACCACCCGTACCAACCAACACACTCAGTGGGGATATAAATCGACCCATCCAACCAGCACTCCAATATCGCAGCAAAGCTGCCAGTAATAATAATGCAGCATAGCTATCAGAAACAGTAAATGTGGCAAAGCCACCAGTATCAGTAATTGTGGCATAGCCACTAGTAACAGTGAATGTGACATAGTCACCAGTACAGTACTTCCTCCATATCAAAATCCCAACCCCATGCAGTATGTCAAGTCATAAATATTATGTGTATGCAAAGTCATACTCAGTACAATCATATATGTAAATCATAAGTACATCAGTCATACGGAACATAAGGGCATAATCGTCATTTTACCATACAGGGGTATTACGGTCATTTTACCCTACAGGGGCATTATGGTCATTTTACCCTATAGGGGTATTATGATCATTTTACCTATTTTGGGGTTACAGCTCAAAAAACGACCTCTCTGAAGGTCTACAGTCGCTTCGAGCGACACAGATAACCTAAATGATTATAACGGTGTGAATGGGCCCAAGTAGGCCCACACGCTCATGTGGCCCATCTAGCCCAAATTTAGTTACGGCTATGTGACCTACATAGCCCAGCCCAATATTTATCACTTACCGTGGATTTAATCTGTGCGAGGCCCACGAGCCTATTTTGCCCACACGACCCATTTTGACCCAACGTGGCCCATAATGGCCCAAGTCCACGGAAACGCTCGTGGTAGCCTTTACAATCTATCACCCATGATTTGTGGGCTCAGTTTACCCCACAGCGATCGCACGCTCGTGAGGCCTCAAATGCCAAAGTTTCGGCACTTTGGTTTTTCGGCTCTTGCCGATTTACAGTAAGGAAGGGTGTGGTTACACACCTGTATACAAACTTGAGCTAAGATCCACAAGCTCCGAACCCTTGATTGGCTAAAAATCGGTTTGTTTGCCTTAGGTCACTAACTATAACTTCCCACATGTCCCTTGTTGATTAACTGAATCACAAATGCAATCCATCCATTGTTATTGACTATAATCATGATTAAACAGATAATAGTCTAACAAAAGAACATTAAAACCCTTCTCCAAAAAGAAAGTACCATTTGGTTCAACACTTACAAACATTACAGTTGTCCAAGATTTGATGAAAAGAGGAGTTGGCCTACACCCCTTCACAAGCTTAAACCAAACGTATTAGAAATAGCAGAGACAACACGAACTGGGGATATCCCTATTCGAGTAATGAAAAAACAAGAAGGTGTTAACAAAATAAGACCCTATCGAAGGGAAAAGCAAGATGAGCGTCGGTAAAGAGAAAAAGAGAAGAACCCGATATAGAAGAAACACTTACCAGTAATATGCGGCCAACAAAAAAAATTGACTAAGAGAAAATGAAGAACAAAGTACTCAGTCAAGAGGAGAATTGACTGAAGAAAGAAGAACGAAAAATAAATTAAAGAAAGAAATATGGGGAATTCGGCTATGAGAAAATTTGAAAGAAAACAAGGTAGAGTCCTAACACTATTTGGCCAAAGTAAGAAAAGGTAGAAAAGATAACTCACAATTGAGTGATTCGGTAGGGATTGAAACAGAAAGAAAGAGACATGGGCAAAACAACACAAGGCTTCGGTATTTTGAAAATTAAAGGTTTCGGCACATTTGTTGAATAGTTGCAGAACAATAGAATCTCAGTGAAACGAAAAGAAAAGGCACGAATGGTTACTTGCAATTTCAACACTAGAGAGAAAAAAGAGAAAAGGAGATTGGGAACTCAGAAATTCAAAAATAAATAAAATGGCCAAAAGTGAAAGAGAACCCACCTAGCCGAATTCCTATGTTTTTCCCCTTACCAAAATGGCACTAAGTCAAAACCGAATAGGCACCTATAGACTCCCTGTAACACCCCGAACCCGAGACCGTCGTCGGAGTCGAACACGAGGTGTTAACAGACTTCAAACCACTTATTTGACATTTCCCAGACAAGCTGCCAATCTGCGTACTAGTCGCTTTAAAAATCATATCTTGAGTTCTGAAACTCGAAATCTAGTTCTGTAAATTTTCCCTGGAACTAGACTCATATACCTATATGGTAGAATTTTTGTAGAATTTTTGGTCGGGCCAATTAGTACAGTTTATTAGTCAAAGTCTCCCATGTTACAGGGATCGACTACACTGACCTTTGCGCATTACGACTTGGATATCTCCCTGCACAGAGCTTAAATACTGATGCCGTTTGTTTCTATAGAAACTAGACTCAGAGAGGAATCTGTACATATATGGAATGACTTCTAATTATCTCTGTTTAATTTATAATGAATTTCCAAAGTCGGAACAGGGAATCCAGAAACCGTTCTGGCCCTGTCTCATGAGAACCTTAATATCTCTTAACATACTGTCCATATGATTGTTTCGTTACTTCTATATGAAAATAGACTCATCGATCTTTGATTACATAATTTATTCATTAATTAATTCCACTCCTACTATTTTTAGTGATTTTTCAATCTCACGTCACTGCTGCTGCCAGAATCTGTTACGAAAGCAACTATGCCTATTTCGTGATTTCTCCTTGATCTAACTAGTAATTCATCATACATATCACAAATTATGATCATGACTAGCCATGCCAAAGGCTAATCATTGTCAAACATCTCCCTACTACACTATTGCCATATCATGAATTTTAACACCAAAAATAATCAACCATGACATATGGCATAAAAAAAAGTCGAATTACCAAGACTTACGACCTAACGTTATAAAACCAAACCCAACCGAACATTTATGCCATTTTCGCATGGCTAAAAGTTTACATACCAAAGTTTAAACACAACATAATAGCCTATACATGCCGAAATGTTCTCCTAAGCCGACTAAGAAGAAAGTACCAAAACTTGCTAGCCGGTGTGATGACTTCGATGACGGCCCGATCACGCAAAAAGAGACGAGTCTAAGAAACCTAAAATAGGTGACAAGGAAACACCGAGTGAGTATATAACTCAGTAAGTCATAAGCAATGCACTACCATCCATTAATAACATTATCACAAGAGGAAACAAAATGGAACGAGGCTAGTTACTCCATCCATACCGAACCATACCATAGTTCCTTAGACCTATCGGTTCAATCTCATACCAAGTCATGCATTCACATTCCATATACTAATCAATAGGATATTTGAGGCATTTTCATACATCATTTTATTTTCGTTACAATCATACAACTAAACGACCTTTCACCTATTCCACGATAAATCTTATGTACGTGACTTCAATTATAATTGTCACATAGGTTCAAACTTACCAAGCTCAACTCCAAATATAAACATAGCGCCTATTGGCCATGAACTCAAGGTACTTACCCGATCCGCTGTCCGTGATCAACTCAATAATGTCGCACACTTAGTGTCCATAGTGATTCAAAAATATATATTAAGTCCGCACACTCAGTGCTATATAATCAACTCGCACACTTAGTGCTATATAATCAAACTCGCACACTTAGTGCTGTACAATTTAAACCCGCACACTTAGTGCCAATCTCATGATCATAAATGTTTATACCCGCACACTTAGTGCCGAGATCAACAACTCAATACATCTCACCTCTTTTCTTTTCATTCAACACTTTCATCACCACATGCATACATGTATATAAATTTATCATTCCATTCGGCATAATTACATAGACATTATGTCTATTTAGATCAATACAAAATATATGCTTGGTGACTTACCTTATGTTGGGTAAAATAATTCCAAGTCGGCTACTCGATGACCTTCGATTTTCCCTTGTTGGACGCCTCTCCTTTAGAGTCTTAAGCTTAGCCTAGTTACATGCATGGCCGAATCTCTTCAACCTTTCTTCTTCCTTCCTCCTTCAAATTTTCGGCCAAGGTGTTAAAGGATGAACACCCTTTCTTTTTTTCTTTTCTTTTCTTTGTCTAGTTACGGCAAATTGAGGGGGGGGGATGGATGAGACAACTTTGTTTTCATCACCCCTCCCTTTTCATTATTTAATTACTAACCCTTTATTTATTCTTTCTAACATAACACACTAAGCCAACATGTTCCCAACATGTTTCCACCCATAGCATGGCCGGCCACTAGCTCAAATTTTGGGTAATTTGACATGCAAACCCATCATTTTCATAACATGCATTAATAGGCCACTTCACATTTGCCTAGCACATTTCTAAATTTTCTCACATAAGTCCTATTTAACAAAATTCACTTACAATTAACAAAATTCAAACATGAAATTTTCACACATGCATATATACATATAATAAGCATCAAATATGATGGCTAATTATTATTATGACTCGGTTTTGTGGTCCCGAAACCACTTCCCGACTAGGGTCAATTTTGGGCTGTCACACTCCCAAATTTGGCCAATTCCACCCCTTGTCAAACTCCATGATTTTCTCCACCAAAATCTCCTCCATATCCATAACAACCATCATCCAAACCCTTGATTCTCTCTCTTTGACCAAGTCCACAACCCCGTCAGCGGAATTTCAATCCAACTCTACCTCTCTCACCTCATGGAAATAAAATAAATACATATTGTATGCCATGGGATTCAAACCCAAGTTCTCCCAGTTACCAAGTCACGCCACTTACAACCAAGCCACAAGGCTTTTTGTGACAAAAACCCTTCACATTTAAATATAAGGCCTAAATGCTAACATCCAGATTCACTTAAGAGCAAAAACTAAAACTTTTGCAAAAGCCCAAGCTTGAACCCAGGCTTCTCAAACACTCTCAAACACACCTAAATCACTTAGCCAATAAATCAACCATGAAATTTGTGCCACTTTCTTTCTTAACTAAAATATTTATGAGTAGTCTCCTAACCGCTCCCATGCTCAAGGCCCAATACTTCTAGGCCCAATTTCGGGGTGTTACAATAAGACCTTGAAGCACCTTAGAGGACAAACAAAGCTAAACAAGCACCATGCCAAGTGGGTGGAATATTTGGAGTCATTTCCTTACATGATAAAATATAAGAAAGGTAAAGAAAACATTGCCGCCGGTGCATTATCACGAAGGTATGCACTTGTCAATCAATTGGATTCTAAACTACTTGGTTTTGAATTTCTGAAAGATCTTTATCAAACTGATATTGATTTTGGTGAGGCATATAAGTGTTGTATGCAAGGTGCTTATGAAAAGTATTATCAACACGAAGGCTATCTATTTCGTGAAGGTAAGCTTTGTATACCCAACAGGTCCGTAAGAGACGTACTTGTTAATGAAGCTCGCAGTGGAGGACTTATGGGCCACTTTGGAGTTGCTAAAACATTGGCCATATTGTAAGAACACTTTTATTGGCCAAGGATGAAACACAACGTAATGAAGAAGTGTGATCAATGTAATGCTTGTAAGAAAGTAAAGTCGCAGATCAAACCGTATGGTCTATAGACACCGTTGCCCATACCAGATGCACCGTGGATAAACATTTCTATGGACTTCGTTCTAGGCCTCCTAGAACCAAACATGGAAAATATTCGATCTTTGTGGTTGTAGACCGTTTTTCAAAAATGGCTCATTTTATACCTTGTCATAAGACTGATGATGCTACTAACATTGCCAATTTGTTTTTCAAGGAAGTCGTTAGGTTACATGGGATACCCCGCACTATCATCTCCAATCGAGATTCAAAATTTCTTAACCATTTTTGAAGGACGTTGTGGGGCAAGTTAGGCACCAAATTACTATTTTCGACAACATGCCACCCCTAAACTGATGGCCAAACAGAGGTAGTTAACCGAGTCTTGTCGACTTTATTATGGGCCATTACTTAGAAAAATTTGAAGTCGTGGGAGGAATGTTTGCCACATGTAGAGTTCGCTTACAATCGAATAGTTAATTCAGCCACAAAGCGTTCTCCTTTTGAGGTAGTATACGATTTCAACCCTTTAACCCCTCTTGATTTAGTTCCATTGCCCTCTAACCAGCTAGTGCACGTAGATGGCAAAAGAAAAGCCGATTTTGTTAAACAACTTCACAAGAAAGTCAAAGACAATATCGAGATGAGAACTGAACAATATGTTCGAGGAGCGAACAAGGGGCTCAAATGAGTCGTGTTCGAACTCGGAGACTGGGTTTGGATCCAAATGCCCGAATAAAGGTTTCCCGAGTAATGAATGTCAAAACTCCTACCAAGGGGTGACGGTCCATTTTAAGTGTTGGAGCGGATCAATGATAACTTCTACAAATTGGATTTACCCAGTGAGTATGGAGTTAGCACTAGTTTTAAAGTTGTTGATCTTTTCTCTTTTGATGTAGGTCAAGATTTGGGGACAAATTGCCTCGAAGAGGGGGGAATGATGCGAGCTTGGCCAAGGAGCTAGTTGCCAAACCCTTGGAGCTGCCGTTGGGACCAATCACTCAAGCCCGAGCAAAAAGGTTCCAATAGACTATTTCAAGCTACATAGATTGAGCTTAGAAAGAAAGAGTGTTTGATCAACAAGTGACCAACTCAACAAGCTCATTTTGCAACGTTCTACAAGCTGACTTAGTTTATTTTAGCTCAAAGGAGCTCAATTCGACACAAAGCTAGCTTTAAATAAATTGAAACCAGCTCAATGAGCCAGCTTTGTGTCGAATTGAGCTCCTTTGAGGTGAAACGAACTAAGTCAGCTTGTAGAACGTTGCAAAATGAGCTTGTTGAGTTCATCACTTGTTGATCAAACACTCTTTCTTTCCAAGCTTGATCTATGTAACTTGAAATAGTCTCTTGGAACCTCTTTGCTCAGGCTCTGTTGATTGGTCCCAACGGCAGCTCCAAGGGTTCGGCAACTAGCTCCTTGGCCAATCTCGCATCAGGTTGGTTTGGTATAGTATGGTGAATTACTAAACTAGGTGATTAGGTACTTTTCTAAGTTTGCGAACAAATATCTTTTGGTACAAATAGAATGTTATGAAAGTAAACACTTATGGATTGTTTTGGTTTGTTAATGAATTAAGTTGATATATTTGGTTTATAAATATGGTATATATTGGTTGGTTTGTTTTTGGCAATTTGATGCTTTGTGAATTGGTATGGATATGGCCAAGTGAAAGTATGTTTTGAATGACCAATTTAGTATGTTTAAATTGTGGTTAATTAGGAAATGTTTTCGTATAAAGATAAGCTAGTTGATGAATGGTTAAGTGTGATCATGTTTAGGTATGTTTTATGTATGTGTTTGAGGTGCTAATATGGTATATTGGTTGTATGGATTATTAGCCTATTGTATGGATCTTTTTATGCAGGTTTTGAGTATGTTTAGAAGTCTTTATCATGTGTGCAAATGCCTAAGTTTATACTTGTGAAGAGTGAAAGAAATGCCTTGATTTTAGTCATTTCCTTATCCACACGGCCAAAGACACGGGCATATATCTTAGCCGTGTGTGACACACGGCCATATGACACGACCGTGCGTCCCCTGTAGGTTTCAAAGGGTGGCAAGTCAAGCAGTTACATGGCCTAGCACACAACCTGGAACATGGGCGTGTAAGGCCATTTCAAAAGTTACACGGCCTAGCACACGAGCGTGTGGCTTGGCCGTGTGACCTAAGTTAGAGAGTTACACGGGTACGGACACGGGCTAAGACATGGTCGTGTGTCCCTACTTCGAATGTCCACACGGCTTGAGACACGGGCGTGTGTATCAGCCATGTGATCCCTGCAGTATGAAATTTTCTAACTTTTTCCTTAGTGTTTCAAATGTTCTTGAATTAGTCCCGAATCATTTTTAAAGTGTTTCTAAGGCATCGAGGGCTCGAATAAGGGACGATATGTATGTGTTTGAATGAGCTATAATATGATATATGAAATTTTTGAAAATGAATGATTTAAGTTGCGTATTTACAGTAATGATCTGTAACACTATTTCAGCGACAAGTACGGGTTGGGGGTGCTACAGTACCCTTAGCAGAATTTTTTTAGGTACATTATTATTGTTATTATTATTGAATTGTAATAGGATTATTATTAAAAATAATTTAATAATAAATAATAAATATTTTAATCATATTTTAATATAATTATTATTAAATATAATTTAATAAAAATAATATATTGTTTAATAATATTTTAATATAATTATTTTAATATTAAATTATATTAAAATATTTAAAATATTTTATTTTTATACTCTCTAAGTCCAAGTTTTAAAGGACTAATGTAGAAATTAAATTTTTTTTTTGTTATTCAATGTTGTAGGGAATAGCCATTCACCAAAGAATAACTATTACAAGAAGACGAGTAATAGGGAAGTAATGGTCATTCCATTAAATAGGTATTAGGTTCAACCAAACAAAAGAAATGATTTACCATCCAATGAATAAGCAGGAAGGATATTCCATTCCCCAAACCAAACATGGTGTGAGTCTTGAATTCTTCTTGAAGATTATTTATACTAAGGAACAAGTTTGTGGATGTTTATGGTCATTAGGAGTCTAATCTAGCCATTGTAAGCATTTAATTTGAGCTTAATAAATGTTTTTGCAACATATGTCTTAAGACATGTAGTCGTTATATAGTTGTTAGGAGGTTTCGTCTTGAGACATACATATCATGTTTTGAGGCATGATTGTTAACTTTGGATTGACTTGACTGTCAAAGTGTCTTATAAACATTTTAAACATTTTAGAATACTTTGGTATTGACTCAAAGATATATGGATAAATTAAAACATTTAAAATTTATTTTTTAGTATATTGCAATTCTTTGAAAATGTTTGATAGAGTTTCCAACCATATTTTCATCAAATTTATCTTAAATGTTCAAATGCTTGGAACATCAAAGACAAAGTTACACGCTCAGATCTAGATAGGCGAGCTTTTGTGCTCGAGTCTGCTTTGCCAGCGTTAGATGCAAATATAATATTAAATAACTTTTTATTCTATTCTATTCTATTCTATTTTTATTTTTATTTAAATTTAAATTTAAATTTTTTAATTAAAAATGTCATGTGTCACGTTATGATTCGCTAAATGAATTTTTTAAGGGAATAATGGTTTGACCATTTTCTATAATCACATCGTAGTTTAGATTTCACTTTCGACTAAAAATATTTAGGTAAATATACCTTTTGGTACCTATGTTTGACTTTTATGTTCATTTTGGTACCTATAATTTAGATTCTACTTTTCGACTAAAAATATATTTTTTGTTTAAATTGGTACTTATATTTTCATATTTTCCAATTCATTTGACAAATTCAATATTTATCATGTGTTGATGATAATTTGAAAATTATAAAAAAATCTAGAAATTTTAAAATTTAAAATTCAAAAATATTTTATAATGTTTCATAAAAATCATAATATTTTATAAAAAAAGTATATTTTTATAAAAATAAAATGTTTTTAATTAATTTAAAAAAATTAAATCAAAATCATGAAGAAAATTTATATAATTTTTATAAAAAACATTTTTATATAAAAATAAAACTATAATTTTTTACATAAAATATATATTAATCTTTTTAAATTTTCTAATATTTTTTAATTTTGGATGATGTCAAAATGATGTCATCATCACGCGCCAAATACTCATTAGATTGCATAAAAGAATTTATATCGTTGTCTTAATGTTATTTTGTATAATGGAAGCAAAACATAAAAACCAATTTGAACAACAAAAAATCTATAATTTATGCTATTTATGAATTCTTTTACTAAGTTAGTCTCACTTATGAATCGGATCCCAACTCAATTAAGGAATTATCAAAAATACTATCTTATTTGCAAAGTAAGTTATATAATTATGTGGATGTTTTTGTCTTTTAATATTTTATAAATCAATAAAAAATTATTTATTATGAAATTTGAACTAAGGACACCAAACATATAAAACTTTTTCACTTACCATTTAAACCAAAACTATTTCTAATTTCTATATGAAACTTTAGTAAGTATATTTCTCATAAAAATTTCTATAAATTTGTGTATATTTATATTGTTAATAAAACCCCTAGTATCAGATGTTAGACCGAGTACCAACTTGGTTAGGAAATGATTAATATGGACATTTTTTTTTCTCTTTTCATACTTTTGTATAGTTTTTGAATAAAATAATTAAAATTAACTTATTTAAGGATTGAATCCATGTGTAATGAATTTATAAACAAATTCTTTACCATTACACCAATAATAAGTCTTGAGTAAATTTAAATAAGATTAACATTTAACATAAAATATTTTACTCACAATTTAATCTAATTTTTTATTTTAATATCGTATATATTTCATGTGTTACTAATTAATTAGTTTCAAACCATACTTTTCATTAGTTTTTGTATATTATTTTTAAACACACACCTATGTTCTAAATATGTGGTTTTTATACGCATCTTTGTTGTTATTATTATTAATTCCAAACCTTACGTTTCGTTATTTATTGTATGTTATTTTGAAACACATACATATGTACTAAATATGTTGTTTCCACACGCATACGCATGTGATAGAATTTTTAATATTAATAATATTTTTAATTGAGTTGGTGTCACAAATTAACTCGACACCAACTCATGATTTATGACTAAACAATGATAAACAATTGTATTCATATAGTGTTCTTAATCTGATGCATTTTTATATTTAAATTTTGTTTTACTCATACTTTAATATTTTTTTTATTTTAATATCGTACATATTTAATGTGTTATTATTAATTAGTTTCATACCATACTTTTCATTATTTATTGTATGTTGTTTTTAAATATATATTTGTGTTTAAAATACGTAATTTTCATACGTATACGTGTGTGATGAGATTTTAGTATTTATAAAACCTCTTATTGAGTTGATGCCACATATCAATTACGTCTCAACTCAGTTAGAAAATTACTAAAATAATCATTCTATTTGCGAAGCAAGTTATATAATTATGAAGGTGTTTTTATTTTTTTTCCATATTTTTATAAATTAATAAAGAAGTTTTCATAATGAGATTTGGACTAAAATTACCATGCATATAATTACAAGTTTTAATTTTTATGTTAAACTTTAATAAATATATTTGTTATATAAATTTTTTTACTATGAATGTTTCATAAATATAATATGTAATGAAATGAATATAAAGGGGAATATGAGTACTAAAGTATATTTATATATATAAAAAGTTTTACAACCTAAATGAAAAAAAGCTTAGTAATAAAAAAACCATTTAAAAATAATTTAATAGTTAATTGAGCCCTCAATTAAAAATATTTAATTGAGTCCTGATTTAAGCATTTGATTGAGTTTCTAATTAAATTTAAGCAATCAAGTAAATTTTTATAATTTTAAACTATTAATTTCGTTTTGTGGTACATTAAAGTTGTGCCATGTGTTAATATATGGTCATTTTTATTATATTTATTTAAAAAATTACAAAAATATACTAAAAATTCCAAAATATAAAAATTTATATATTTTTTTATTTTTTAAAACAGCTTTTTAAAAATTTATAAAATATAACAAAATATTAAAAATAATAGAAAAAATTTTAAAAAATTAGAAATTTTAAAATTATAAAAATGGAAAAACTTACAAAATGTTTTTATAAAAATTTCCTTTAAAAATTTTCCGACCTACTCTCGTGTCTCTCAACACATCCCCGTCGCCAAACAAGTTTCTCACCGCCGCTGTCTCTGCTACTCAAGGCGTACTAGAAAATTAAATGAGGTAAAATTTTTAAACCCTAATTTTAGCTTCATTGATTTCTACTATATATGCTTGATCTTCAAGCTTAAATATTGTTATTGAGTTCTGTTGGCCGCCGTCGCCACGAGATAGTGGTCGGGACATCACTATTTGAAACCTAGTTTTGGGTATTTTATTTGCCTTGTCGCTCATATAGATTTTGATTGCTTTATGTGGGAATAAAAATGGTGGTTTTTATAATAAAAAAACCAATTCTATTTGCATGTTTACGAGTTATGGCCTTTTGATTTCCTCTGGTTTTTCATGGTTAGTTTTTAGACAATGAGGTTTCAAAGTAAAGAACCAAGCTTATAAGTTGAGAATATAGTGGATGATGATGGTGATGTAGTGGAGGATTTTAATTAGAAAGAGTCTGAATCTGGGACTAACAGAGCCATCGAAGAACGTTGTATGTAATCGGGAAGGCGTCATCGGTAAGCTCAAAGATATCCACAGCCACCTTTTTATAATTATAATTTTTATAAAATTTTTAAATTATGTTTTATTTTCAAATGATTTTTCTATTATTTTTAATATTTTTATTTTTATGATGTTTAAAAAATCTATTCTAAAAAGTAAAAAATTCTAAATTTTTATATTTTGAATTTTTCAAAGATTTTTTAAACAAATATAAACAGAAATTATCTTCCATGCGGTAAAACACTAGCATGCAACGTTAAGAGCGTCAAAACATGAGCTTAAAATTGATTGAGGATTTAATTGAATATTTAAACTTGACTGAGGGTTCAATTGAATATTGTTTTTGATTGAGGGACCAATTTGATTATTAAATTATTTTTAAGGGAATTTTTTATATAATAACTCGAAGATAAAGGAAAGTTAATTTTACATTTAAGCCTAAAATTGGCTTTTGTGTTCCGTTATCCGTCTCCTCCTCTCTTCCCAAAGTATATTACATAAAATATTATGAATTAAAGCAAATCCCCCCCTCATCCCAATCCTCACCAAACCCTACAACGAAAACCCTAATTCAGATTTTGCTTTAATTCTGATTTGCTGGTCCGTAATTCTATTCAAAAGAAAGACCCCCTATATATTGCATTTCCCCAACGTATTACGTTTTAATTTTGAAGAGAAATTGAGAAGGGAATGGAAGGTATGCCACACCCAATACCGAGAACGGTGGAAGAGGTCTTCAACGACTTCAAGGGCAGACGCTCTGGCTTGATTAAGGCTCTCACAACTGGTTCGTTTGCCTCTAGCTTTTTCCTTTTTTAAAAAAGAAAAGAAAAAACAGGTTTCGGAAATCACAAAGAAATTCAATTAATTTGTTGGGGTTTTCTATGGCAGATGTTGACAAGTTCTACCAACAGTGTGATCCTGGTGGGTTTACTTTCGCTCTTTTTATATTTTTTTCATTAATGTGTATTTGAGCTGCTTGTCCTCTTTAATGCTACAGTCAGAATAACTTATCAGGTCTTCATTATGGTTTCGTCCATCATGGCTTAAGATTTGCTTTTCATTATAGCCATGTAATAGTGTCTTTTAATGAATATACCTTAGCTTGACTTAAGACGGGAAATGAAATGTTTCAATCTCTTAATTTACAGGTGAAGATTACACTTTGCCTTCATTATGCTGCTTTTCATACTCTCCTTGATTACACTTATGATATCTCGGACGTAATTCTTCCCTCTTAATTTCAATTCCAAGGAGCAGTTTGGATTCTGATTCTATTTGTCAAATCACAACTGGAATGTGATGTTAATAGCTATTCGGTTGAAGTGAATATTTATTTTCCTACTTGATTATATTTATATTTTACTAGAAATTTTTGAGTCTATCATTTAATATTTCTATCCTGGTGCGTTCTTCATGACTTAAGACTTGATAACGTGTTATATGTTTGTTATAATTGACTTCAGCTAGCTTATATCTTTCAAAATTCTGGGTTTTAGTTTCTTTCCTGAACGTGTAAAATTTATTTTCAGAGAAGGAGAACTTATGCCTATATGGACTTCCAAATGAAACCTGGGAAGTTAACTTGCCTGTCGAGGAGGTGCCTCCTGAGCTTCCAGAGCCAGCATTGGGCATAAACTTTGCTAGAGATGGAATGCAGGAGAAGGACTGGCTATCATTGGTTGCAGTTCACAGTGATTCGTGGTTGCTTGCTGTTGCTTTCTATTTTGGTGCACGATTTGGGTTTGGAAAGAATGAGAGGTATGTTTGCTTTTTCTCTGTCAACTATCACACGTTTGAGTTTCAATTTTCACTGCTCTCTTGCTGCATTGTCATGGGTTATTTTTTCAATTTATGCTGACTGCATTGTGCTCTCTGTCTACCATAATCAAATATTAGTTCTATTTTCTTGTGTTGGCTTTTGCTGGATCTTAAATTTCTGGTTTAGAATAGGTTCTCTTGAAATGAGTACTAAAAATTTATTTTGAAAGTTTCCATATTGGTCAACCATTCAAAGCACTAATTTTAAGGATGACAAAATGATTGCGGAAATCTATCTTTAATTTTCTTTTCTTTTTTGTTTTGAATTTAGTAATAGATGAATTTGGAGATATTCTGGTTCTTTCCTTCATTTTGCTGATAATTTTCTGCCTTACCTGAGGAAGTGACTTTTTCTTTTTCGCTTTGTGTAAATACATCTTGCTAAGTTTGAGAACACAGTTTGGGCCTTGAGAGGGGATTTTGGATGCCAAAAGGCTAAATTAGATGTTTTCCATTTCACTACATGAATATTATTATGCAGTGCTGTCAAGGTCTGCTCCTTAATGCCAGACAATAAAGCGCCTCACACCTTTTGGGTTAGGCACATTGATCAGGCAGGCACTTAGTGCGTATAAGCATACTTACTTTAACATCAGTTTCACCTTAGTAGTAAGAAAACTCTCACACTTCCAAATATTTAATCATTCAACAACAAACAAGGGATCATCAGAAAATCATGCATTTCTGCCAACCAAAAAAAAAAAAAAAAACTCTACATGTATTGTATGATAAATTGGACAACTGTTGAGAATTTATCAATTATATGCCTTAAGCTTATTTCCATATATCTACACAAACACAACAAAAAACCATGCTGATGTACATATTGCGCCTTTACTAAGCCAAGCACAATGTTGTCAAGGGCGCAAGGCACATTATAGGCGCTAGCCTGAGTAGAGGAAAGTGCAGTATGTATGAGCTTTTGCAAGTCGGTGTGTATATATAATATAAATCTTATGATATATCTAAAAAAAATGCAATAATTTAATTGGTCAATATGCATTATTTCCTTATGGTCGTTATTTGTTGTTGAATGCTCAAATGCTGAGAAGTATGGAGTATGGTATGATCCGTTTCTTACTGGTAAAGGTATGTGATACGGGGTTGCGCGCGGACCAAGATCGAGTTGCCAAGTCACGAGAAACTCCTACGAAAACCCTAAACAATTAGATCTGAAACGAAACAGAAAATTAAAAGATTAGATTTTTAAATTTTCAGATCTGAAATAAAATCCCCAAAACAGTAAAGAATTAAATAGGGAATAGAAATAAGTGTTAATAAGGAATCTTGAAACCCTAGAAGAGATTGCGATTCTGCCCAATTGAACACCCAGATAGTTTTCCCCAAATTTTGGCAATCTAATTTCTCCCAAAAAGAGTATGGATGAATCGGCAAGAACCCTAGAAATTGGGGATTTTTGGGCTAATTCCTTAAGATAGAAAAAGGCTGAAAACACAATAAGAACAGAAAATAAATTAGATAAAGATTCGGCACAAGCAGAAATAAAGAAAGAATTGACAGTAAGAAATTAAAAGATAAGTCCTAAGAAGCCTTGAAATCTCGAAAGATCTTACAACTCCCTTCAAACGGCTCTAATCTCCTCTCCAAAGAATATCAATGGCAAGAAGAAGGTTGAAGATGGCTCCCACAATCAAAAAGATTGTTAAAACAACTTCTAAAGAAAACTCAAGAGAAAATCCTTAAAGAACTCAAAGAGAATTTTCACTCAAATCAAATTTGAAATTTTCAATGTAATTGGGGTGGCTGGCCAAGCCATATAAATAGGCCTTTCAATGTTTTCCTAATTTAATTAGAACACTAAAACTAAAACTAAAAAAAAACTCCTAATTATTTTAATATGGAAATTCGGCCAAGGGTCTTTTATTTGGGACTCTTGGACTGAATATAAAAATTTAAACTAAGTAAAATAAATAAATAAATAAATAAAAATAAAACTTTACAACTTGGGCCACTTTGACAATTTGGCCTGATTTTCAACTAAGTATGGGTGAATTTCTTGATTGGGCTTGGAATCTTCTTATTGGGCCTTGCCCTCAAGAATTTGGGCTTGTGATCCATCTCCTACCGAAATTGAATCGTTGATGCTCGTAATGGAGATCCAATGCGCTTTGACTGCAAGATTTGGTGTCTTGGACCAAGATTCCCAATATTTGAAATTTTGATTTTCCCTTTCTTTTGTGTACGCATCTAAGGCTTTACTAACAAACTCCTGGATGGTCCCATTTAGTTTGGAACGCATTTGTCGGGCCTTTGATCTCGTATCAGTATGTCAAATGGAAACAACGAAAAACAAAAGAAATTGAAGGGAAATTCAATCAGGTGGGCTTTTTCTATGCTTATTGACTTACAAAAAAGTGTGGCTAGGTGGACTAGGTGTGCGCCTGATCAAATGGGCCTTGCCTGGAGGGCTCTGATGTGTTTTTGTTGAATAATTCTAAGGCGCAAGGCATAGGCATGCCTAGGCACACGCCTTGACAGCACTTGGTGTGTACCTTTTTTTTTTTGCCTTGCACCTCTGGTAATATAAGGATTCTAACACCTAAAGTGCATCTTGTGCCCTTGACAACACTATTATTATGTAATACTATCTAAAGTCTATCATAAAGCTTCGACGTTTTCCTATTAAAGAGAAGTTGCTTACATGCATATGCGTATGTTTATAGCTAAGTGATGCTCAAACGTAGCTCTAGATGAAGGTGCCATGCCCTGCATCCATAGCTCAATAAATGTTCATAGGCACGTGAATATACATTGTTTAGGCTCGTCATTTGGTTGGTGCTTTTTCTTTTTGTAATAGAGAAGTGGAAGGCAAAGATTACAAATGAACTGAAAATAAGGGATACATGGATTCGTGTTGGAGATTTGGAATTTGAATTTTGAAGAAGCAAAAATAGTCCTCATTCTTGCAGTGGTCTTGGTTTTTTGTCTTATTTTGCAGGAAAAGACTCTTCCAGATGATAAATGACCTTCCGACCATATTTGAAGTTGTCACAGGAAATGTCAAGCAACTGAAAGACCAATCTGCGAATCACAATGGCAGCAGCAAAAGCAAATCAAGTGCTAAGGTGGTATTTATTCTTTTGTGTTTATATTCCTTTTATATGCACCTCTCTTATTTAATGTCAAATTGATAACCTTGCTGTTTGCAGTCTCGCCAATCTGAACCCCAGGGTAAGATGGTAAAGATGTCTCCACCATCTAAGGATGAGGATGAGAGTGGGGAAGAAGATGAGGAAGATGATGAACAGGGTGCCACTTGTGGTGCATGTGGGGATAGCTACGGCACTGATGAATTCTGGATTTGCTGCGATATCTGTGAGAGATGGTTCCATGGAAAATGCGTGAAGATTACACCTGCAAAGGCTGAACATATCAAGCAGTATAAGTGCCCAAGTTGCAGTAGCAAGCGGGCTAGGGTTTGAAAGTAGGTCCAGAAATTGGACTTACATTCTGTTGAAACGAAGCAGGCATGGTTCATAGAATTGTAGTTACATTTGGAAGTAAAACAGAGTAGCCCGTTTTAGTTGATGAATGAATGTCGATGACTGCAGATGGGATTTTTAAGTTTTGCTACTCTTGCATTTACTCTGCTTAATTTCGTTGGGAATTGTGTTTTAAACTCATGCTGGCAGCTAGAAATATAATATATATATATATGTTGCAGTTTTTTTGGTTTCATCTGTATGCTTAATTTTTGTAACTCTTTTTTGTTGTTTTGGGGATTTTGCATTTAGTGATGATGTCTTGGGGAGGGTCAAAGATTGAAATTTACGAACTATATGGTGGTTGGATTTTGTTTTTTGTTTTGTTTTTTGAAAGTTATTCATTCAAGCTAGATTTGGATTAAGACTTTCTTTTTTAAAGTTCGATTTGGATTAAGTTTGATGATTAGTTTTTCTAAGCAAAACATAATATAAAAGATCAATGTGGTGGCAAAGGATGGATCATGTGGCAGTTTATATTATGACTAGATTTCTTTTTGACTGTTGCATCCAAGTAAATTATATTTTTTATAATTAAAAGCAAATAATATAATATATATAATATTAATGTAAGTAATATTTAAAATCCATAATATTTTATAAATAAAAAAATTGGAAATTGTAATAAACATTTTATTATTAGATTATTATCCATTAAGATTAAGATTAAGATGTTTGATGTATTTTAGGATTTTAATATAAATTAGAAATAGAATTATATTTTAGTTGTACGTTTTATGTCTATAAATATAAACTTCTGAAAAGTATTGTACATATCCCTATTGATTAATAAAATATGTATTTTTTTCTTCTCTCAATTTCTTTATTTTGTACTCTCCTATTTATTTCATCACTATTTTCTTTTAGTTTTTCTCCTTATCCTAATCCAAACAAAATTATAAAAAAAAATTCAAAATCAACTAAAGGATTTTGAATCAACGCCCAAATTTCAAAACTTATAACTCTTATCGTTGATCTACTTTGGAATTTTAGATTTTATATGAGAAGAGAATTTATAAAAGCTATTAAATTTCTGTTGGATGTAATAATAATAATAATAGGCATTGCTAAAGGGAATCAAAATTGCATCCCTTGGAGTTTTAGCTCCCGTCTTCAACCATTCAACTAAAGAAAGAGTTTGTGATACGAGTTAAACTAGAAAAGCAGAAATTATAGAAATAGAGAGAAAGAAACAAGAGAAAGAAAGAGAGAAACTTTTGAGGAAGAGAAAAACGTGTATATTATACTACATGTCCTCCTTCCTTACAGCAAGGTAATATATAAAGGGAAAATAAAACAAACAAAATAAAAAACTGTATCTGTTACTACTTAAAATCAAAACACATCACTTTCATTAAAACCAAAACACTCCATTTTACTCCTTACCAATGCGCATTATTTTATTTACTTCAAATTTTTAGCTCATAACAACATTCCCTCCCTGAAAAATCATTGTCCTTAAGGATCGAAGTGAGGAAATATGTTCTTGATTTGCTTTAAGGACTCCCAATAGCATCTTCAGGAAATGAGTCTGCCCACTCCACTAGGACTTCAGTAACTGCGCTGTTGCCTATTTTAACCATTCTTCAATCCATCACACGAACTGGCTCTTTGGACCAGATTCCATCAACATAAATGATAGGTAAAGTTTCCTGGACTGGAGCTGATCCCACATGCTTCTTAAGCTAGGACACATGAAAGGTGGGGTGCACTTGAGAGTCAGGAGGCATTTGTAGTTTATAAGCTACCTTACCAACTCGGACTTCTACTAGGAATGACCCAAAATACCTGGGGGACAGTTTCTAATTGAGTAGGTGTTAGAATTGAGTGACCCGAATCCTTATTTAAATAAAGTACAATGGTAAAATAATATAAAAGTAAAATCCATATAGAACTACACTTCTTTTAAATAAGGTTTTTTAAAACTTATTAAACTCTATCTATTTGATATTGATTAGAATAAGGTATTTCAATCTTACTACACTCCTATTAGAATATGGTTTTACAAGCCTATAAATAGACTTAGTTTACTCCTATTGTAATCATTCGAATTTGACATAGTAAATTTTCTTCTCCTCTGCCCGTGGCTTTTTTCCCGAAAGGGTTTCCGCGTAAAAATCTGTGTGTTCTTTATTTTTATTTCTCTTTTCTTTGTGATATATTGTCATTATCGACATTCTATTTTTCAAAAATCGGTATAAAAGCTTCCAGGTTGTTCATCTCGATCTCGATAATGGTGTCTTTAAAGTTTGAAATTCTGTTGTTGGATCGCAACACCATATTTGCGCTGTGTCAAATTAAAATGCAAGCAATTCTTGCGCAGACGGATCTAGAAGATGCCCTACTAGGGATAGATAAGATGCCTTCGAAATTAACAGATGAAAAGAAGAAGAGTAAGGATCAAAAGGCATTAACACAATTACATCTGTATTTATCTAACGAAATTTTGCAGGATGTTATGAAGGAGAAGATCGCCGCTGCATTATGGAAGAGGCTGGAACAATTATGTATGTTGAAAACTCTAACCAGCAAGTTGTATATAAAGCAGTGTCTTTATGCTCATCGTTTGGAGGAAGGTGCGTCTGTGCACGAACGCTTAACATTGTTTGAAGAAATTCTCTTAAACTTGGAGGCCATGGATGTAACACCCCTATCCCGTATCCGTCGCCAGAATAGGTGAAGGGGCATTACCAAACTTGAAACTCATATCAGAACAGTAAATTTTTTTTTTGAGAACATTCCTTTAGATAAATACTAAAGACAGTCAGGGATACAAATTTAAACTTCTATAAGTACACATTCAAAAGATGCCATTTTCGCATGGCTTATATACATTAACCAAAATATTCTTCGGCCACTGGTCTATTCTATACATGCCATAAAATAATTCAAAACATAACAGTAACAAGCAGTGGATAGTGATAGTGTGACTAGTTACTGACGATCCCCGAGTCTGTAGCTTCCAAATGAGATCTATAAAATAGAGGAAACAAAGTAAACGGAGTAAGCATTACAATGCTTAGTAAGTTTTAAGCAATGTCAATAGATAACAATCAAATTATAACATAGTTATTCGTATTTTTATTTCACTCTTCCTTCGGGCATACCATCCCTTTACCGAATATGCACATCTCATCATATACAATAGGCAGATAAACTTTCACATAAAAGTGAGCTCATGTGACATAGATATATTGTATAATTTCACATAACCTCTCACACTGATCCGATGTCACATAATCATAGGAATAGTCTCATAGATTGCTCACGTATGCATCACATAACTACCTTATGATTTAGTTCAAATCAAGCTCACATATAAACTTGGAGTACATACCTGTTTAACCTTTCGCATTGAATATATTTATAAGCAATTCTTATTGCGAAGTCTTATAGCTTTAAACTCTACTCGGATTATCGGCGAGACCTTTAGCTCAGATGAAATCTCCACACGAGTCAGCGGGTCTTAACCCAGACATAGTCACCACATATGGTCATCTGGTCTTTAATCTCGGGTTTACATCATAGAGTTTCATGCATATTTATTCACATGTTACAACATTCACATCGACTATCATAATTGTAATTTATTTACCTTATCAAATATCTAATAAAACACACCTTCCGCCGTTTGTCATTTGGCCACAATATATATATATACACATCTCATACATATCTCACATTAGCCATTTGGCTTTACCACATATCCATCTCATACACGTTTCGCATTCGCCATTTGGCTTTACCTCATATCCATCTCATACACGTTTCGCATTAGCCATTCGGCTTTACCTCATATCCATCTCATACACATTTCGCATTAGCCATTCGGCTTTACCACATATATACACTTCCACGTTCATCACATTGGCCATTCTGCCTTATCACATATATGCATGTTCACATTCATCACATTGGCCATTCGGCCTTATCACACATATGCATGTTCACATTCATCACATTGGCCATTCGGCCTTATCACACATATGCATGTTCACATTCATCACATTCAATCCTAAATCAAAATATAAATTTTCATGTATTCACATCACAATTATCCAAATATACTTCACATACCACATATACTTTCATGTATACACTTTGTCTTGGCTAAATCTACATCTATCATTTTCCAATGAATAATTCAATTTCAAGCCATACTATCATTTCATATTCGAATACTTATAAACTTACAATTTCACAAATTTTAATATCAAAGATCCATCTAACACTCATATATCATTTTATAATATCACAATTTAGAATTCACGTATGAGTTTAATCAATAGCTTATGAGCAACTAAAACAAGTTTTATCCATGTTTACAACATAACCACAATTTCTCTACAAGCTATTTTCCTGAGCAACAGTCGTTAAATTATTTGTAACTAGGGCTACGGAATTCCAAATTATGTGCCGTTAATTTTCCATGAAAATAGACTCGTATATCCTCTATCCAAAAAATTTTAATAATTTTTGGTTTGGCCAATCAATACCAGATTTTTCTTAAAGTTTCCCCTATTTTACTTCTTGACTACTCTGACTACTCTTCACTAAGAATTTAATTTCTCATTGTACAGAATTCAAAATATCTTTTCGTTTATTTTTTTTGAAACTAGACTCATTAAGGAGTTTAAACATATAATTTTATCTTATAATCATTTTTGTGCGATTTATAATGATTTTCCAAATACTGAACAGGGGATTTCGGAGCCGTTCTGACTCTGTCTCACACAACTTTGAAAATCTCATTATCGGAAACCCCTTTACTTACACGATTTCTTTTATACGAAACTAGACGCGTCAAGCTTTAATTACATAATTTATTCAGCCTTTAAATCAACTCCCACAATTTATGGTAATTTTTCCAAAACACGCTACTGCTGCTGTCCCTAGCAGATTTATACAATTTACCCTGTAAAGTTCTCATTCACATATTTAAAACATAATATCATATATGCCGTCATTTAGAAAAGTCATTGACCTTAACGTATATACATAATTCATATTCATCCCGTTTTAAAACTTAAAACTTACAAAGGAATCAAACTCAATTACTTAAGAACTTACTTTATTTATTTGAGCAACTGCGGATAGGCTACTCGACGGCTTTCTCCTTCCCCTTATCTGATTTAGATCCTCTTTGCTCATGAGCTTAATTAAAACAAATGAATTTGTTTCATTACTTATTCAACATTACTTCTTTAATAGTCACAGTTGATAATCGTATAACTTCAGTGCATAATGTGTTTATGAAATATACCATGACTAACTTTTATGTTTATTTCACTAATACCTAATTCACATGCACAAACAAGAATTCACATTACTTGCCATTGTAAATGGAACCTAGATAGCCAATTACCATGGCCGAACATACAGCCACTTATATAAATAACACAAAGTGATACAAATTTATTTTTACCATTACAAATCGTAAAAAAAAATGACCAATGCATACGACATCAACAATATATATACATACCAAATACCTATATTGCATACTTATCAATATGAACTTAAAGCCCTATCCTAATATTCATGTACATATTATCCACCATTTCCAAACCAATTCATCAATGCAATCATACCATTACAAATCAACTTAGAATAACCATATCTAATAATCAAATACCTATAGCATTGCATATTTCTCACATAACAAGTACAACTAAATTCATTTTTAATATATATATATATCTAAACACTTAACTACAAGATTTAATCACCATTATCAAATCATAAAACAGCTTATAACCATCATCTATATTTACTTCACATAAACCGAAATAACCATTACATCATCTTTAATACACTTAGCATTTTACCCATTTAATCAAGCCAAATCTCAAGACCATTCCATCACACAAATTATACCATAAGTCATACTTACAATTTAAGTTAATACATGACCGAAAATCACCATCATTAACATCATTACCAAACCAAAACCAAAACACATCTATCATCCGTATACCAAGCTTACCAAAACAAACTACTATGAGTTTCAAGCTTATTGACCGAATCTTAAACCTCAAAATTCTAAGTTTAATCCATGTGATAAGTAGAGTTTGAACTAATCATCTCAAACATGCATAGATTTTCAAGAATCATTCAATACATACCTCATTCTAGCCATCTTCTAAGCCAAAAATTAAAGCAACCAAACTTTCTTCTCCCTCCCTTTAGGCTACGGCAATGGAGGACAAGGATGAACCAACTTTTTGGTTTCTCCTCCCACTAACTATTATCTAATATCTCTTTTTTCTTTTATTAATTCATTTGTAATATAATATCTTAAATCACAATACATATTATATATATAACACCATATCATGACCGGCCACCATCTCAAAAGTGGGTAATTTGACATGCAAGCCCACATTTTTGAATACATGCTCTATTAGATCACTTTATATATTTACCTAACCTATTTTACCAATGTTTCACATAAGTCCCGTTTCAAAATTTCACATACATAAGGAAAAATTAATGCTTGAAATTTTTACACATGCATTTACTCACATCATGAACATAGAATATAACTTTCAATTATTTATAAAACTCAGTTTCGTGGTCCCGAAACCACTTTTCGACTAGGGTCTACTTAGGACTGTCACAATGGAGGTTTAGCATGATAAGGAAGATCTAGGGTTGATTCTACTTTGTTTGTTGCCCCCATCTTATTAACCTTTAGAGACACGATTTTATATAGCCGAGGGTCTCTCACAATTGATGAGGTTTATGATTCTTTGACCTCGTATGATAAGATGAAGCATCTTGTGGTTAAACCTGACTCTAAGGGAAATAGTCTCATTGTTCGTGGGAGACAAGAATGGAATGCTGATGATGATCGTGGAAGGACACAGGAATAAAATCCTCATGGTAAATCTAAGGGTGGATCGAATTCTTCAAAAAAGGTAAAACTTGTAACTTCTGTAAGCTACAGAACAAGATCAAAAGGGAGGTTGCGAATCAAAAGGGAAAACAACTAGAAAATTCCAGTGAAGCTGATGTTGTAGAATACTACAATGATGGTGATCTTCTAGTCACTTCTGTCAACAATTCTAAAGTGAGCGAGGAGTGGATCCTTGATTCGGGCTGCACCTTCCAAATGAGTCCCAATCAAGATTGGTTTACAACTTATGAAACAGTGTCTGAAGGTGTTGTTTTGATGGAAAATAATGCTTCGCGTAAAATTACAGGTGTTGGAACGATTAAAGTTAGGATGTTTGATGGAGTTGTCAAAACACTTAGTGACGTGTGACATGTTCCAGAATTGAAGAGAAATTTAATTTCGCTAAGTACTCTTGATTCAAAATGTTACAGATACACAGCTGAAAGTGGGGTTTTGAAGATTTCCAAAGGTTCCCTCGTGATGAAAGGGCAGAGAAAGACTGCCAAGTTATATGTTTTGCAAGGTTCTACTGTTACTGGTGATGCAGCTGTAGCTTCCTCTTCCTTATCAGATGATGATATTACTAAATTTTGGCATATGCGCCTAGGGCATATGAGTGAGAATGACATGAAAAAATTGAGCAAAAAAGGACTTCTTGATTGGCAAGGAATTTGCAAACTAAAGTTCTGTGAGTACTGCGTTTCTAGGAAGCAAAAGAGAGTTCGATTCACTAGAGGAATCCATAACACGAGGGAATATTGGAGTATATTCATTCTGATCTATAGGGGCCATCCATAGTGCCTTCAAAAGGTGGAGCTAATTATATGCTAACTTTTATTGATGATTTTTCTAGAAAAGTTTAGGCGTTCTTCCTGCAGCATAAAAACAGTGTGTTTTCTGCATTTAAGTCTTGGAAAACTATGATTAAAAAATAGACGGGAAAACAAATAAAATACCTCCGCATAGACAATGGCTTAGAGTTCTATTCTGATGAGTTTAATAAACTGTGCAAGTCAGAAGGGATCGTGAGACACTTGACAGTTTGTTATACTCTACAGCAAAACGACGTTGTAGAACAAATGAACAAACGATCATGGAGAAGGTTTGATGTATGTTGTCAAAATCCAACTTACCAATGTCATTTTAGGCCGAAGCAGCCTCTACTGCATGTTTTTTGATCAACCGATCTCCATCCGTTTCTATTGAGAAAAAGGACTACACAAGAGGTATGGTCTGGTAATCCTGTTGACTATTCTGATTAAAAGATTTTTAGGTGTCCTGCATATGCTCATGTTGATAATGAAAAATTGGAACCGAGATCCATTAAATGTGTTTTTCTTGGTTATAAAACTGGTGTAAAAGGGTATAAGTTATGGTGTCTTGAAAATAGAAAAGTTGTGATTAGCAGAGATGTTTTTGATGAAACTGCTATACTACCTAACTTATCTCTTAAAGAGTTTTCCAATAAAGAAAATCAAAAGCAGGTGGAGCATCAGATTAATACAGAATCTACATCAAAGTCAACTCTTCAAGCCAGTACAAAAAGTCAAAATAGAGTTGCTTTTTCACCACAATACTCTATTGCCAAAAATCAGAACTAGAAGAGAAATTAAACCTCCAAAGAAGTATGCCGAAGCTCATCTAGTTGCTTATGGTTTAAATGTGGCTGAAGATATAGATGCAAACCAAGAGCCATCTAATTATTTTGAGGCGGTTAGCTGTGAAGACTCAGAAAAATGGATGTTGGCTATGCAAGAGATGGAATCTATAACAGCCCATTTTTCAGTGAAATAGGAACAGTGGTTTCGGGACCACAAATCCGACCCAAAATATATTTTATTTTTATTTTATCATATGGCCCGTAATATGTTAGAAATGACGTGTGAAAATTTTGATATGAAAATTTTATCGATTAAGTGCTTAATTACGAGAAGGACTAAATTGCATAAAATGCGAAAGTTGAATTCTAGTAGCTATAAGGATCAAATAGCTATGGAATTGAAAAATTAAGATTCTTATATAGTAATTAGACCATTAAGAAAAGTATGTAGATTTTTCTTAGTGACTCATCCATGGAATTATGGAAAAAGGGTAAAGACTAAATTGGAAATACCAAAATACTTGATTAATTAAAAGATGAAAAGAAATAAATCAGTCATCTTATTTTCATCATCTTCAACTTAAAATACATGGAAACCCTAAGAGAGAGAAAATAAACTTTCAAGGCCTAATTGGGAAACACATGGAGACCCTAGGAGTGAGAAAAGAAACTTTCAAGGCCTAATTGGGTAAGTTCTCTTATCCCGTTTTTAGTAATTTTGGTATTTTTAAAACCGGAATAGCTTAATATCTCTATTTGAGGGATTAATTGAAAATTTTATCAAGGTATGAAAATGGGTCACGGATGTATTATGCTGGAAATTTGAAATTTATGGTAGAAAATGAAAGATTATTGATAGATAAACAACTTCTACAAAGTGATTGTTGATGAAATCATGATTTAGAGACTAAAATGAAAAGCTATAAAATTTGATGAAAAATTATGAAATTTTATGAATACATGTGCTGAAAAATTTGTAATGGGGCTTTGGTTAGGCTTGGAATAGGGAGTAATTGTAATAGCCCAGTTTAGACCCTAGTCGAAATAGTGGTTTTGGGACCACAAATCCGAGTCAAAAAAATTTTTAAATATTATTTTCCATGCTTATAATATGTGAATTGATATCTGTGAAAATTTCGTATGAAAATTTTATCGTTTGCGTGCCCAAATTGTGAAAAAAGACCTAATCGCGTAAATTGAAAAAGTGGCTTTCTATATTGTAAAGGTGTCTATTTTCCATGACTTTCTAAAGAAAAGGTCCTTATGTTGTTATTAACCCATTGATAATGTTAATGGACATTAATGGTCATCCATTAATTGAATTTATATGTTTATAAACAAGGTTAAATTTGTAAATATGTTAATTAAGTCATATTAAATAAAGAAAAGCTAAAAAAGAATCATTTTATTTCTTCCATTCATTACCGAATATTAAGAGAAAAAGAAGAAGGAAAGTTTGTTCTAGGGTTCAGCTATGTTCAAGCTTGATTAAGGTATCAGTTTTGTTCAGTTTTTGATAATTTCTACGTTTTTGTGATCGTTACTTTGTATTCTATCAAGCCCATGTCTCAATTTCTGAATTTTATGATGATTTTGAATTATGCCATTAATGCTTTTGTGAGTTTTGTGATGATAGTTGATGAAAAATAAAAGATATGTGTTAGATTTCTATGTTTTGTATTGAGATTTTTGATGAATTTAAGTATTTTGGGCTAAATTGTGAAAATGAGAAATTGAGAGGTTAAAATGTGAAATAAATGAAATATATGGGCTAATATGAACTATATGAATATTCGACTAGGCATGTATGTGAGGAAATTGTGCATATTTTGTGATTTTATGAAATAGAGACTAAAGTGTTAAAATGTGAAAATGTAAGGGCTAATGTGTAAAATTCCCTAAATACGTGTATATGGATTGAATTGAATGATTTTTTTAATAAAAGAGTTAAATTTGAATGTGTTTAGATCAAGAGCCAAAGAAAACGAAATTAGATCGGGGAAAGTCGAAAGTCGTTGAATAGTCGTTCATTTTCGTTCATTTTCGTACGAGGTAAGTGTATATACAAATAAATGTGTTTGAATTGATTTATTTATGTTTCTATGATACAGAATTGTGATGAATGGTTATAGAAGTTGAATATGTGAACTTGAGAAAGTTTCGATAATGCGACGACGTCCGAAAACCCTGTACGAACCATAGGAATAGTTAGGATACATATGTCATGACATAGGATTTCGATATGTGTTATCGTGTAAGACCACGTCTGGGACGTTGGCATTGACTTGTGATTTACGTGTAAGACCATGTCTAGGACATCGGCATTGTAACACCCCAAACCTGGCCCGGACGTTATGGCCGGATCTGGCGTGTCACATTGAAGTGTTTTAGCGAAAACCTTTTTTCTTTGATAGCCCTTGAAAAAAATATGAAACCTTATTAAACTCTCTTTTCAATCACAAAAACCTGTTTATAACATATGATTTTATGAAAACCTATGAAAACCTGTCATTTTGAAATTTAGTTGTGGAAACGTAGTATATAAAAAACTAAGGTTTAGAAAATCCATGTTCAACTTCTCGTAATTAAAACGCATAAAATAATAATCCAAATAATAAAAAAAGGAAGCCTTATTACATTCCAGTCCGAAAAGTACTTAATAAAATAAAGAACTTATATGCTTTTAAAAGAGAAACAAGTCCAAGTTGTCTTGCTAGCTAGTCACCCAGAGTCCCTCCAAACATCAAACCTTCTACTGAGCATCACCTGAAAATAAAATAAAAGAGGGGGTGAGTTTTTGCAAACTCAGTGTGCACAACCCTCGACGAGTAACAATCATTCAATATTCACCATACATCAAACATGCAATGCAATGCAGTGCAATCCCATCCCAATAATCTATTCGCTACACACCAGCTCCGTCCCTCGATACACATTATGTGGGGATATAAATATCGACCCACCCAACTGGTACATATCCATGGTAGCCCGGTTGCGTAACTACCTTCATTTATACATTGGGCTTAAAAGCCGTCGGTGGATCCACGATTGTCAAGCAACCATGCGATCCTCATTTACTTCCTCCGTTCCATATTTCCCAACCCATATGCAACCTAAGCAGAATATCATATGTATGCAGCAGATATGCATGTCATATCCACAAAACCTACATCCAACACATAAGGGGTATTTTGGTCATCTTCGCCCTTAGGGGCATTTCGGTAATTTTCCCATTATTACGGTTTTCACTTACCTTGGCCCGTTAACAAATCCCGAGAGCTAAGATGAACGAATACTATGGACCAGGTAGGATTCCAGAGAAGAGGAGGTGAGTCATTAAGACCGCTTAAGTACCAAGCTCTCTCTAGATCCAATCCTAGACATGCATATACCCGTTGCCACACCTTAACCCTATGACTTGTCCACGGTCTCAACAATTTAATTAAGTTTTATGTAATCATCATATACTAAGCCCAAAACCTCTACATACATGCATATGGCCCACTAGGCCCAATCTCATTTATATGGCCCATCCGACCCAATTCAAGTTCATGTGGCCCATCAGACCCAATTCACATTCATATGGCCCATTAGGCCCAATCTCATTTATATGGCTCATCTGGCCCAAATCACATTATGTTCATGCTCACACACAAATTTTCTATCACATAGCATCACTTATAAAATTTTGGCCTATTATGGGCCCAACAGCCCATCGGGCCCATTTAACCCATTCCGACCCATTTGGCCTATTCAAAACCTAAGTCCATGGAATCACCCATGGGCCTCAGGCAACCTATCAGTTTCCCCTTACGAGTTTTCGTGCACTCGCAAGACTACCGTAGCCAAAGTTTCGGCTTTTCGGCATTTCAGTGTTTGCCGATCTACTTGTGTGTGTAGCATAAGTACACACCTGGTAAGCAAGCGTGCTATGATTCCCTTAGTTACCAACCTACAATCAATATCACCTTCAATTAATCGTATGCTTAATACATATTTTACCCAAAAATCGAAACCTCACCTTAACCTTACCTTGAACACCAATCCCTAATAGCTTTTCCTTGATCACGTACTCCCTAGATCTGCATTAATCTTACTTATTAAAACCAAATACTAGGGGACTAGCATCCAACATAATTCATCCCCTTATCTCACTTAAGACCATTCGGCCAACCTTAGCCAATAAGAGAGAAATACTTACCAAAACCGGAAAACACCTAAGGAGCAATTCGGTAGAGAGCTAAAATCCGAGATCCGATACTAATTCCCTACCAAAGTTGATTAAAAAGAGTAAGGGAGGGGAGTAATCGGTATTAACAGAACTAGCTGAAAAAAAGATAAGGTACTTACACCAAAAAAAGTAATCGGCCCAACGGAGATTCGACTTTTCAGCTTCCAAACTAATATGGTGAATAAGGTTTATTTGGCACAAATTAAAGAAGAAGGGTAGAAGAAGGAATCGGCTAACCCAAAATGTAAATCAAAAGAGATCTGAGGAGAGAAAGAATGGCAAAAGAATCAGCTATCAAAGATGGAAAAGCAAATCGACACTAAAAAAATGAAGAACTTGGCATTAGCCTAAGATCCCAAACTCAACACATATTTATAGTCTCTAGCCAAATTGCTTGACCCTCAATTCCCAATTCAGCTCCATCACTTCCCCCTTCTCATCTCCTCATTTTTCTCCCTGATAACTCCCCAATCTATTTCCTAAATTTTGTCTTCTGAATACTCCTCTTAGAGTCCATCTTCACGCCATTTCCAACCTTCTAGAAGGCCAAAATTAAACTCCTAAAAATACTAAGCTGGGATTCGAACCCCGGATCTTCTTGCTATCCACTAATGCCACCTCCCTACACCCTAAGTGGCATCACTTAGCCACTCCTCCACAAGGCTTTGGATGCCTTTTTCCCCTGTCTTTATTTAAAAGCCCAACTACTCCCAACCCTGATTCTTTTAATAATTAAATTAAAATTCCTCCACCACAAAACTCGAACCCAGAACTTCTCCAACAAACCTCGACACTTCAAATTCCTTAAACCCTTAAAGCCAACATGCCATTTTTCATTTTCTTGCTTACTTAAAAATTTTATGAGACCTAAAACCCATTTCATCTAGGCCCAAAATTTGGGGCGTTATAGGCATCGTATATGATTTCATGTAAGACTCTGTCTGGGACAGTGGCATCGATATTTGACTACATGTAAGACCACGTCTAGGACGTTGGCATTGTACGAGCTTTCTGAGCTATCCGTGTATCCTTATTTGATTCCATACGGTTCAACGGGCATTCTGAGAAACAAATAAGTATGTGAATCCAATTCAAGTACGTTCAAAAGGTATATCATGTTTGAGAATGAAAGGTAGTATATGTACAATTGCGGACATATGATATATGTAAGTAAATTATGATCAAATGAACTATATGAGACATATGGATATATGAGTGTATTTTGTGAATTGGTTTAGAATTGTGTTATGTGATAAGTTTATTTGTATTTGGCTTACTAAGCTTTTGAAAGCTTACTTTGTGTGTATTTGCATTGTTTTATAGATATCAAAGCTACTGGAGGCTCTGGGATCGTTGAGGATCGTCACCACACTATCAAACGTTATTTTGGTACCTTTTGAAAATGTATATATCGAAGTATCGCATGTATAGGCTAGAAGTCTTTGAATATGTTTTGAGATGTATATATATATTATGCCATGAGATATGGCTTGATTTTGAATGCAATTATGGTGTGATTTTTGGTAAGTTTCATGGTTGGTTAGGTGGTTGATATGATGATGAAATGGTATGTTTTAGATTGGTTTGAAATGTGATATGAACATATGTCTTTGGAATGAATTTGGCATGTAAATTTGGTATGTTTTGGTATGAGTGATGAGTATTATTTGGTTGAGAATATTATGGTTTGAATGATGCATATTTTGGAGTTGAAATTGGTTGAAAATATGGTATATATGATGCTTGAATTTGGCTTGTAGGTATGACCCAATATGGGTGGCAAATTGGCCTTGCAAATGACCTATATTTGCCTACACAATTGAGCACACGGGCGTGTGTCTTGACCATGTCCTTCAATGTTTCTTTTCAAAGCAAGTTAGACTCGAGCACGGTCTAGACACACGGGCGTATCTCGTGGCCGTGTGAGACATATAGCCTTGGTACATGGGAATGTGTGGCTATTTTGAAGGGTACACGAGCTAGACACACGAGCCCAAGTTAGTTTCGACCACGACCAAGGCTATAACACCCCTTACTCGTATCCAAGGATGGAAAAGGGTACGAGACATTACCAAACTTAACCATACACATAGACGAAAACCGGGCCATAAAATTTCATTTAATTCAAAACTTTTTGAACACATGCACGACTCATATTTAAAGACATATAGCGTGGCATAAATGAGCACTTACACATCCATAATCATGCAATAACATGTCATTCACTTTAAACATATTTGCTTACCATCCTATATGTAATATACATTCTTACATTAACTAGAACTAGACATGCTAAATCTTATTCTCATTTTATACCATCATAATGTAGTTACCAATTTGTCCATTAAACATCCATATTCAAGGCAACATTACTCATTTCCCTTTAATTCATGATCCACTGGCCTGCATTTAACTTACCTGATGTATTACCAATCATGCATAACAAACAAAGCTAACTATATCATCAAAACATATGACATGGCATGATTAATTAAATTTAAAAACCATAATGGATAAGGACCACATCTCATGATCATATACAATAACTCAATGCAGACTGATACGTATGGTCAAAGTCATAATAATAATACATATCACAAACCAACTTCCTATACATGACACTCACTTGATATTTCTAATATTTGAATTAATTCTCCCAACAATAATAGTTTGATAGTGTGATTTTGCCTCCGACGATCTACAACCCCGAGCCGACCTACAAATTCTAAAGAAATGGAGAGGATGGGTAAGCTTTACGCTTTTATGTCCATATGAAATTAATAAGCAATTACTAACATACTTTTCAAGATAAAACACTATAATTGTACAATTACACATGTTCAGGTTAAGCTGTTTTATCAAGTTACAGTTACTAAATCATTCATATATGGAGCTAAAAAACTCCAAATTTAGTTTCGTTAATTTTACATAAAACTAGACTCATATATATTTCTCCCATAAAATTTACAGAATTTTTGGTTTAGCCAATTAGTACAGTTTATTCATTAAAGTTTCCCCTATTTTGCTGTTCAATAGTTCTAAACTCTCTTCAATAAAAATTCCTTATCTCATATTTCGAAACTCATATGATATTCCTATCCATTCCTAATGAAAGTAGACTCATTTAGGATTCTATTAATATAAATTATAACTCATAATTATTTTTTTTACAATTTTTAACAATTTTTCCAAGTCAGAACAGGGGATCTCGAATTCATTCTAACACTATCTCATAAAAATAATAATATCACATGATATAGAACTCTTTTTCTCCCCATTTTTATTTTATATGAAAATATACTCATTAATATTTAATTCCATAATTTTTTGAAATTTAATTCAACTTACACAATTTTCGGTGAATTTTCAAATTCACGCAACTGCTGCTGTCCAACACTATTTTACTACTAAAATTCACTCTTACATAATTTCACTTAATCCATTTTGTCTTATCGAAGTTCACTCAAATATCGAGCACATTGCTCATAATTTTCATAAACATATACCTGCACTTATTCATCATATAATCATGTTCACATATATTTTTACTTAATCGGTTTTCCCGTTGAACTTTTTGGAATAATAACTGATACTCAGTTGCTTGCACATATTTTCACACTTGTAGACAAGGCTATCTAGTACGCATAGTAGCTTGCACTTAGTACTACACATGTGACCAATTATCCGGTAGATGTAGTAGCCTGCACATAGTACTACACATGTGACCTAACCATCTGATACATGTAGAAGCTTGCACTTAGTACTACACACGTGATCGAAGTTATCGGGTAAGCATAGTAGCTTGCACTTAGTACTACACATGTGACCAATTATCCGGTACACGTAGTAGCTTGCACTTAGTACTACACACGTGACCTCACAATAGATCATTAGTATCGTTTCTTTTCCGAAGGCTCAACCAGGAAATTCCTCACTTTCCAACGTGTTACAAAATTATTCATAGTCCTTTTTCAATTTGCAATTTATAACAAATAATCATTCTATAGGCAGCCACATTTCATATGATAACAAAATATAATAAAATAAAAAAATCGATAAATTATTTACGTACAAACTTGTCGAAATCTCATCAAGTACAACCGTGTAGCAATTCATACAACCCGTGTAATAGTAATTTGCCATTCAATTCATGCAACAATAATTTGCCATTCAATTTCACATGACACAACAAGCATCACATTTTCCATATCATACACACCATCCATCAACTTCTCCTAAACATATTAAATCATACAATTTATGCCATAACAATAGAAAATTAAAATTCAAGTATGGTATTGCATTATTATTAACACACGAACTTACCTCGTATACGAAAATGACCATTTTTACTATTTTGTCCACAACTTGGTATTTTGCCTATTTTAGCTCGAATTTTAATTTTCCTTGACCTATCATTACAAATATAGCCTAATTAGGACTCAAATTATTCTAATTGATCCAAAATCATATTTTTGGAAAATTACAATTTTGCCCCTAAACTTTGTCAAAATTACATTTTTGCCCCTAGGCTCGTAAATTAAACTTCATCCTATTTTCTTATGTTTTATGACATGCTGATCATTTTTCCCTTCTATGGAAACATCAAATTCACACTCTAACATGTACTTATGAACATTAGGTATTTTTACCGATTATGTCGTTTTACTCGTTTTCACGTAAAATCGCTTAGTAAAAGTTGTTTAACACAATTTCAAGCTTCATATTATACCATAAAACATCAAAATAAACAAATTTCACGTATGGGTATTTTTCCAATTATAAACCCTAGGTTAAATTATTGCTAGTATAAGCTTAACCAAGTTACCGGGATTTGAAAAATGTAAAGAACTTTAAAAACGGGCCTAAGGAGCACTTACAATCGAGCTTGGGAGTTGAACAAGCCTTAACCATGGCTGCTGCTAGTAGAAACGGTTGAATGAAGAAGATGATAGCTAATTTGGCTTATTTCCTTTTTTAATTCTTTTAATTATTAGTTTACCAAAATACCCCTAACTTAAAAATATTTATTACACCCATTTCATGTCTATTTTTGTCCAGCAATTAGCCAATGGTCTAATCACCATTTAAGGACCCTCAATTTAAAATTTCATAACAATTGGACACCTCTAGTATATAGAACTCAACTTTTTTCACTTTTTTACGATTTAGTCCTTTTGACTAAATTAAGTGACCGAGTGTCAAAATTTTCAAACGAAATTTTCACAAAATTATTCCGTGAAATCGTAGACCATAAAAATATAATAAAAAATAAAATTTTCATCGTCAGATTTGTGGTCCCAAAACCACTGTTCCGACTAGGCCCAAAATCAGGGTCTTACAACTCTCTCCCCTTTAGGGATTTTCGTCCCGGAAAATCTTACTAAAAAAGTGGTCTTCACTTAGATTCCTCAATCTCATACTCGATACCAAAGTATCTTTGCTCAGGCGGTGCCTCCGATACATCTCTTTAATTTTTCATATGATTTGAAAGCTTACGGACTCAACTCCCAAGTGTTCTTAAAATTTCAAAGGCTTCTCAGTTTCCCATGATATTGTGACATAAAACCCGGATCTCAATTTGGTTTATGGAGGCTAGAATTCCAAGAAATCTAACAATCAAAGGGACTTGCACTCTTTTGAAATAATCATACAGATTTTCATCATCGATAAATCATAATCCAAAAACATCTGAATCAAATTATAGTACACGACATTACTCTCTGAATAAATAGACAAAATTTCACTGTGAGCTTCGTACAGTTCTTTCTGTATAAGCCTCGAAATAATAATACCATGAATCAGATCCAAATCTAAAATTCAACATCAGAAGTCGATCCTCACTGTACTTTTTTAGTTTACTACTCACTATCACATTTTTCTTATTTTCTTGAAACTCATCACCCTTCATACCACAGTGCATTACTGAAAATTAGGAAATCTTTACTCAATGCAGACTAGTCCAGTTCAGACGCTTTGGTTAGCAATATTTTCATCTGTCCAAACCTTGCTAACATGTAATAAACTTTTCAGCTTTCGCAAGATGAAAACTTTATCATTCTTAGTAGTTTTAACTCATATCAAAATTTTCTAAGAGATATACACTTCTCGTTCAGACTATTTTCCTTTTACATGTAAAGAAATGAAATTCTATTATCAAATTTGGGAAAAATGATCCTGACATAATTGTCATATGAAATCTTTCAAATAAATAATTCACACAGATTAAACACTCGAGCCGATTTAAACACCGTTGAATGACATTTCAAGTAATCCTTTCTATTAGTTATTAAACAATTCATCATGCAGTCCTTTACTATTCATTCCTTACGCTAATCAAAACCATCTCAATTGCATTAGCTCAAGTAACCAAAATATCTCAATTGAAGATATTAACTATAATTGACTTACTTGAGAGAAGTAATCCACCATACCGATTGAAACTCGCGCTTTTATCACTTATGCCTTTACTGTTGTCAAATCTTGACACGAAAATTTGAGAAATTCCAATACTAAAATCACCACATTACCAAGATCAAATCGGAAGTATAGTCATGCTTGTGATGATTATCACGAGCTGAAGAACTCACTTTGAACATAAGTCATAATTGACAAATTATGGAATAAAGATAACAAGAAAACCTAATAAAGAAATCCAAGATACGATACCATGCCGAAAAATTGAAAACCAAACTCATAGGAAAATATGGAAGATCTGGAAAATTCCTCAGAGAAAAGAACTCCAGAAGAAAACATCATTTAATCCCACTGGAATCAAATATAACAAGAACAATGTATCTTCCCATACATATATATCAAATGAAGCATCAAGTAGAAGAAACAATATCATAATATCATACATATCCTCTCATCAATTCTTATCAGATGAAATGTAATAAAATGCCCGAGGAAATACAGCAATAAAAATTATAAACCAGTCAGACTACCAATGCTTCTATCAACATCAAGATTAGAAAACATTCCCATATAACAAGAATTTCTTCAAAAGATCAACAGCCATAGAAATTTTTCTGAGAACGGATAAATACATAGAACATCTTAGAAGAAACTATTAAATCTGTTCAACCGTAACTGTCACACTCAGATATTACACATTTCAAATATCATTTCCCACAACTAGTTCTGTCATCACAAATTTCATGTTAGACCTTTCACTAAAGAAGACCAGTTCTAAATAAATTCTGATTTACACTTTTCTTGACCTTGTACCTGAGTAATTCAATTTACCAAAGTAAATTCATTCTCTAACTGGGACAGTGCATAGCTCCAATAATCTTTATGTTAACCTGATACTTTTCTAGCTCTGACTTTACTTATCAACTCATTTTTAATCTCTAATCATACTTATAATTATTCTATCATTGAACTCTTTGGTTTTTCAACTGAGAACTTATTCAGTACAAATCTCATGAAATTCCATTATAAGCACCACTTCGATAAGGGGGAGGGGTTGTAGGGCCTCTGATTCGACTTTCTTATACATATACATATGACACAACGTTCATCATCATAGCAACATCATCAAAATCATGTCATTCATTTCAGGCAACACAACATTCATGTTGGTTTACACCAATTTTCCAATTATCCCATTCAACTTGTCAGGTAAGCCAAGTGCACTACATCATATGAGCATTAAGCAAATATAGATATTTATCACAACATCAACTTTCATATAACGTGTTATCACATATATATCATAAAATTTTATTCATACTTTTCTGAACCGAGACTTATCATAATCATAATCTTACTCAAATACCTTCAATCACCTTGAACATGGTCGGTGCAGCTCAGTTGGAGAGTAGCTTTGTCTAAATAAGACGGTGCTCTTACGCGTCGGGAGACATCACACTATCACAGATCCGTGGCATGTATAACTAGACTTTTACACATGCTAGGTTAGTACGAGAACCGACTAAACCATAGCTCTGATACCACCAAATGTAACACCCCTTACCCGTATCCAAGGTTGGAACAGGGTATGAGACATTACCAGACTTAACCATACACATAGACGAAAACTGGGCCATAAAATTTCATTTAATTCAAAACTTTTTGAACACATGCATGATTCATATTTAAAGACATATAACGTGGCATAAATGAGCACTTACACATCCATAATCATGCAATAACATGTCATTCACTTTAAACATATTTGCTTACCATCCTGTATGTAATATACATTCTTATATTAACTAGAATTAGACATGCTAAATCTTATTCCCATTTTATTCCATTAAACATCCATATTCAAGGAAACTTTACTCATTTCCATTTAATTCATGATCCACTGGCCTGCATTTAACTTGCCTGATGTATTACCAATCATGCATAACAAACAACGCTAACTATATCATCACATCAAAACATAGGACATGGCATGATTAATTAAACTTATAAACCATAATGGATAAGGACCACATCTCATGATCATATACGATAACTCAATGCAGACTAATACGTATGGTCAAAGTCATAATAATACATAACACAAACCAACTTCCTATACATGCCATTCACTTGATATTTCTAATATTTGAATTAATTCTCCCAAAAATGATAGTTTAACAGTGTAATTTTGCCTCCTACGATCTCCAACCCCGAGTCGACCTACAAATACTAAAGAAATGGAGAGGATGGATAATCTTTACACTTAGTAAGTCCATATGAAATTAATAAGCAATTACTAACATACTTTTCAAGATAAAACACTATAATTGTACAATTACACATGTTAAGGTTAAGCTATTTTATCGAGTTACATTTACTAAATCACTCATATCTGGAGCTACAAAACTCCAAATCTAGTTTTGTTAATTTTCCTTAAAACTAGACTCATATAAATTTCTCCCATAAAATTTAAAGAATTTTTGGTTCATCCAATTAGTACATTTTATTCATTAAAGTTTCCCCTATTTCATTGTCTAATAGTTCTGACCTCTCTTCACTAAAAATTCATTATCTCATATTTTGGGACTCGGATGATGTTATTGTCCATTCATACTAAAATTAGACTCATTGGTAATTATATTCATATAAATTATAACTCATAATTATTTTTTTACAATTTTTAACGATTTTTCCAAGTCAGAACAGGGGATCTCTAATTCATTCTGACACTATCTCAGAAAAATTAGAATATCACATGATATAGAACTCTTTTGCTCCCTCTATTTCTTTTATATGAAAATAGACTCATTAATATTTAATTCCATAATTTTTTTGAAATTTAATTCAACTTACACACTTTTTAGTGAATTTTCAAAGTCACGCAACTACTGCTGTCCAACACTGTTTTACTACTAAAATTCACTCTTACATAATTTCATTTAATCCATTTTGTCTTATCGAAGTTCACTCAAATATCGAGCACATTGCTCATAATTTCATAAATATATACCTGCACTTATTCATCATATAATCATGTTCACATGTATTTTTACTTAATCGATTTTCCCGTTCAACTCTTCAGAATAATAACTGATACTCAGTTGCCTGCACATATTTTCACACTTGTAGACAAGGCTATCTGGTACGCATAGTAGCCTGCACTTAGTACTACACATGTGACCAATTATCCGGTACACGTAGTAGCCTGCACTTAGTACTACACACGTGACCTAACCATCTGATACAGGTAGTAGTTTGCACTTAGTACTACACACGTGATCAAAGTTATCGGGTACGCATAGTAGCCTGCACTTAGTGCTACACATGCGACCAATTATCCGGTACACGTAGTAGCCTGCACTTAGTACTACACACGTGACCTAACCATTTGATACACGTAGTAGCTTGCACTTAGTACTACACACGTGATCGAAGTTATCAGGTATGCATAGTAGCCTGCACTTAGTACTACACATGCGACCAATTATCCGGTACACGTAGTAGCTTGCACTTAGTACTACACACGTGACCTCACAATAGATCATTTATATCATTTCTATTCTGAAGGCTCAATCGAGAAATTCCTCACTTTCCAACATGTTACAAATTTATTCATAGTCTTTTTTCAATTTGCAATTTATAACAAATAATCATTCTATAGGCAGTCACATTTCATATGATAACAAAATATAATAAAATAAAAAGAATCGATAAATTATTTACGTAGAAACTTGTTGAAATCTCATCAAGTACATCCGTGTAGCAATTCATACAACCCGTGTAATAGTAATTTAACATTCAATTCATGCAACAATAATTTGCCATTCAATTTCACATGACATAACAAGCACCACATTTTCCATATCATACACACCATCCATCAACTTCTCCTAAACATATTAAATCATACAATTTATGCCATAACAATAGAAAATTACAATTCAAGTATGGTATTGCATTATTATTAACACATGAACTTACCTCGTATACGAAAATGGCCATTTTTACGATTTTGTCCACAACTTGGTATTTTGCCTATTTTAGCCTGAATTTTAATTTTCCTTGATCTATCATTACAAATATAACCTAATTAGGACTCAAATTATTCTAATTGATCCAAAATCATATTTTTGAAAAATTACAATTTTGCCCCTAAACTTTGTCAAAATTACATTTTTCCCCTAGGCTCGTAAATTAAACTTCATCCTATTTTCTTATGTTCTATGACATGCTAATCATTTTTCCCTTCTATAGCAACATAAAATTCACACTCTAACATTTACTTATGAACATTAGGTATTTTTACCGATTATGTCATTTTACTCGTTTTCACGTAAAATCGCTTAGTAAAAGTTGTTTAACACAATTTCAAGCTTCATATTATACCATAAAACATCAAAATAAACAAATTTCACGTAGGGGTATTTTTCCAATTATAAACCCTAGGTTAAATTATTGCTAGAATAAGCTTAACCAAGTTACCGGGATTTGAAAAATGTAAAGAACTTTAAAAACGGGGCTAAGGATCACTTACAATCGAGCTTGGGAGTTTGAAAAAGCCTTAACCATGGCTGCTACTGGTAGAAACGGTTGAATGAAGAAGATGATAGCTAATTTGGCTTATTTCCCTTTTTAATTCTTTTAATTATTAGTTTACCAAAATACCCCTAACTTAAAAATATTTATTACACCCAATTCATGTCTATTTTTGTCCAGTAATTAACCAATGGTCTAATCACCATTTAAGGACCCTCAATTTAAAATTTCAAAATAATTGGACACCTCTAGTATATAGAACTCAACTTTTTTCACTTTTTTACGATTTAGTCCTTTTGACTAAATTAAGTGACCGAGTGTCAAAATTTTGAAACGAAATTTTCAAAAAATTATTCCATGAAATCATAGACCATAAAAATATAATAAAAAATAAAATTTTCATCGTCGGATTTGTGGTCCCGAAACCACTGTTCCAACTAGGCCCAAAATCAGGGTGTTACAAAGGCACACGGGCTTGTCTCCGGATGTGTGTATAAGTCTGTATGTATGCCCTGCTTTCAGACAGTCTATGACACGGGCATGTCTAGTAACCATGTGAGACACACGGCTTGTTCACACGGGCGTGTGTCCCTTAAAATGTTAAAAATTTTCTAAGTTCTTGAAATGTTTATATGTTACCGATTTAGTCCCAAATGTGTGATTAAAGCTTTGTATGCTTGATTTGATTAAATATGGAATGTAAATGATTGTTATTGACTGAAATATGAGGGCTATCTGATAAGGGTTTGTTTTGAACTGAGTTACGAGTCCTGTAATGCCTCTTAACCCTAGTTCAGTGATGGATACAAGTTAGGGGTGTTACATTTTATTGGTATCAGAGCTACAGTTTAGTCAATTCTAGGACTAACATAGCATATGTGAGTCTAACTATACATACGATATATACGAACTGTGATAGTGTATGAATCCTGACAAACAAAATGTGTTTTTTGTATACTAATTGATCCCGAGCGGGCCGTAGTTGATGATGTCAAAAGTAATGCGCTTGCTCCTACTCAAGGGACAGTGCCGTCTGATTCTAGACCCGTTACTAGTAGCCATAAGGGAGAGGCTACGCAAGCCATCTTCCAAATGATGAATGAGTGGTTCACTCAATATATTAGAACCAATCCGGTTGTGCCACAACCTTCACCCCCGCCTAATCCTTCACAAGTCCCAGTTGTGCCACAAGTTGTAGATCTGTCTGAATAAGCCTCCAGTTGATAAAATTAGAAAATATAGGGCTGAAGAGTTCCATGCTACTACTAATGATGATGCTGAGAGTGCTGAATTCTGGTTAGAGAATACGATACGAGTGTTCGATGAAATGTTATGTACTCCGGACGAATGCCTTAAATGTGCCGTTTCACTTCTGAGAGATACGGCGTATCATTGGTAGAATACATTGATATCTGTGGTTCCGGGGGAAAAAGTAACCTGGGATTTCTTTCAAGTCGAATTCTGAAAGAAATACATAAGTGAAAGATTCATCGATCAGAAACGCAAAGAGTTTCTTAAGTTAAAACAAGGCCGCATGTCTGTTACAGAGTATGAGCGAAAATTTGTGAGATTAAGCCAATATGCATGAGATGTGTCTCAACTAAAGTAATAATGTGCAAGAGATTCGAAGATGGTTTGAATGAAGACATCAAGTTGTTAGTCGGGATTCTGGAAATAAAAGAATTTGTAGTACTTGTTGAACGAGCGTGTAAAGCTAAAGAACTTGAGAAAGAGAAAAGAAAAGTCGAGTCAGAAGCTAGAGAAGTGTAAAAAAGATCATCGAGCAAGTCATTTCATTCGACAACGAAGAAATTCTGAGATGATTATAGTCGTTCAAAGGCTAATGTGGGACATTCGACTAGATATTGTACTAGATCGCATTCGAGTTTTAGAGCTCTAGTTACTTCTATTGCAAGTGTTGAAAATGTTTGATCCGATCGACCCGAGTGTAGACACTATGGTAAAAGACATCCAGGAGGTTGTAGATTGAATGACTGAGCTTGCTTTAGATGTGGATCTTGAGATCACTTTATCCGTGAATGTCCTGAGTCTGTAGAGCAAGAGATTGTGCAAAATTCGAGGCCAAGTGGCAGTACAGCTCGAGGTAAACCGCCCAGAAATATGGGTAATGTGAGTGGCAACCAGAGGGGAACTAAAGATACGACTGTTAGATTTAAGGCTCATGCACCTGCTAGAGCCTATGCTATCCGAGCTCGTGAGGAAGCTTCGTCTCTCGATGTTATAACTAGTACTTTTACACTTTACGATACTTCTGTGATTGCATTGATAGATCCCGGATCAACGCATTCTTATATATGCATGAACTTAGTGAGCGGTAAGACTTTGCCTGTAGAGTCTATTGAATTTGTAATTAGAGTATCAAACCCCTTAGGCCGGTGTATTTTGGTTGACGAAGTGTGTAAGAATTGTCCGTTCATGATTCGAGATTCATGTTTTTCGGCTAATTTAATGTTACTACCATTTGGCGAATTTGATACAATTCTGGGTATGGATTGGTTAACTTTGCACGATACTATTGTAAACTGCAAACGAAAGACTATTGATTTGCGATGTCAGAATGATGAGATTATTAGGATTGAGTCTAATAATCTTTTAATCAAACTCATTATTCATGACATAATAATCATCAAGAGCCGAATATGTGATCACTTAGTAAGCTTAAATTCATGTGAACTGAAGTGTCAAAAAATGTCTATGAAATATTTACTCACTATCTTCTATCTTTAACTCAATTTCCTAGCTCCCAATCGGCACACTAGGACCATCTTAATTCATTTCTCATCTTGTTAACATAAACATGGCAAAGCTAATTCCCATAAACAATTATCATCAATTCATTCATTCTTTAGGGACAAAGCCGAATGTTCAATAAGCAAATAAGGCACACAAAGCATGACTTCTTCAATTAAACCTACCATTCTCTATTTCATTGATTTTAACATCAATTTTACTTAGCAACTTCTCACTTTACAATTCGGCAACCATGAAAGCTTCTTTTTAAGCATATTTACTAAATTCTCAATTATCCAAATCTTAACAAAATCTAGCTAAAGGCCGAATATAAATACTTTGCCCCATACCCACGAATTCACCTATTCTAAGCTCAATTTGCCAATTAAGTAAATAACACTAATGTTGAGCATTATTTGACAATTTGTCTTAAGTAGTCGACTAAATTCATGTTCCTAATTCATAATTTCAAGTATTTCATTCACAGGTTACACAAATTATGCTCAAAACCTCAAATTTAAACCACTACTATGCATATCTAACAAGTTTAAATCTCACTTATCCACCTTTACTCATAAGAGCATAAAACAACCACCATTTCTTACCATCCATATCATGGCCAAATGCCGAAATCACCATAGAATTCAAAATTTCAAAATGGGCTAAGTCAAATACTTAGCTATCAACCACACTTAAAAAAAACTTCAAAGGAAATAACATGAAATTTTTACCTTAATCAAGCAAAAATCAAAGAGTGACCGAAAGCCTAGCTTTCCCTCCTATATTCGGAAAATGAAGAACAAAAGATGAACTAAGCCTTGTTCTTTTCACCTTTCACTATTTTATTTATTTTATTTTAACACCAATAACATATATAATTATAATTATATTATAATAAAAATATATGTATAAAATACATACATTTCAATGATTATTCCACATGGCCGGCCACTATAAAAAAAATGTCAATTTGACATGCAAGTCCTTGTGTTTTAAAGTCACATAATACAAGGCCATTTCAATTGATTTCACATTAATTTGCAAAAATTAAAGCATTTAAAAATTCACACAGGCATAAACACATATTTTAGATATAAAATATTATATTCAAATATTTCGGTGACTCAGTTTAGCGGTCCCGAAACCACTTCCCAACTAGGGTCAAAATAGGGCTGTCACAGATGGAGGAAGCATTCTGGTGGCTATGCCACAATTATCTGTTTCTGGTGGCTAAACCAAAAATATCTATTTTTGGTGGCTACGCCACAAATATCTATATCTGGTTACTCTGTCACAATATCTGTTCTAGCAGCCATGCCGCAAATTCTATGTTGTGTAGCGGATGGGTGGGTCGAGTTGTCTCCCCACATGGTGTAAGGTTGGTACGGGGGTGTATACGGATAGATATGGGTTGGGTTTTCTGCATACATGATATATCTGTTCTGTATCTGTTATGGGCCTATGGGCTCCATTCTAAATTTTGTATAGGGCTAAGGCCCAACTTAATCTGTTTCTGTGGTTTGATTTGATTTGGACTATGGTTGGGTTATTTTACACACTGAGTTTTCCAAACTCACCCCTTAATTTCATCCATGCAGGAAATCCCCAACCATAGTGGACTTGGAGCCGTAAGGGATTCGGAGTGGCCACATGTTCTGCAAATTCGGTTTTCTTCATGTGTTTTGATCAGCACTTACTTACTTTAATTGTTTCGGGTTTTAAGTTGTAACAAGGCCGCTTTAATTATTTTTAACTTTTTTTAGTATGTTTTGTTAGCTTAGATATGATATTGTTTTAATTGTTTAAAATTGAATAACTCTAGGGCGCGTTTTAAAAAGGTTACTTGATTTCAAAATATGGCGATAACAAGGCAAAGCTTCCGCAACTAAAACGTTTTTAAAATTAATAACCTTTTTAAATGGTTTTAAACGAATCGGTTTTCCCCGAACAACCACTCAGTTAAAGTGTGGCAATGGTTGTGTGCATGTCTAGGATTGGATCCGTGGAGAGCTGGGTACTTAAGTAGTCTAATTGACTCACCTCCTCTTTTCTGGCATCCTACCTGGTGCACAGCTTCCATTCACTTTAATCTATAACGAGGATATTCTTTAAACACTAAGAAAGACTTTAGATAAAACATGACTTTTCTAGTAACGCTTCAATATGACACGCCAGATTCGGTCGTAACGTCTGGGCTGGGTTTGGGGTGTTACAGTACAACCATGGACTTTGAGATAACAATGCCTTGTCAAGTCATAGCTGAAACATACTTGCTCGAATTCTCAAGGTTAGTCGCATAACTCAATAATAACAATATTAATAACAATAATTGCATAATAATAAAATACTACTCAACTTACATACTTACATTCTCAATATCATCATATCATCAACTTAACTTATTCTCATCAAACTATGCTAGTCAATACTTTCTTGTTATCATACAAAGCCATAATACAAAATATGGTCTTACGTATAAATTATACAAGTTCTCTTTCCAATATCGAATTATTATCAAACATTAATCATTATATCTGAAACTCAATACTAAAGTATTTATGGCCAAAATATCATTTTATCATTCAAATATGCATAAATAAATGCTTATTAAACATATGAACTTACCTCGATACTAAAACGACCATTTTACCAACTTTCCCGATTTTCAGTTTTTCTCCCATTTTAGGTCCAAATCTTATTTTCCAGGATATTTCACTTATTTAATTAATGTACTATTCAAAAAATTCCCTAACTCAAAATTTGGAAAAATTACAATTTTGCCTCTAAACTTTTACAGAATTACAATTTTGCCCCTAGGCTCGGAAATTAAAATTTATCTATTTTTCTTATGTTTAATGACACACTAAACATTTTTCTTTCTATGGAAACATCAAATTCCCACTCTATCTTGTACTTATGAACATTAGGTATTTTTACCGATTATGTCGTTTTACTCGTTTTCACTTAAAATCGCTTAGCAAAAGTTGTTTAACATAATTTCAAGCTTCATATTCAACCATAAAACATCAAAATAAACACATTTAACTTATGGGTATTTTTCCAAATATGAACCCTAGCATGAATTATTGCTAGAATAAGTTAAATCAAGTTACTGGACTCTAAAAACGTAAAGAACATTAAAAACAAGGCTAGAACGGACTTACTATTGATCTTGGAAAGCTTGGAAACCTTAACCATGGCTTCCACCATGCTATATTCGGCCTCCATGAAGAAGATGGACCAATTTTGGCTTTATTTTCCCTTTTAATTCTTTTAATTACTAAATAACCAAAATGCCCTTAAAGGCTTTTCTTTCAAATTTGTCCTATTCTTGCCCATTTTTGTCCAAACATAAATATAATGGTCTAATTAATAAATAAGGACCTCCACTTTAAGAACCCATTTCAATTAAATCCCCTTTATTATATAGAACACACATTTTTCTAATTTTACAATATAGTCCTAATTATCAAATTAGGCACTTATACATAAAATTTCTTCATGAATTATTCACACAGTTATTCAATCAATGAATAAACCTTAAAACTTAATCGGAATAAATTTTTTTGACCTCAGATTCGTGGTTTCGCAACCACCATTTTGTTCGGGCCCTATTTCAGGATGTTATAAGATAAACTTAATGCAATCACATAAACATAAATCAATAATTTGAAAACATTAATATGTAGTTTTCCTTAACTATCAAACATTAATACGCTAGTATCAGTGGTGCCGAGAGAGAGAGTCACCTGGGAGTCTTTCAGATCGAGTTCAAGAAGAAATATATAAGACAACAGTTTCTGGATCAAAAACATAAAGAGTTTCTAGAACAGAAACAAGCCCGTATGACCATAACAGAGTACGAGAGAGAATTTGTATGGTTGAGTAAATATGCTCGAGAGTATGTTTCTACCGAAGAGATTACGTGCAAGCGGTTTTTCGATGGGTTGAACGAAGACATTAAACTTCTGGGCTGGATTCTAGACTTGAAAGAGTTTGTTGTTCTGGTTGATAGAGCTTGCAAAGCCGAAGATTTTAGCCGAGAAAAGAAGAAACCTGATTTAGAGTCTAGAGATTCAAAGAAAAGATCGATGAATAAACCCTATCATTCTTCATCAAAGATATTCTGAGATTCATATAGTCGGTCAAATGCATCAGTGAGATATCAGAATAGAGATCGTGGAAATTTAAATGTGAGCCCTAAAGCTCAAGGTACTTCTGTCTCGAGTGTTGGCAATGTGAGAAATAATAAACCCGAGCATCAATAATGTGGGAGGAGACATCTTGGTGACTGCTGGAATAAGAGTAGTAAAGCTTGCTTCAAATGTGGCTCACCAGATCATTTTATTAGAGATTGCCTAGAGTTATCTGAGAAACATAAATTTCAAATGCAAGATCGAGCAATACGATGCGAGAGGCAGACCACCGTGAAATACGGGGAATGTGTCTAGAGGCAGAGGTGTGACTAGGGACTCAGCTGTGACATCTGAGGCCAGAGCACCTACTAGAGCCTATGCTATTCGCGCTCTCGAAGAGGCATCGTCCCCAGATGTTATTACTGGTACATTCTCTCTTTACGACACTAATGTGATTACTTTAATCGATCCTGGATCGACGCATTCATATGTTTGTGAGAATTTAGTGTCTAGTAAGAAATTGCCTGTTGAGTCTACAGAATTTGTAATTAAAGTATCGAACCCCTTAGGCAATTATGTTCTAGTTGACAAAGTATGCAAGAACTGTACTTTAATGAGTCGGGGTTACTATTTTTCGGCTGACTTGATGCTTTTACCATTTGATGAGTTTGATGTGATTTTGGGTATGGATTGGTTGACTCTACATGATGCCGTTGTAAACTGTGGATGAAAGATTATAGAATTGAAATGTTAGAATAATGAAATTCTTTGAATTGAATCTAATGAATCGGGTGGATTACCAGTTGTGATATCGACAATGTCAACTCAAAGATATGTGAGAAAAGGTTGCGATGCATACCAAGCATATGATTTAGATACTAAGGTGTCAGAAAAGAAGATTGAATTGGTGCTTGTGGTTAGTGAATATCCAGATTTATTTCCAGAAGAATTGCCTGGGTTGCCACCGGTCAGAGAGGCTGAGTTTGCTAGTGAATTAGTATCAGGAACATCTCCAATATCTATAGCTCCATACATAATGGCTTCGATAGAATTGAAAGAGTTGAAAGCTCAGTTGCGAGAGTTAACAGATAGAGGTTTTGCACGACTGAGTTTTTTTACCCTGGGGTACACCAGTATTGTTTGTAAAGAAGAAAGACAGGTCAATGAGGATGTGTATTGACTATAGACAGCTCAACAAGGGTACAATAAAGAAAAAATATCCATTGCCAAGAATAGACGATTTGTTTGATCAGTTGAAAGGTGCAATAGTGTTTTCAAAGATTGATTTGAGATCTGGTTATTATCAATTGTGAGTTAAAGAATCAGATGTGCCAAAACCCACATTCAGAATGAAGTACAAACATTATGAATTCCTTGTTATGCCTTTTGGATTGACTAATGCTCCTACAATCTTTATGGATTTGATGAATCAAATTCTTAGATCGTATTTAGACAGATTTGTTTTTGTGTTCATTGACGACATTCTGATCTATTCACGAGATGAGTTTGAGCATGCAGCGCACTTGAGGATTGTGTTGCAAACCTTGAGAGATAAGCAATTGTATGCTAAATTTAGTAAGTGTGAGTTTTGGCTCTAGGAAGTTGGATTTTTGGGACATATTGTTTTGGCAGATGGAATTCAAGTTGATCTGAGCAAGATTTCTGCAGTTTTTGACTAGAAACCACATACAAATGTATCCGAGGTTAGAAATTTTCTGGGGTTGGCTGGTTACTATTGATGTTTCGTTAAAAGGTTCTCGATGATTGCTACATTGATGACTAGACTTGTGACAGCCCTAAATTGACCCTAGTCAGAAAGTGGTTTCGGGACCACGAAACCGAGTCTTATAAATAATTAAAAGTTATATTCTGTGTTTATGATGTGAGTAAATGCATGTGTGAAAGTTTCATACTTTAATTTGGTCAGTGTATGTGAAATTTATTAGTAGGGACTTATGTGAGACAATTCAGAAATGTGCTAGGCAAGTGCTAAAGTGGCCTATTAATATATGTGGGAAAGTGCTTGTACTTGCATGTCAAATTAGCCAAACTATAGGTAGTGGCCGGCCATGCTACAAATTATATAATCAAATGTGAATTTTATATTAACTTTAATTAGCTAGATGCCATATTAGTATGGAGGATGTAATAAAATAAAGAAATGATAATTAAAAGAAGGAAATGGGTGAAAGAAACAAAGTCTTCATCCATGTTTCTTCCTAGCCGATTCTAAAGAAAGAAAAGAACAAGAGCATTCGGTGATGAAAACAAGTTGTATTCTTTGGTTCTTCTTGGCCGAAATGAAAGGAGGAAGAAGGGAGGAAAGCATTCGGTCATCTTAGGTTAATATTAAGGTAAGGTGTTCATATTAGTTCTTGAAATTTTAGTTGATCTTGAGTGAGATATCAAGTTATTTTTGTAACCCATGATGAAATTTTGATTTTGGAATGAGTAAGGTTTTCGACTATGGTAGTTAATAATGGTGAGTTTTGTTGTTTCATGTTAAAGTTAGGTGAATGATGATAGATGAGTGTTTGAACTATAAAAAGAATCATAGGTGAGCATTAGATACTAGGGGAAAGAATCGGCTACCTTGTTATGAACTAGGGCCGAATGTGAGTTTGGTTGTGTTTGAATATTACATGCTTGGTAGAATGGTGGATGAAAGTGCCGAATATGGTCTTTGGTTTGGGCATAAGGAATAATAGTATGCATAGGTTTCGGCTTTGGTAGTACCTATGTAATTATAATTAGTTCATTTTGATGGTTTGGCATGAGGTGATAAATAAAAGTTTAAAGGTAGCTTAAGTTAATTGATGCTCACTAATGATTTCGAATTGAAGCTTTGTTAAGTTGTGAAATGAGTGGCCGAGAGAGCTATAGACTATTGCCGGATGTATGTTGGGTTAATAGAGTCTCCAAATTGATTATATGTGTGTATGCTATTAGAAATTCAAGGAACTCTCGGCAAAAATGTGGTTAGGGGTTAAGTCATGGGAACTTGGGGGTATTCATATGTGGACCTTAAGATTTTGTACACTATGACTATGTGAGTTAGGTGTTAAATAACTTAATCATGTGTATGCATGACCGAGTATAATCGGCCACATGAGTAAAGAAATGGGTTAATTGATATGTGGTAAATGTTAAGTGTTAAACAAAATGGAAATGATATCATATTGGAATATGTATACTTGACCACATGAATGAATACATAGATTGGTGTTGCATGTATTCGGCTATAAGTAAGCATATTGGTGGCTTAATCTTGACTTAGAAAATCGGCTAAAGGAGAATATTGGCTAATATGTTGAATTTGATTCATGATTTCATACATATATGACTCTAATGCCTAATATATATATGGGCTAAGTACCTTGAATTCCTCTTTAATGTTCAAAATGATTAAATCAATTTATTTGTTAATATTAAGCTCAAGAGCAAAGGGGAACTAAATCCGATAAAGGAAAGGAAAAGGTGATCGAATAGCCGTTGAAATCGTTCAACAGCATCCGAGGTAAGTTTTCGAGTAATGGAACTTAGATTATGATTCGATTAGATCATGTTATAAGCTAATCAAAATCATGCTCTTTGTATGTAGCTATTGAGCCGAAAATGATAATGCTTGATAAGTGACTTGTGTTTGAATTCTAGTTATGAAAATGAAATATAGATGTGTCATGATTTATTGATATGTGCATGAATATTCGGATGATAACCGAGCTAAGTCCCGAAGGCATTTGTGCTAGTGACTAATTCCGGGCTAAGCCCTGAAGGCATTTGTGCGAGTTACTATATCCGGGCTAAGTCCCGAAGGCATTTGTGCGAGTTACTATATCCGGGCTAAGTCCCGAAGGCATTTGTGCGAGTTACTATATCCGGGCTAAGTTCCGAAGGCATTTGTGAGAGTCACTATAACCGGGCTAAGTCCCGAAGGCATTTGAGCGAGTAGCTATATCCGGCTAAATCCCGAAGGTACTTGGTTTGGGAATGAGCAATCTTGCTGTAATAATTTCAATTAATACGCTCGTAAAACCCCAACGATGAGGTATGTTTTGTATATGCATTGGAATAATTGATTCCTTTTAAATAGTATTCGCTCAATCGATTAACAAGCTTCCGGCCTCTAGTCAAGTTGATTCCTTATGTATGAATATAAGGGTTGGAAATGTGAAGTAGGTATGATTGTGAGAATATGTGTATATGAAATTATTCGTTTAGTCATATGAATGCTATACTTCAGTTGTGCATGATTTCATTACTCAAAACTTACTAAGCATTAAATGCTTATTCCGTTTCTTTGATTCTTTGTTTTATAGATTTTGGTTCGTCAGCTATCGAATTCGGGAGTGTCAAAGTCGAAGTCATCCACACTATCAAATCCCTTTTGGTACTCTTTTAGTTGAACTCTGAAAATGGCATGTATAGGACTACCCTTTTGTTGTTGGTCATGTACCTTTCGGTAATGTATATATTTGGATAGCCGTGCGAAAATGGCTTATATATATTTTGAGCATAGCGTTATAATCTTTTTGTATGTTGTTCATGGAGTGGTATGGAAATGTTGGTAACGATTAGCCATTGGAATGGTTAAACACGATCATTTTGGTGCTATGTATAACAAAATTCTAGTTGATCCATGGAAAACCATGAAATAGGTAAAGTTTACCTTAAAAATAGATGCTGACAGCAGCAGTGATGTGGATTTGAAAAATCACTAAAAATATTAGGAATGGAATTAAATAGTGAATAAATTATGTAATCGAACCTTGATGAATCTATTTTCATATGAAAGTAACGAAACGATCATATGAGCCGTATTTTATGAGATGTTTAAGTTTTCGTGAAATAGGGCCAGAGCGATTTATGGATCCCCTGTTCCGACTTTGGAAATTCACTATAAATTAACCAGAGATAATTAGAAGTCATGCCCTATATGTACAGATTTATTTTCGAGTCTAGTTTCTTTAGAAACAAACAGCATAAGTATTGAATCCCTGTACAGGGAGATATCTAAGTCGTAATGCATGAAGGTCAGAGTAGTCAAACCTTGAAAAAGGGGAGACTTTAACTAATAAACTGTACTAATTGGCTCGACCAAAAATTCTAGAAAAAAATTTGTAGATGGAAATATGAGTCTAGTTTCAGGAAAAATTTACGGAACTGGTTTTTGAGTTTTGGAACTTGAGATATGATTTTTAAGGTGACAGTGACGCAGTTAGCCAGCTTGTCTGGAAATTTTAAAATGGACTGTGCAAATAAATGAATTAAGTCTGTTAGCACCTCGTGTTCGACTCCGGCAACGGTCTCGGGTACGGGGTGTTACAAGACTGCTACAGGAAGATGTAAAGTTTGAATGGTTTGAGAAGTGTCAACAAAGTTTCTATCAATTGAAACTGTTGTTAACTAAGGCACCAATGTTGGTTCAACCTGAGTTGGGTAAAGAATTTGTGATTTACAGTGACGCGTCATTTAACGGTTTGGGTTGTGTATTGATGCAAGAGGGAAAATTTTAGCTTATGCCTCTAGAAAGTTTAGCTTATGCAAGAGGGAAAAGCATTAAGTGCCTTCGGGTTTGCTTCAACCTGTGATGATACCAGAGTGGAAATTGGATAGAGTGACTATGGATTTCGTATCGGGATTACGTCTATCTCTGAAGAAGAAAGATGCAATTTGGGTTGTCGTTGATCAACTGATGAAATCTACACATTTCATTCCTGTATGTACTGACTATTCGCTTGAACGACTAGTTGAGTTGTACATTGCTGTGATTGGTAGATTGTACGGGGTACCAGTTTCGATTATTTTGGATAGAGATCCGAGGTTTATGTCCCAGTTTTCGAAGAAATTACAAGAAGCTCGGAGTACGAAGTTGAATTTTAGTACAGCTTTTCATCCGCAAACAGACAGACAGTATGAATGAGTAATTCAGACCCTTGAAGATATGCTCCGATGTTGTGTTTTAGAATTTAAAGGCAATTGGGAGAAATTTTTTACCGCTGTTGAATTTTCATATAATAACAGCTTTCAATCGAGCATAAATATGGCACCGTACAAAGTGTTGTATGGTTGCAAATGCTGAACTCCATTGTACTAGACCTAACTTAGCAAGAAATAGATTCACGGGGTTGATTTGGTTAGAGAAATTGAAGAGAAAGTGAAAGTAATTCGCGACTGTTTGAAAGCAGCTTCAGATCGTCAAAATTCATACGCGGATTTGAAGTGAAAATATATAGAATTTCTGAAAATGTATCTCTGTGGAAGAAAATCCTTAGATTTGGTTCCAAAGGCAAGTTGAGTCCGCGTTTCATTGGGCCGTACGAGATCATTGAAAGAATAGGGCCAATGGCATATCGATTAGCCTTTCATCAGAGTTAGAAAAGATCCATAATGTGTTTCATGTGTCGATGTTGCATCGATATAGATCAGATCCATCACATGTAATTTCTCCGTTTGAGATTGAAATTCAACCTGATATGACGTAGAACGAAGAACCGATAAAATAGTAGCACGTGAAGTTAAATAATTGAGAAATAAAAGTATAGCTCTCATGAAAATACTTTGGCAATGACATGGTGTAGAAGAGGCTATGTGGGAGCCCGAGGAAGCTATGAGAAAATAGTACCCTAATCTATTCACTGGTAAGATTTTACGGGATGGAAATCCGTAAGGGGGGAGAGTTGTAACAACCCATTTTTAGTCAAATCAGAACAGTGGTTTCGGGACCGCAAATCCAAATCCAAAATCAAAATTATTATTTTATTATTATTTTGATGTCTGGAGCATGAAAATATGTTTGTGTGAAAATTTTGTTAAGAAATTTTATCATTTGATTAGTTAATTTGATAAAAGGGAGTAAGTCACGTAAAGTGTAAAATTTGAGTTCTATTAGCTTAAATTATCTAATAGCTATAGAACCTTAAAGTTTAGTTCTTTATATTGTAATTAGACCATTAATGTAAGGAATGGACATAAATGGACATGTATTTAAGTATTTTGATTATTATTAATTAAGGTTAAAAAGGTAATTTGGTTAATTAAGTTAAAATAAATAAAACAAAAGGAAACCATTATCTAATATCATCATCTTCAACCGTACATAGCAAAGAAGAAAAGCCATTTCTTAGGGTTCATTCGGCCAAGCTTTCATTGTCTATTAAGGTCCGATTTTTGTCCCGGTTTTAATGATTTCTACGTTATTGAGATCGTTGTAGCTAGTACTAGCTAGCCCAGGGACTTATTTGCAAAACTATTAAAGATTTTGAATGGTGTCATTGATGAATACATGAGTATTTTGATGTTTGATGATAGATATTGAGTAGTTGTTGATAGTTAAACAAGTTTTGTTAAATGATTTTTAGTGAAAATGCAAAATAGGGATTAAATTGTGAAATGTTTAAAGTTAGTGGTTAAAATGTGAAATAAATGAAAAATATGGGCTGCTAGGGGCATAACAGGAATTCGGCTAGAATGGGTTTAATTGAAATTTCATTAATTTGTGATTTTATGAAATAAGGACTAAATTGTGAAATATGTGGGGCAAAAGTGTAAATGTGTTTTAAAGTGTGTTTTGGATTAAATTGAATGAATAGATGATTGAATAAGTCAATTTTGAATATATTTAGATGAAGAAAGGAAAAATACAGACATTTTAGCATCCGAGGTAAGTTCGTATGTTATAATTTAATTCAAATGTATTCTATATGTTTTGATATAACATAAGTTGTGATTATGTGACTTCAGACAATTTTAGGAATGATTCGATGATGATTCGATACTTGGAAGCCCGGTTGAACCTTGGGAATAGTTTAGGATGCTAGTGACAAGTCATTAGGGATACTTTGAGTTGGCTTCGGGCCATGATATAGCACTTCAGTTGTGAGATAAACCGATTTGGCTTCGGGCCATGGTATAGGTACTTATCGTGTGACACCCTTGAGTATCCAACTTCTATTCCGAATGGTTCAACTGGTAAATGAATGATGAGAATGTATATGAGGTTGGTATGAGATGAGATAGGTATGTGTCTAAACTATTTTAGTGTTGAATCGAAGAAATAAAAATGGAAGTATATAGTTTTGTGAATAAGCATTTGAAAGGTTTGATATTTAAGGAAAGCTATATATTAATGTTTTCAAATTTTGATTTATGTTTATGTTATTGCATTAAGTTTATCTCGTATAAGCTTACTAAGCTTTATAGCTTATTTCATTTATTTTTCTATGTTTTATAGTGAATTCAAAGCTAGCTCAGATTCGGGGACTGTCGGAGATCACATCATACATTGAACTTTGGTAAATTAGGTATATGACATCTATAGGGACTTTGAGTTATTTTGGTATATGTAGTATGGTTTTGGCCATTTGTGTTGGGTTGTAATTATTAAGTGTTTGGTTTTGTGATAGCCATGTAAGTTGGCTTATTTTGGCAATTATGTGATGTATATATATATGTATTAATGCCTCCTAGTGATGTGGTTCATGGTTGCTTGGTAATGAATTGTTGAATGCAACATTCTAGGTAGCTAATGGTTGGTGAACTGAGGATGGTTATACTTGTGGTTATAGGCTAAGAAACATTTAGTTGAAGTGGTGCATATTAATGTTTTGGAAATGTGAATTGGTATGATTTGAGTAGACCAAATTATGGTATTATAAGTATGTTAGTTATTGATACTGAAATGGTACATTTTATTCTTGGTTGGGGTTGATTTGGATGTCCATTTATGCTATGATTTGGTGCCATTTTGGGTTATGTAGGTTTATGATTATTTGGGTTTCAAATTGGCTTGTAAATAGCCTATTTTTGTCCACACAGGCAGAGACACGGGTGTGTGTCTCAGTCGTGTGCACGGCTATGTGTCCCCTGGTGTTGAATTTGAAATCAAGTTAGTATGCTCCACATGACCTCACACACGGGCATGTAACCTGGCCGTGTGGAATATGTCAATATACCCTACAGGTTTAGCACGGCCTGGCACACGGGTATGTGTGGCCATTTTTAGGGCACATAGGCTAGCCACACGGCATGTGTGTTGGCCGTGTGACCCAAGTTAGAGAGTTACACGAGTTGGACACGGGCTGGGACACGACCATGTACTCCCATTTTGAATGTCTACACGGCCTGTGACACAGGTGTGTCTGGCCGCACAAGCGTGTTTCCCCTGTTTTGAGGAAAAATTTTCTAAGTTTTGTAAAGTTTCATAAGTTATCGGTTTAGTCCTGAACCACTCCCAAAGCATGTTTGGGGCTCCATAGGCTCGTATTAGGGACAAATTGATTGAGATTGAATGACGATTGTATGATTTGATGAAATGTATGTGAATAGTATGTTTAAATGTGTTGTAAGTCCAGTAATACTTTGTAACCCTATTCCAGCATTGAATATGAGTGAAGGGTGTTACAGAAATATATTAGTTAGAGGTTTCTGGATTAGAAATGTAAAAAAATTCTAGAGCTCATATAGGGCTGTATGTCTGTAATAGAACACGAGCGAGAATTTGTCAGACTAAGTAAATATGCCCAGAAATGTATTCCAACCAAGACTGCATGTGTAAACTATTTGAAGAAGGGTTAAATGAAGGCATAAAGCTACTAGCTAGAATTCTTGAGCTAAAAGAATTTGTTGTATTGGTTGATCGAGCTCTTAAAGCCAAAGAGTTGAGTAAAGAGAAAAGACATACTGATATTGAAGCTAGAGACTCGAGGAAGAGATCAACTGGGAAGTCATATTAGTCAATATCAAAGAGATTAAAAGAATATCACAACTGCTCTACAGCTTTAGTGAGATACTCCAGTAGGAATAGAGGCAATCGACATTCGAGTCCAAAACCTTAGGCTACATCTGTAGCAAGTGTGGGTAGTGTTAGAGATGTTTGGATCGAGTGCAAGCACTATAAAAGACCACATTATGGTGAGTGTCGATTAAAGAACAAAGTGTGTTTCAGGTGTGGTTCTTTAGACCACTATCTTAGAGATTACCGAGAGAAATCCAAGAAAAAGAGTGTTTAGACTACGAGATAGAGCAACATTGCTGTGAGAGGTAGACCACCTCATAATCCCAGAAATGTGAGTGGTAGCCGTGGTGTAACGAAAGAGTCTACAGTGAGATCCGAGGCACAAGTGCCTGCTAAGGCCTATGCTATTCGTGCACAAGAAGATGCTTCTGCGTTAGATGTTATTACCGATACTTTCTATATTTTTCATATTGATGTTAATACTTTGATTGATCCGGGATCAATTTATTCTTATGTATGCACGATTTTAGTATTTAGTAAGAATTTACCTGTTGAGTCCACTGAATTCGTGGTTAAAGCATCGAACCTCTAGGTCAGTATGTGTTAGATGATAAAGTCTGCAAGAATTATCCTTTGATGACTCGGGGTTATAGTTTTTAGCTGATTTAACGCTATTACCGTTTGATGAATTTGACTTGATTTTGGACATGGATTGGCTAACTCTACATGACACTATTGTAAACTATAGAAGAAAGCTAATTGTATTGAAATGTCAGAATGGTGAGACGCTTCATATTGAACCAGATAGTTCGAGTGTGTTGCCTGTTGTTATATCAGCTATTTTAGTGCAGTAATATGTGAGAAAAGGTTGTGATGCTTACCTTACTTATGTGTTGTATAGTAAAGTGTCTAAATCAAAGCTTGAGTCAGTGTCAGTGGTTTGTGAGTATCCTGATGTGTTTCCAGAGGAATTACTTTTATTACTTCCGATTAAAGAGGTTGAGTTTGCTATTGAACTTGTACTGGGGACATCATCGATATCAATAGCACCTTACAGAATGTCTCCATAGAGTTAAAAGAGTTGAAAGCGCAGCTGCAATAAGTGACAGATAGGGGTTTTGCTTGACCCAATTTTTCACCTTGAGGTGCACTGGTTCTTTTTGTTAAGAAAAAGGGTAGATCGATGAGATCGTGTATTGACTACCATCAGCTCAACAAGGTTACAATCAAGAATAAATATCCACTATCTCGAATTGATGATTTTTTCGATCAATTGAAAGGTGCCACAGTATTCTCAAAGATTTATCTTCGTTCTGGCTATTATCAACTACGAGTGAAAGATTCAGATGTGCCGAAAACTACATTTAGAACCAGGTACAGACACTACGAATTTCTTGTGATGCCATTTAGTTTAACTAATGCACATGCAATATTTATGGATTTGATGAACATAATATTTAGACCGTATTTAGATAGATTTGTTGTGGTATTTATTGACAACATTTTGATATATTCACGAGATGAGTCTGAGCATGCTGAATATTTGCGAATTGTGTTACAAACTCTACGTTATAAACAACGTTTTGCTAAATTTAGCAAATGTGAGTTTTGGCTCTGAGAAGTTGGTTTTCTGGGACATATAGTATCGGTTGAAGGTATCAGAGTTGATCCAAGTAAAATTTTAGCAGTTGTAGACTAGAAACCACTGAAAAATGTATCCAAAGTCTGAAGTTTTTTGGGATTAGTTGGTTATTACCGAAGGTTCGTTAAAGGGTTCTCGATGATAGCTACACCGATGACGCCACTCTTACAAAAGGATGTGAAATTTGAATGGTCCAAAAATTGTCAGCAAAGTTTCAACCAGTTGAAAGTACTGTTGACCGAGGCACCAGTTTTGGTTCAGTCTGAATCGAGTAAAGAGTTTGTGATTTTCAATGATGTATCTTTAAATGGTTCATGTTATGTTTTGACGTAGGAAGGTAAAGTAATAGCTTATCCTTTCAGACAGTTAAAGTCGCAGAAAAAGAATTATCTGACACATGACCTAGAGTTTGCAGCTATCATGTTTACGTTGAAAGTTTGGCGATATCATTTATTCGGCAAAAAATGCCATATATTCACCGATCACAAAATCTTGAAGCATCTCATGACATAGAAAGATTTGAATCTAGGACAACACAGATGGGTCGAGCTATTAAAAGATTATGAGGTTATCATTGATTATCATTCAAGAAAAGTGAATGTAGTTGCTGACGCTCTAAGTAGAAAATCTTTATTTGCTCTGTGAGTGATGAACACACGATTGACATTATCTGATGATAGTCTAATCTTAGATTCATTGAAAGCTAGACTGATGTTTTTACAGCATATCTACAAAGCTCAAAAATGTGATGTTGAGTTGCTAGCTAAGCGAGCACAGCGTGAATCAACTTCCTGACTCAAAATTTCAAATAGGATTCGATGGTTGCTTATTACTTAGAGTTAGAATTTGTGTACCAAAGAATCCAGAGTTCATACAGAGAATCTTGCACGAATCTCATAATAGTAGCTTGTCTCTTCATCCGGGGAGTAATAAAATATACAGTGATTTAAAACAGATGTATTAGTGGCTAGGAATGAAACACAAGATTTTTGACTTTGTATCTAAATGCTTAGTATATCTGCAATTTAAAGCTAAACATCAGGTACCTTCTGGATTATTGTAGCCAGTCATGATACTGGAGTGGAAATGGGATCGAGTTACTATAGACTTCGTACCAAGTTTACCCCTATCTTCGAGAAACAAAGATGCCATTTGGGTTATCGTTGATCATTTGATGAAGTCAGCATATTTTATTCTAGTACATATAGATTTCTTGTAACACCCCTCACCATATTTAACATCGGAATAGGGTTACAGAGCATCACTAAATTTATTATACAATTACACATACATTTCATGTACATTTTCAAATTTCATATAATCATCAATCAATAACATTCATATCATCCCTAATACGAGCCTACGAGGCTCAAAATATACATTCTAGGTGGTTTAGGAATAAACCGATAACTTCAGAAACTTTCGAGCAATTAGAAAATTTTTCCAAAATACAGGGGACACACGTCCGTGTGGCCCGGACGTGTGTCTCACACGACCAAAGACACGCCTGTGTCACAGGCCGTATGGACATTCAAAATGGAATCACATGGTCATATTCCAGCTTGTGTCTGACCCTGTGTAACTCTCCGACTTGGGTCACATGGCCAACACACACGCCCGTGTACTAGGCCTTGTGCTAGGCCATGCCAATCCTGTAGGGTATACTGACTTATGCCATACGGCCATGTCACATGCTCGTGTGCTGGGCTATGTAGAACAAATGGACTTGATTTTAATTTCAACACCATGGGACACACAATCGTGTAACATAATCGTGTGTCACATACGGCTGGGACACACACCCGTGTGGACAAAAATAGGCTATTTACCAAGCCATTTTGCCACCCAAACTTGCACCACATCAATCCAATTGACACCAAAACATAGCATATATAAGCATTCAAACCAACTAAATCAAACCTAATTCATGCTAAATCAATATCATTATCCACAATACACACAAGTCACAAAATAGGCCAATCCATTTATACCAAATTCACATATACATTTCAACAAAGTAAACATTTCCAAACATACATTGTTATGTTAAATTCACAAGAATACATCTTCTCTATTATCAACCATTTGACATCCCCAATTCCTATTATCAATAAGCATTACAAAGCCCACGTCAATCACATAACGAAGGCCATATACACACATATATATTCACAACCAAACTAACGAAATTAGGCCAACTCATATGGCTATTTATAAAATTAGAAGCATTTAACATTTACAAGCCATTTCAAATGACCAAAATCATTATCAGCTCATATACCAAAATGACCAAAGTTCCTATACATGCCATATGTTCCAAAAACATAGATCCAAAGGTATCGAAACGATGGCTTGATAGTGTGATGAAGTCCCCAACGATCCCTGAATCCGAGCTAGCTTTGAAATCACTGAAAACACAGGAAAATAAATAGAGTAAGCTTTATAGCTTAGTAAGTTCATATGATTAATAAGTATTATTACCAATTCAATCAAAATTTACAAAACATAAGTAATACATTCAATTCAACAAGTTTCACATTGCCGTAATTCTATATATCATGTATAAATTTATCAACTTTCACTTACTTATCATATGAACTTATCAATTAACACTTACTTGCCAAACTTTCACAAGTACCTGAACTGATCTGTATTATTTCTTACATCCACGTACCATTATCTTTTTCTGTTGAAAAGTGCCACATACATAGCCATATCTATCTCAATCTCATAACACATATTTGCTCACTCTCGAGCTATCAACGGGCCTGCTCACACAAGCTGTCAGTTGAGACGTAGCTACACGGTGCTGCTCACATAAGCTATCAAGTAACCACAACACATGTTGGTATACTCAGCCACTAGTAGGACGTACAGGACCAGCACATAATTACAATAACCTCAAATGACATGTCACTAGTATCCTATCTATTCCTAAGGTTCAACCGGGATTCTCACTTGTCAATACTTTGTTGATAGATTCCACAGTGTCGTAATATCACAATTATAATATTTAAGCATATAAACACATATAATATTAACCTTATTAATATACATTATGTTTATATGCTTACATTATGTTTAAATAAATATTAAAATCACTTAATATGCACATAATTGTCCACTCACAATTGAAATGGTCTAATTACCACTTAAGGACTCTTACTTTAAGGTTCTATAGCTATTTAATACCTTTAGCTATTAGAACATCACTTGTGTACTTTACGCGATTTAGTCCTTTTTACCGAATTGATCACTCAAACAATAAAGTTTCTTAACAAAATTTTCACACAATTATACTATCATATTGTAGGCATTAAAATAATAATAAAATAATTATTTCAAATTTGGATTTGTGGTCCCAAAACAACTGTTTCGATTTGGCTAAAAACGGGCTATTACATTTCTCCTTTGAGAGATTAGTTGAGTTACATGTTTTTGAGATTATCATATTACACGGGGTACCGATTTCTATTATTTTGGATAGAGATCAGCAGTTTACATCCTGATTTTGGAAAAAGTTACTGGAAGCTCTAGGGACGTGGTTGCATTGTAGCACTGCATTTCATCCTCAGACCGATGGTCGGTCCGAGCGAGTGATTCAAATTCTCAAAGATATGCTTTGTTGCTGTGTATTAGATTTTGAAAGCAACTGGAGAAATATTTACCGTTGGTTGAATTCACGTATAACAACAGCTTTCAATCTAGTATAAAGATGGCACCGTATGAAGCTTCGTATGGTCGTAAATTCTAAACTCCATTATATTGGACCGAGCTTAGTGAGAGAAAGATACACGGGACTGATTTGATTCATAAGACTGAACAAAAAGTAAATATGATCCTTGATAGTTTGAAAGCAACTTTAGATCATTAGAAATCATATGCAGATCTTAAACGTAAAGACATTGAATTCTACCTCGGCGATAGAGTATTCTTGAAAGTATCACCCTGGAAGAAAGTTCTTCGGTTCGATCGCAAAGGAAAGCTAAGTCCGCAATTTATCGGACCGTATGAGATTAGGGAAAGAATCATACCCGTTGCGTATCGATTAGCTTTACCATCAGAACTAGAAAAGATTCATAATGTCTTTCACGTGTCTATGTTGTGATGGTACTGATCTGACCCTTCACATGTTATCTCTCTGACGGATGTTGAGATTCATCCTGATATGTCATACAGTGAAGAACCGACTAGAATTCTAGCACGAGAGGTGAAAGAATTGAGAAACAAGAACATAGCTTTAGTAAAAGTTCTATGGCAATGACACGGTATATAAAAAGTCTCCTGGGAACCCGAGGAAGCTATAAAAAAGCAATATCTGAACCTCTTTTCTGGTAAGATTTTTGGGGACAAAAATCCCTTTAGAGGGAGAGTTGTAACAACCAATTTTTAGTGAAATTGGAATAGTGGTTTAAGGACCACAAATCTAAAGTTAGAAATTTTATTTTATTATTATTTTATTTTCAACAGCATGATTGTAGTATTGCATAAAAATTGCATTAAGAAATTTTACCGTTTACATGCTCAATTTGAGAAAAAGGACTAAATGGCGTAAAGTGTAAAAGTTGAGTTCTAATAGCTAAAGGTATTAAATAGCTATAGAACTTTAAAGTGAAAGTCCTTATAAGGTAATTAGACCATTAGAGTTGATAGTGGATTTTAATGGCTTGGCATTTGTGTAATTTTTAAAGTTTTTAAAGATTAATTAAGTAAATTGGTAATTAATGATTATTATTATAATAAAACAAATTAAGTTACCATCCTTCTTTCATCACTTTCAAGCGAAAGTTAGGGATTTGGAGGCCATTTTTATGGTTAAGCATTCGATAATCTCATTCTTACCTATTTGGTATGTGATCGGCTGTTTAACGTCACAAGAAATTGTGCAAGCGTACACTGTCGATGCAAGTATAGTAGACAGATGTGAGTCTGTTAGATATCGATCCCACAGGGTGGTTGTTTTTTGGCTATTAATGTTGGTGTAATAATTAGATATAAATGAGATAAATTGTGAGGATAGTTGTCGATGCAATAACTTGAAAATAGTAAAATAAAATATGATAATGATAAATTGGGATCCCTAACATGAATCTTCAGCAGAATACTAAGTGCTCACAAGGTATAAAAGGATAGTTGATTGTCGAGGCAATAAATTAAATGTATATCTTACCTAGCATCACTCCTCTATTTAATCTGAGACTTAAACATGCACATTAGCCCCACCTTCCGATGATGACAACATGTCACTATTAAGAACAAGTGGACTAGATACCTCTAATCCTCACTCAACTTCCGTTGGAATACTTGTTGGCTCAAACTATCACTGCACTTTCCAGTGTCAGTGACTGTGACTGTAATAACACTTCCGTATTAAGAAACATTCAAACCCCAAGATTAAAAAAATAAAAGCAATATTGAATAAGATAACATTTAACCAAGAATTCATGTGTACTTCCATACAAACAAAAAATAGAGAATAATCACCAACATTTAGAAAGAAATAAGAATGAATCGAGTGGAGAATACTATTCCTAGACAACTCAGCTGAATCTCTCTATTCCCTTTTGTCTCGCACTTAGGTCCCTCGTTAGAAGCTAGTATGCATCAATTTTCATGTTGGCTCACCCGGGAAAGGCTTAAGCTGCCATAGCCGCAAGCTTCAAGGTATGATAAAGAAGATGATGAGCAAGAAAAAGCTCCCCCTTTTTCTTCTCATGTCAACCTTTTATGCCCTCCTCCAACAGTACATGTGTCCTTTCCTCAGAATTATTCTATCCTTGTACATACAGGTTGGTTATACCAAACTAGACAACTCACACATTTTTAGTTCTTATCTGGACAACTGTCAGGTGCGGCGACAATTCTTAATGCAGTCTGGAATTAACTCATTCATCGACATTAACGTAAAAGACAACAAAATTAAGGATATAGGCTAGGATTCATTGAGTTATAAAATGCAATTTACTACACTGAAAATGCTAAAATATATGCTAATGATAACTAAATGGAAATAGTTTAACCAATAAGTAAGGTGGAAAACGTATGTTCTTTCTAGTGCTATCAATATGTATTTTTGTCCCGTTTTTAATTATTCCTATGTTTTCGAGATCATTGTAACTTAATCTAGCTAGCCCAGGGAGTAATTTGTGAAATTGTTAAGCTATTATGGTTTTACCATTAATGAATATACATGAGTTTTGATGTTTGTGTTAGAAAATGGATAGATGTTGATAGATAAACAACTTTTGTAAAGGGATTTTTAGTGAAATTATCAAATAGGGACTAAATTGAAAAATAGAAATTTTTACATGGTGAAATTGTGAACGAAATGAAATATAGGGCTTTCTAGGGACCTAATTGATATTCGACCATAGTGGGTTGTGATAGAATTTCATGAATTTCCATTTTTATGAGCTAGGGATTAAATTGCAAAAAAACTAAAAGTATAGGGGCAAAATAGTAAGTTTTCCAGAATATGATTTTGGGTTAAATTGAATGGAATATATATTGAATTAAGTTAAATTTATCTATATAGATCAAGATAGACCTCGTATGGCTTTAGATTGGGGCAAAGAGAAAGTCTCGAATTAATCGCCTCCGTATCTACATATACTCGTCAAGGTAAGTTCGTGTAATTAAATTATGTATATCTGTTTTTTATTGAAATAGACTTGTGTTGTGAATTGCTATACATATATACTGGTTGCATATCCAATGATGTACGACTACTACTGAGCCCCGTTTGAACCTTAGGAATTCGTAGGATAAAAATGAAATGTCATTAGGGTTTACATGATTCAGGTGCTGGCCCTGAATGTCCTATTGATGGCTGAGGTCCGGCATGCGCTATGGGTACAACATAGCTTGTGTGAGTAGCATCTTGTAGCTATTTTCTGACCCACAGCTCGTGTGAGCATACTGGTTCACAGCTCATGTGAGCATACATGTACTGGATTTAACGGATTATAGTTATATGAGTTAGCACACTATGTGTGAGTTATCCCAGGTATCCAACTATATTCTAAATGGTTCAATGGGTAATATTCTTATACGAAATGGTAAGACTTCAATACAGATTATTACAGTGACACGTATGAATTACATGGAAATGTTGTTACATGATATGCGGAAAATTGAATTGGATGATACATGTATATGAAACTTAATGAATTATTGTGCTCATCCATGATTATTGGTTTATATATGTATTTACATGGCTAACAGGGTTGATGTATATGTGCTTAGGCATTTGGCCAAATTATGTTGGGATATGCTATGTTTACTTACCTATTATATGACTAAATGGTAAGTTTTATTCTTTGTTATATGAACTTACTAAGCTTAAATGCTTAGTCTGTGTTATTTTCCATGTTTTATAGTGAATCAAAAGCTCGTTAGGGTTGGAGGCTTGTCAGAGCTATATCACACTGTCTATCGACTCTTTTGATACTTTTGAATGTTGAATTTTGGTTATAATGGCATGTATAGGTATTTTGGCTAATGTTGGCCATATTTTTTGGTTGTTGTTATGGCTATTTGACTTGGCTTGTGTTTTGACATATTTTGGTATGTATATAAGTAGCCTTGACATGGTTGATATATGGCTTGTTTTCTGTTTGAATAACAAAAGGTAAAATGATATTTAAATGTGTTTTGTGATATGATGAATTTGTAGCGAATTGGTACTTTAGCATGTATGACTTATATGGTGATTTGGTGCTGGTTTAGAATGGCATATTTCGTAACAATTGAGAAGTTTTGGTATGTTTCAGTAAGTAAAATAAATGGCATGAATTGATGCAAATATGCTTAACAATTAGTTGATTATTTTTCCAAATAGAATACATGATTATACATGTTTACATATTGTCATTTGAGGTGCTTAAGGGCCTATTGTTTGTATGAATTATACCATATGTATATGACTTATTCATGCATAATTTTGATGCCTAGATATTGCTTGTATATATATGCAAAAGTGCTTGTAGGTACATGCTAGTTTGGGTTAGAAAAATGGCTTGTAAATTTGCCAATTTTTGTCCAGATGAGCAAAGAGACGGGTGTGTGTCTCAACTGTGTGTCCCTTGTAGCTTTCAGAGGGTTGCAAGTTAGGCTATTACATGGCCTAGCACACAGCCTAGCACACGGGCATGTGGGGTTCTTTAGAAGGGTACACGGTCTGGCACACAGGCGTGTGGCTTGGCCATGTGACCCAAGTCTGTAAGTTACATGGGCACAAACACGGGATGGAACACGGTCATGTGTCCCTATTTCAAATGTGCGCATGGCCTGAAACATAGACATTTCTCTTGGTCGTGTGAGTCACGCGGTCTGGTTATACGGTCGTGTGACCCCTGCAGTACTGAAATTTTTCAATGTTTTCTGAAAAATTCTCTGAGTTTTCGATTTAGTCTCCACTTGTTTCTAACGTATATTTAGGACCTCAAGGGCTCATTTAAGGGACAATATACATGTTTTGAATTGGTTTTAATATGTTTATTGATATGATATGAAATGTTTATTATATGTGTTTGAATGATTTAAAAACTCCAATAATACATCATATGTAACAGCCCGTTTTTAGTCAAATCAGAACAGTGGTTTTGGAATCACAAAATCAAAGTCAAAATATTTATTTTATTATTATTTTAACGTCTACAGCATGATAGTATGATTGTGTGAAAATTTCATTTAGAAATTTTATCGTTTGAATGGTCAAATTGAGAAAAAGGACTAAATCGTGTAAACTGTAAAACTTGCGTTCTATTAGCTAAAGGTGACTAATAGCTATGGAATATTAAACTGAAGGTCCTTATGTAGTAATTAGACCATTTTTATATTGGTTGGACATTTATGGACATAAAATGGATGTTACTAATGGTTATGTAATAAGGTTATTTTAGTAAATCATAAATACATGTTAATAAAATAATTAAACAACAAATAATCATCATCTTTTATGTTATTCACCAACGAAATTCTAGGGCTTGAGAAGCCATTTTTATGCTTTCAAGTTTCAGCAACTTCATTTCTTTCAATTAGGTATGATTTTTGTCCCATTTTTAATGATTTCTATGTTTTTGAGATTGTTGCAGCTTAATCTAGCTAGCCCAGGGACTAATTTGCAAAAATTTTAAAATTTTAGGGTTTTTCCATTGATTAATATATGTGTATTTTGATGTTTTCTCATAGAAAATGTATTCTTGTTGTTAGATAAACAACATTTGTAAAATGATTTTTGGTAAAATTGGCAATTAGGGATTAAATTGTGAAATGTGTAAATTTTGTGGTTAAATTGTGAAATAAATGAAAAATATGGCCTACTAGGGACTTGATTGATATTTAGCTGTGATGGGTTGAAATTGGATTGCATGAAATTGTATTTTTATGTGTAAAAGACTAAATTGTAAAGAAATTAAAATATTAGGAGCAAAAGTGTAAAGTTGCTATAATGTGCATTTTAGGCTAAATTGAATAGAATGATAATTGAATAAGCTAAACATGATATCATATAGATCAAGAAAAGCAATGTTCGAATTTAGATCAGGGGAAAAACAAAGTATCGGACTAGTCGATTCATTTCATTGTTTTTGCATTTAAGGTAAGTTTGTTTGTTAATAAACATTATTGTAATTGTGTTTAAATGCTTTACATTTGAATTGTTGATGAATATGACTGTACAGAAATGCTTGATAAGATTCGGTAATGAGAAATCTCAGTTGAACCTTAGGAATAGATTAGGATACGGATGACATGTCATTAGGGGTTATGTGATTTGAGCGTTGGTCTGTACGTCCTACCGGTGGCTGAGTTATTCGACATGTGCTACGGATTCTCGTCAGCTTGTGTGAGCAACACCATGTAGCTACATCATGACCGTCAACTTGTGTGAGCAGACCTGTTGATAGCTCGAGAATGAGCATTATATGAGGAATGAGATTGAGATAGCTTCGGCTATGTATTGGCACTTAGGGTGTGAGATTCCCAAGTATCCTATAGCATTCCAAATGGTTCAACGAGTATATTGAGGATATGAAACAGTGATAATTAGATACGTACCAGTACAAGTATGTACAGAAACTATATGAGCATTGAACCTATGAAAGTTGTGAGTTTATATTTACTTATGTGATTTAATATATGTTAACCTTATGATTTAATGATTTTGTAGTATAATATGTTTATACTACTTGATTTGTGAATGAATGGTGAGCTTTACGTATAAAATATACGAGCTTACTAAGCTTTAAAGCTTACTCTGTTTACTGTTGTAATACCCCTAACCTGTATCCGTCGCCAGAATGGGGTTATGAGGCATTATCGGACAAGACACAAATTCCAAACATTTACATTTACACATATGTTATATGCACATAACTAAAACATAAATCTATTTAAACATTAATAACATAATTTAAACCATAAAACTCAAAGTCATATTCATTGATATACATGTGCTTAATAACCAAACATATGACATAACAAAATTTATTTAATATTAACATATGCAACATTAGTTTATGAACATATAGTCAATATATATTTGTATATTATAGCATATCACCTTATATCATAGCATAATATTCATTATCGTAAAAGATAATAGTTAGCATTACAACATGGCCAAATATACTTCTTTTACATTTCAATTTCATGCGCATATTACCAAAGCAAAATGAACCATTTTGAGTATAAATATCAGCCAAAAGTACACTTATTTTGCATGCTTATTACTATGCTTATAATTACATATTCACTATCAAACATGTAACGCCCCAAATATTAAGTGAATAATTTTGTATGTTGTGTTGCATTATTGCATGCTTGTCTCAGTGATTAAGTGTCCTGAGAAGTGTTGAAGAAGTCCTGAGTTCAAGCCTTGGCTTGTACAAAATTTTGTTTTTACTTGATTAAATCATGTCTCTAGTTAGTAGACTTCTTAAATAAATGTTGGAAAAACATGAAAGAATGGGATTACTGGTTTGAACTATAAGTGGCGTGTAGTGTTTGCCTGAGGTCTGAGGTTCAAATCCTGGTAGGCGCATTGGGTGTTTTATTTTGCTACTGTGCCGTGTAAGAGATTGAATACCAGTGGAACCCTAAAGCTATTGGGCAGTTGGAGTGTTTGAGGGGTGTAGGCGATGATGTAGCCAAATTTTAGGAGGAGAAAGGGGGCATTTGGATAGTGATCGATTTGGGGATGTTGTGGAGAGATTTTAGGAGAAAATCACGGGGTTGTGAAGCTGAATGAGTGTTGGGGCCGAATTGCGATTGTGGATACCCTTTGGAATCGATTTTGGGGAGGAATTCGGCTTTGGGGGTGAGTGTTGTTTCGGTTACAGTGCATTTTTTTGCTCTTTTCCCACTTTCAGCTTCTAACTTTGCTTTCGGGTTCGTTTCCTTCTTCATTTTAGGGCAGTTGAAATTGGCTACTGAGTTATTTTGGTGTGTTTGTTCTTTGATTTTGCCGAAAACTCTCCCCTCTTTACTTTCTCTCTATTGTTTTTGTGTTTGATTATGGGCAAGTGCTCACTGACTCCTCTTCTTCTCTTTCCCAAGCGATTCCCTCTATTGGCCGAATATACCTTCTTCCCTTCCTTATAATCCCTTCATGATTAACATATTTCCTTTCTTTTCATCTTGCTATTTTGACCGAATACCTCATCTCTTCCCCTCTCTGTGCAATTTTGGGAAATTGACCTTTGATCAGTTGGATTCGAGTACAAGGTTCTTTCATCTCTTTCCCTCACATTTAATTCAATTCTTTCATCTTTTGTGTTAGCCGGCTAGTCTGTCCATGGTTAGAGTCACGGTTTCTATTCTCTCTCTTCAGCCGAAATAACCTTTTGTTTAACACCTCTCTTTTTTGTCGTTTTCTGCTAGGGAGTGCGTTTGATCCATCTCGTGCCTCAGGTTAAGGGTGTACTTTGAGTATTGGCCAAATACTGCTGTCTCTCAATCTTATTCTATGCTTTTGGTAAGTTACTATACACTTAGTTCAATGGCTTACATGTATGGTAATAGTTAACAAGTGGTGATTGGGATCCATGTAGTCTTTAAGGATTGAAAACAATCTCTTGCAACGGTTCTAGGGTGATCAATCAAGGCAAGTAATAGGTAAATTCTTGAATAAGTGATGGCTAGGGTTCCTTACAATTCGTTTGATAAGTGTTTAACCGAAGTTCTGATTGTGATAGGTTTGGAATACTCGTAGGCCAGTAGCGCATTTTCGCAATTAAGTGTGTAAACACAGCCCAAATCGTAAATCGGCAAAAGCCGAAAAATGTAAGTATTGATGCGACCTGGACGTGCGCTTGCTCGTATGGCAATCTGAACGCATAAACATGGGTGTTTGATCGTAGAGGCCACCATGAGCGATTTCATGGGCTTAGGCCGTTTTGGGCCGCATTGGGCCAAAATGGGCCGTGTGGACCCCATGGTCCCCACATGGGTAAACCTCACGGACGTGTAGAGATTATTGGGCCAGGCTGTGAGTTCACACGACCAAGACCTTTTTTAGGCTTAATAGGCAATATGAGCATGTGGGCCCACATGGGCCCGCATTATAGGCCCTGGGCCCATTTTCACTGTTTGACTGTTAAGGTTGCACGGTCGTCCGAGAGGACTGTGGACATACTGTTGGGTCGGTAAGTATACCTAGACCCCTAATTAATAAATAACTGTTATGCCCTCATGTATGTATGACTGTGATCGAGCATGCCATTTTTTATATATATTGCATACATGCATGATATTATGATATATTGCATGGGGATGGGTTAATTATTGATTGGAGGAAGTGTACTATACTGGCAACTTTGCTGTAACCACTGTTTAGTGCTGTAACCGGTGCTATTTTGGAGTGTAGGGATGGGTGGATCGATTTTATCCCCACATGCAGCGTAGGGCTGGACGGAGTGGAGTGTAGAGGCTAATTGGGTAGGATTTCTGTTTGCATTCTATACTGATACTGATAATGTAATGGGCTAAGGCCCTAACTGAAAGTGAACTGCTACTAAAAGGGGCTTAGGCCCGACTGTAATTGCCTACTGTATGATTGACTGTTGCTAAGGGATTACACACTGAGTTTTTATAAACTCACCCTTCTGCTTTTCTGCGTAGGTAATCCTTAGGTGGATCGGTGCTGCGAAGGACTCTAAGGTGGCCAACACAACCACATTTGCTTCCATTTTTAACTTTTAATTTATAAGTAATTTAATTTGGGTGTTTTTTTTTGTAATAAAGACTCTTTAGGTTTTTATTTTAATTTGGGATTTATTTACTTTGATTCATATCTGTTAGTAATAGGCCGCAAATTTTCAAAAAGATAAATGCTTTTCAAAACACCACGTTTATGCATATTTTAAAAGCTTTCACAACAAACATGGTTTTAAAGTGCAATAACAATCTAATTTGATTAGCATTTTGCTAAAATGACTTGAGTTTGTACAATGAACAAGATATCCTAAATCTTCGTTAAGATCACAAAGAGGTTAAATATAGAATGGATTTTTCAACGGAATAGTGTTTTTCAAAAAACACTTCAATGTAACATCACAGATTCAGCCATAACATCTAGGCCGAGTTTGGGGTGTTACATTTAGTGGTATCAGAGACAAGTTGCAAAACTCGACTGTAGACTTGGGTTCCTTTTAAACTTGAAATTTTGAAAAGGAACTGTTTTAAACGATTTGAAATACTTGGAAATGTTTTACTGAATGTGTGGTACACCGAGTCTCCGGCGCCAATTCTGTAAGTTCTCTGAAACTACTACTTGTTTAAATTTGAATACTAAGAATACTGTAGGCAATAGACTGTACTGAAATACTCTGTATAGGGTAACCTAAAACTATAGTAAGACTACAACCTGCGAAAACAAAACTCTGAATTACTGATAATATTTTTCATAAAATATCTATTAATAAACACTAGAACTGTAAAACTAATGCATAAAATTGTTAAGACAGATAAAAGTGTAAATCGATAATGAGCACCAGAGGTACTCGTGGAAGGGGTAAAAGAGGCCGCGGCAGAGGCCGCGGAGGTGCTCGGGCTGGGTCTTCGTCATCTGGTCATATGCCTAATGTTGAAGCTAGAAAGACGCCTACTCCACCTGTGACTGAGACTGGGTCTCATGATCGTGCGGCTGGGGATGACGCATTGTCCCAAGCTATGTTGCAAATTCTGCAGAGGGTGGCTGGGCCCAATATTGGTACTGTGGGCCATGGGTCGGTTACAAAACAACTCAGTTCTAATGGGGCTGAGATTTTTAGGGGTATTGCTGGAGTTGCCCCTATTGTGGCTGAATATTGGCTTGAGGCCAAAGAGAGGATCATAGATGACCTTGACTGCACCCTCAAACAGAAACTAAAAGGTGCAGTGTCATTGCTACAAGATGAAGCCTATCAGTGGTGGCTTACAGTTAAAGAGGGTACTCAACCCGACCGGTTGACCTGGGAATTCTTCAAGACTGCATTCCAAGGAAAATATGTGGGCACTAGTTATGTTGATGCTTGGAGGAGAGAGTTTCTAAATTTGACTCAGGGGGATAAATCTGTGGCTGAATACAAGGCTAAATTTTTGTGACTTAGTTGCTATGTGCATGGGATGGTGGCAATTGAATATGAGCGTCGTGTTCATTTTGAGGACAGCCTAAGGGATGATTTAAGGGTTCTGATAGCTCCACAGAAGGAGTGAGATTTTGCAGCTTTAGTGGATAAGGCAAAGATCACCGAGGATGTGATGCGCGCTGAGCACTAGAACCGTGAAAAGGAAAGAGGTAGGAACAAGAGGGATTCAGAGCCCTCAAGTTCATTTGTGAGGCCTAAGGAAAAGGTCAGAGTTGTTGGGCCAGTCAGAGTTGGGGCCCCTATTATTGCTACTGGACCGCAGCCTTGTACGGATTATGGGAGACGCCATCAGGGTAAAACCTGGAAAAGGATTAGGGCGTGTTTGAGGTGCAGATCATTATAGCACCGTATCAGAGATTGTCCACGGAGGCCCGATAAGATGCAAGCTACTGGTATGGGTACTGGTCAGCCACTGAGAGGTGTTCAGCAGCCACCGAGAGGCCGTGATCAGGCCAGAGGTGGAAATGTTATGGGCCGTGGTCGTGGAGCAGTAGGTAGAGGTACGGGTCATACTGAGGTGAGGCAGCCAGCACTGCTTTATGCTACATGTAGCCGAGAGGACAGAGATGCCCTAGATGTTATTATGGGTACGTTCTTTATCCATAATGTACCTTATACTACACTAATTGATGTTGGGTCTACACATTCTTATATAGCATGCACTGTGTCTGAGACTTTGGGTATAATGGTTGAAAACACTGTGAGTGAGGTTACTGTTTTGAGTCCATTAAGGAAGTCAGTGAGAGTGAATAAACTATTTAAAGATGTACCTTTGGTGGTTCAAGGAATGATCTTTTTGGCGGATTTAATGGAACTCCCTTTTGGAGAATTCGACTTAATACTGGGAATGGACTGGCTAGTTAAACATCAAGTGAATTTGGATTGTGTTGCTAAACGGGTGGTACTGAAAACTGCAGAAGGTGATGAGGTAGTTGTGATTGGGGAGCATTGGAATTATTTGTGAAATGTGATTTCTGGACTGAAGGCCGATAAATTGGTTCATAAGGGTTGTGAGGTGTATCTAGCCTACATCGGTATTTCTGATTCTGATGGTTTGTCTGTTAAGGATATTAGAACAGTTAAGGACTTTCTGAATGTTTTTCCTGATGAGCTACCTGGGTTACCTCCAAACTATGAAGTTGAGTTTGGGATTGAGCTCCTGCCTAGTTTAGCTCCGGTGTCTATCGCCCCTTATAGAATGGCACCGAAGGAGCTAGTGGAGCTTAAGGCTCAGTTTCAAGAATTACTGGATCGAGGATTCATCCGACCTATTGTGTCTCCATGGGGAGCACCAGTTCTGTTTGTGAAAGAAGAATGGATCCATGCATATATGCATCGACTACAGGAAACTGAATAAATTGACTACTAAAAATAAGTACCCCCTACCAAGGATAGACGATCTATTCGACCAGTTTCGAGGAGCTTCAATTTTCTCTAAGATTGATCTCCGATCGGGGTACCATTAATTAACGGTGAAAGAGATTGATGTTTAAAAGATAGCATGTGACAGCCCAAAATTGACCCTAGTCGGGAAGTGGTTTCGGGACCGTTAAACCGAGTCACCGAAATGTTTGAATGTGATATTTATTGTCTAGAATATGTAACTATGAATGTGTGAAAATTTCAAGCTTCGATTTAGTCGATTGCATGTGAATTAAGTCAATAGGACTTATGTGAGAAAATTTTAAAATGTGATAGGTCAATGCGTAAGGAACTATTAGTGCATGTGGAAAAAAAGGGGGGACTTGCATGTCAAATTCCCCCTAATAAGTAGTGGCCGGCCATGCTATGGGTGGAAACATGTTGGGAACATGTTGGCCTAGTGAGGTATGTAGGATAAAATATAATAAGAAGTATGGGGAATAAAGAAATGGAAAAAGGAAAGGATGTGTGTAATTGTTTCTTCCCCTCCCCATTGCCGTGAAAGTAAGAAGGAAAAACAAAAAAAAAAAGTGTCCATCTTTCTTCATTTCCCCTTGGCCGAATGTTCTAAGGAAGAAAGAAAAACAAGTTGTGTTTTTTGGTTCTTCTTGGCCAAATTGAAAGGAAGAAGAAGGGAGTGAAGCAATCGGTCATCTTAGGTCACTATTAAGGTAAGGAAGTTTGTACTAGCTTTTGAAATTTTAGTTGATATTGAGTGAGTTATCAAGTGATTTTTGTAAACCATGTTGAAATTTCGATTTTGGGGGTGAGTATGGTTTTCGGCTATAAAAGATTAATAAGGGTGATGATTGTGTTTCATGCTAAACTTAGATGAATAATGGTAGTTGCTCACATCTTGATATCTATGAGTTCCTTTCTTGGTTCTACCATAGACCCCCAAAGTATATGTTTATTTGGTGTTGTTGGAGGTTTATGATAGAAGCTAATGAGTGAGAGTTTGATAGGCACCATGAGGTTAAACTTCATGAGATTGTAAGCTTGTAAGTTGGATGATGAAATTCATGCTTTGTGAAAGTAGAAGGAGCATTCGACCATGAAGAAAAAAAGGGGGAAATTTATGATGAATTAAGTTGGAAGCTATTATAATGTACTTGTGCATTCGGGTATGGGATGAAAATATATGAGATGGCTATAATTATCCTTGTGATTCGGCTCTTGTATATATATATATGCACATGATGTATTGGTATGAAACATATATATATCACCCCAAAGTATATGTTTATATATGGTGGTGGTTTAGTTATGGACTAAATGATGGATACATATTGAGTTATAATATGTAATGCATTAGTTAGTAAAATGTATGTCATTTATATGTGGTACTAAGAATATAATTTGGCCTCAAAGTAGACATGCATATTCGGCCACATGAGATGGATTGGCGTTGCATGAATTCGGTTAGAGGCAAACATATTGATGCCTATATCGAGGTAAGGACAATCGGCTAAAGGGGAGTGTGGGTTAATATGTTGAGTTGATGCATGATTTCACATGTATGTGACTTTAAAGTCTAATGTATAAATATGGGCTAAGTGCCTTATGTTCCTCTTTTCGATGCTCAAATGATTAAATCAATTTATTTGTTTAATTAAGCTCAAGAGCAAAGGGGAAATAAATCCGATAAAGGGAAGGAAAAAGTGGTCGAATAGCCATCGGAATCGTTCGACGACATCCGAGGTAAGTTCTTGAGTAAGAGAGCTTAAATTATGATGTGATTAGATCATGTTTTAAGCAAATTAAAATCATGCTCTTTGTGTGGCTATTGAGCCGAATTTGCAAGAATGATAAATGTCTTGTGTTTGAGTTTTGCTAACGAAAATGAAATACGAATGGGCCATGATTTATTGTTAAATGTGCATGGTTATTTGAATGATGTCCGGGCTAAGTCCCGAAGGCTTGTGCTAAGTGACAATATCCGGACTAAGATCCGAAGGCATTTGTGCGAGATGCTAATTCCGGGCTAAGCCCGAAGGCATTTGTGCGAGATACTAATTCCGGGCTAAGCCCGAAGGCATTTGTGCGAGATACTAATTCCGGGCTAAGCCCGAAGGCATTTGTGCGAGTTACTAAATCCGGGTTAAGTCCCGAAGGCATTTGTGCGAATTACTATAACCGGGCTATGTCCCGAAGGCATTTGAACGAGGAGCTATATCCGGTTAAATTCCGAAGGTACGTGATTTGGGAATGAATGAACTTGCTGTAAAATTCCAGTTAATACTCTCGAAACATCCCAACATTGAGGTATGTTTCGTATGTGCTTGAATTTAGTTGAGCCCTTACAAATAAGTATTCGCTCAGTTGATAAACGAGCTACCGGCCTTTGGCTGAGTTGATCTTTTGTGTATGTACATAAGGGTTGATAATTTGAAGCAAGTACGATATCGTAAATTTGTGCATATGAAACTATCCGTTTAGCTATATGAATGCTATACTTTTGTTGTGCTGGAATTCATTGCTCAAAACTTACTAAGCATAAATTGCTTACTCCGTTTCATTGCTCCTCTGTTTTATAGATTTGGGTTCTCCAGCTATCGGACTCGGGATCTTGAGGTCAAAGTCGCCCACACTATCAAAGCCCCCTTTTGGTACAATTTTGGTTGAACTTCGAAATGGCATGTATAGGACTACCCGTTTGTTGTAGGTCGTGGACCCTTTGGACTTGTATAATTTTGGATAGCCATGCGAAAATGGCTTATATGTGTTTGAGTATAATGTTATAATCATTCGGTGTGGATATGCTTGACAAGGATTAGCCATGGGAATTGTTAACCACTATCATAAATTGTGCTATTTATGCAAAAAGGGCTAGTTGAATCATGGAAACCATGAAATAGGTAAAGTCTACCTTAAAGGCAGATGCTGACAGCAGCAGTGATGTAGATTTGGAAAATCACTAAAAATAGTAGGAAGGGAATTAAATAGTGAATAAATTATGTAAACAAACCTTGATGAATCTACTTTCATAGGAAAGTAACGAAACAATCATACGGACAGTATGTTAAGTGATATTCAGGTTCTCGTGAGACAGGGCCAGAACGGTTTCTGGATTCCCTGTTCCGACTTTGGAAATTCACTATAAATTAACCAGAGATAATTAGGAGTCATACCATATATGTATAGATTCCTATCTGAGTCTAGTTTCTATAGAAACAAACGGCATCAGTATTGGAGCCCTGTACAAGGAGATATCCAAGTCGTAATGCGCAAAGGTCAGGGTAGTCGATCCCTGTAACATGGGAGACTTTGACTAATAAACTGTACTAATTGGCCCAACCGAAAATTCTAGAAAAAATATGTAGATGGGCATATGAGTCTAGTTTCAGGGAAAAATCACGAAACTGATTTTCGAGTTGTGAAACTCAAGATATGATTTTTTAAAGCGACTAGTACGCAAATTGGCAGTGTCTGGGAATTTTTTTTATAAGGGGTTTAAAGTCTGTTAACACCTCGTGTTCGACTCCGGTGTCGGCCTCGGGTTCGGGGTGTTACATTTGATTGGTATCAGAGCTACGGTTTAGTCGATTCTAGGACTACCGTAATGTGTTGGGTCTAGCTATACATGCCATTTTATGTGATTATTGGATAGTGTGGTGATTTCTGACATTTGCAAATGTGTTAATTTATAGTAATGGATCCCGATCCCGACCGAGAGGTAGCTGATGATCTTGAGAGTGTGGCGCCTGCTCCCGCACAAGGGACAGCGCCGGCGGACTCTCAACCTAATGCTAGTAACCCGAATGATTAAGCTAGACAAGCTTTCTATAGCGTGATGAATGATTGGTTCAACCAATACATTCGAAGTAATACGACAGTTCCACAACCTCCATTCCCGACTAATACCACCCCCGCACCTACAATACCTCCGGTAATTGACCAAATAAGGTCAAATAAGCCCCCAGTTGACAGAATCTGAAAACATGGGGGCTACTGAAATTAAGGCTACGGATAGCGACGATGCTGAGCAAGCTGAATTTTGGTTGGACAACACTATCCGGGTACTCGATGAGCTATCTTGTACACCCGATGAATGCCTAAAGTGTACTATCTCCTTGCTACGTGATTCTGCCTACTATTGGTGGAGTACTCTGACTTCTGTTGTGCCCCGAGAGCAAGTAACTTGGGAGTTTTTCCAAACTGAGTTTCGGAAAAAGTATATCAGTCAGAGATTTGTTGATAAAAAACGGAAGGAATTTCTTAAGCTTAAGCAAGGTTCCATGTCGGTTACTGATTACGAGCGAAAGTTTGTTAGACTTAGCAAATACGCTCGGGAATGTGTTTCGTCCGAGGCTATCATGTGTAAACGCTTCGAGGATGGGCTGAATGAAGATATAAAAATGTTCGTTGGCGTTCTTGAAATACGAGAGTTCGTAGTACTTGTCGAGCGAGCTTGTAAAGCCGAAGAGCTTAGAAAAGAAAAACAAAAAGTTGATGAGGGAACTGGAGAGTTTCGTAAAAGATCTTCGGGAAAGTCTTTTCAACAGGCATCGAAGAAATTTCGAGATGATGTGGGCTGGTCGAGAGGCACTTCGGGCCTTTTTAGACGAGATCGTGATCGACCCCCTGTGGGTACACGAGGCACTTCGGTCGCCAGTGTTGGGAATGAACGTCGAGACAGAACGAAATGTCGATATTGCGGTAAATGGCATTCGGGGAGTTGTAGATTCCCTAACCGCTCCTGTTACAAGTGCGGATCAGTTGACCACTTCATTAAAGATTGCCCGAGGTTGTCTGAACAGAATGAAAATCAGAGTGGGGAACCGGGTGCTACCACTGCTCGAGGTAGACCATCTGGAAATACGGGCAATGCTGGTGGTGGTCAGAGAGGATCTAGAGATGCTATGACCAGATCCGAGGCTCGTGCGCCTGCTAGAGCTTATGCAATACGTGCCCGCGAGGATGCTTCTTCGCCTGATGTTATTACTGGTACTTTTACTCTCTTTGATACTAATGTAATTGCTTTGATTGACCCCGGTTCTACTCATTCTTACATATGTGAAACCTTAGCATCCAGTAAGACTTTACCTATTGAGTCTACTGAGTTCGTAATTCGGGTGTCAAATCCCTTGGGCCGTTACGTGCTTGTCGACAAAGTGTGTAAGTAATGTCCCCTAGAAATTCGAGGTGCGCAAATAACGAAGTAATCCGAGTTGAGTCTACGGACTTGGAGGGGATGCCAGCTGTAATATCAGCAATGTTGGCCCAGAAATATGTAAGAAAAGGGTGCGAAGCATACCTTGCGTATGTACTGGATGACAAAGAATTAGACAAGAAACCCGAATCTGTGCCGGTGGTTTGTGAATACTCGGATGTTTTTCCTGAAGGATTACCGGGTTTACCACCTGTTCGGGAGGTAGAGTTTGGTATTGAGCTTGTACCTGGGACTACGCCAATTTCGATAGCTCCGTATCGTATGGCACCAACCGAGTTAAAAGAGTTGAAAGCTCAGTTGCAAGAATTGACGGATAGAGGTTTTGCTCGACCAAGTTTCTCACCCTGGGGTGCACCAGTATTGTTCGTGAAAAAGAAGGACGGAACCATGAGGTTGTGCATTGACTATCGTCAACTGAATAAAGTGACGATAAAGAACAAATATCCGTTGCCGTGCATCGATGATTTGTTCGACCAACTGAAGGGAGCCACAGAGTTCTCAAAAATAGATTTGAGATCGGGCTATTATCAGTTGCGAATTCGAGAATCGGACATACCCAAAACTGCCTTCAGGACGAGATATGGTCACTACGAGTTCTTAGTGATGCCGTTTGGGCTCACTAATGCCCTGCGGTATTTATGGATTTGATGAATCGGATCTTCAGACCATATTTGGATCGGTTCGTAGTTGTGTTCATTGATGACATCTTGGTCTATTCAAGAGATGAGACCGAACATGCTGAGCACCTGAGACTGGTGTTGCAAATTTTGCGGGATAAGCAGTTATATGCTAAGTTCAGTAAGTGTGAGTTCTGGTTAAGAGAGGTTAGCTTCTTGGGTCATGTGGTATCCGCATCGGGTATTCGAGTTGACCCGAACAAAATTTCAGCCATACTTAACTGGAAGCCTCCAAGAAATATTACCGAAGTTCAGAAATTCCTGGGACTCGCCGGTTATTACCGACGATTTGTCAAAGGTTTCTCGATGATAGCCACACCAATGACGAAGCTACTTCAAAAGGATGTTAAGTTCGAATGGACGGAGAAATGTCAGAAAAGTTTTGATCAACTAAAAACTTATTTGACTGAAGCTCCAATTTTAGTGCAACCCGAATTAGGCAAAGAGTTTGTCATTTATAGTGACGCATCCCTACTTGGGTTGGGTTGCGTATTGATGCAAGAAGGTCGAGTGGTGGCCTATGCGTCGAGACAATTAAAGCCACATGAGAAAAATTATCCGACCCATGATCTTGAACTAGCTGCCATCGTATTTGCTTTAAAAATATGGCGACATTACTTATTTGGTGAGAAGTGCCATGTATTTTCGGATCACAAAAAGTCTCAAAAATTTGATGACTCAAAGAGACTTAAATCTGCGACAAAGACGTTGGCTTGAGTTGTTGAAAGATTACGAGCTTGTCATTGATTACCACCCGGGAAAGGCTAATATGGTTGCGGACGCCTTAAGCCGGAAATCATTGTTTGCTTTACGAGCGATGAATGTGCACTTGTCTGTTCTACCCGACAATGTGTTAATAGCTGAATTAAAAGCCAAACCATTATTGATTCATCAAATTCGTGAAGCCCAGAAAGTTGATGATGAATTGGTTGCAAAACGGGCTGAGTGTGCTCCGAACAAGGAATCGGAGTTTCAAATTGATGATGATGATTGTTTGAGGTTCAGAAGTCGTTTGTGTGTTCCAAGGAATTCGGAACTCATTTCGATGATTCTGAACGAAGCCCATTGTAGCCGAATGTCAATTCACCCGGGGAGTACGAAAATGTACAACGATTTGAAACGTTGGTTTTAGGTGGCATGGTATGAAACGAGACATCTCCGACTTTGTTTCGAGATGTTTAATATGTCAACAAGTGAAAGCGGAACATCAAGTGCCTTCAGGATTACTTCAGCCGATCATGATACCCGAGTGGAAATGGGATCGAGTCACAATGGACTCTGTGTCCGGACTGCCATGGTCAACAAGTAAGAAGGATGCGATTTGGGTTGTTGTTGATAGACTGACTAAGTCGGCTCACCTTATCCCCGTGCGTATGGATTTTTCATTGGATAAACTAGCCGAATTGTATGTTTCTCAGATTGTGAGATTACACGGGGTACCTATTTCTACCGTGTCGGATAGAGATCCGAGATTCACCTCGTTATTTTGGAGGAAATTGCAAGAAGCTTTGGGTACCAAGCTGCATTTAAGCACTGCTTTTCACCCCCAAACCGATGGTCAATCCGAGCGGATAATTCAGATACTTGAGGATATGTTGAGATGTTGCATCCTCGAGTTCAGTAGTTCATGGGAACGGTATTTACCTTTGATTGAATTCGCTTACAACAATAGTTTTCAATCAAGTATTAAGATGGCACCTTACGAGGCTTTGTATGGTCGTAAATGCCGTACACCATTGTTTTGGACCGAGCTCGGTGAAAGTAAAATTTTCGGAGTTGATTTGATTAAGGATGCCGAACAGAAAGTAAAGGTAATCCGTGAAAGTCTGAAAGCAGCCACAGATCGTCAAAAATCGTATGCGGATTTGAAACGAAAGGACATTGAATATCAGGTGGGAGATAAAGTGTTCCTTAAAGTTTCGACCTGGAAAAAGGTACTCAGGTTTGGCCGTAAGGGCAAGTTGAACCCGAGATTCATTGGGCCGTACGAAATCTCCGAACGAGTTGGTCCGGTTGCATATAGATTGATTTTGCCCCCTGAGCTTGAAAAGATTCACGACGTCTTTCATGTTTCGATGCTTCGACGCTATCGATCTGATCCATCGTACATAATTAGCCCATCAGAGGTTGAAATTCAAGCCGATATGAGTTATGAAGAAGAACCGATGCGTATCCTAGCTCGTGAAGTAAAGGAGTTGCGGAACAAAAGGGTTCCGTTAGTGAAGGTGTTATGGCTCAAACACGGGATCGAGGAAGCTACTTGGGAAACCGAGAGCTCGATGAAAGAACGATACCCAAACCTATTTACCGGTAAGATTTTCGGGGACGAAAATTTCTTAAGCGGGGGAGAGTTGTGACAGCCCAAAATTGATCCTAGTCGGGAAGTGGTTTCGGGACCGTTAAACCGAGTCACCGAAATGTTTGAATGTGATATTTATTGTCTAGAATATGTAACTATGAATGTGTGAAAATTTCAAGCTTCGATTTAGTCGATTGCATGTGAATTAAGTCAATAGGACTTATGTGAGAAAATTTTAAAATGTGATAGGTCAATGCGTAAGGACCTATTAGTGCATGTGGAAAAAAAGGGGGGACTTGCATGTCAAATTCCCTCCCTAATAAGTAGTGGCCGGCCATGCTATGTAACACCCCGAACCCGAGACCGACACCGGAGTCGGACACGAGATGTTAACAAACTTTGAAAAATTTTTCCAGACACTGCCCAGTCTGAGTACTAGTCGCTTCAAAAATCATATCTTGAGTTTCACAACTCAAAAATCAGTTTTGTGATTTTTCCCTGAAACTAGACTCATGTCCCCACCTATGGATTTTTTTCTAGAATTTTTGGTCGGGCCAATTAGTACAGTTTATTAGTCAAATTCTCCCATGTTACAGGGGTCGACTACACTGACCTTTTCCCATTACGACTGGGATATCTCTCTGCACAGAGCTTCAATACTGATGCCGTTTGTTTCTATGGAAACTAGACTCAGAGAGGAATCCATACATATATGGTATGACCCCTAATTATATCTGGTCAATTTATAGTGAATTTCCAAAGGCGGAACAGTGAATCCAGAAACTGTTCTGGCCCTGTTCCACAAGAACCCGAATATCTCTTTCTGTACTGTTCCTATAATTGTTTCGTTACTTCCATATGAAAGTAGATTCATCAAGGTTCGATTACATAATTTATTCACTATTTAATTCCACTCCTACGAATTCTTGTGATTTTTCCAATCCACACCACTGCTGCTATCAGCTTCTGTTTTCAAAGTGAACCTTACCTAATTTGGGGTTTCATGGACAACTAGGGCCTTGTCATACATAAGCCCACATATGATCATACTTAGCCATTCTAGTGGCTGATCATTTGCTCAACACTTCCATTCCCACATAGTTACATCATGAAACCATCTATACATTCATAAATACGAATGGTCTAATGCCATACTCCACTTCTACAAGCCATTTTCGCATGGCTGTACACTTATACATTTCATAAAGTACTCGAAAGACAACAACGGGTAGTCCTATACATGCCATAACAAAATTCAACCAAAATAGTACCCAAAAGAGCCTTTGATAGTGTGGGCGACTTCGACTTCAAGATCCCGAGTCCGATAGCTGGAGAACCAAAAATCTATAAAACAGAGGAGCAATGTAACGAGTAAGCAATTTATGCTTAGTAAGTTTGAGCAAGGAATTCCAGCATGCACAAAGAATATCACACATTTAGCTAAACGGAATATTTCATAATACGCAATTTATCGATTTTAAACTTGCTTCACAACATTAACAACCCTTATACACATACACAATAGACTAACTTAGCCGAAGGCCGATAGCTCGTTTATCAATTGAGCGAACATTTATTTGTAAGGGCTCGATTTAATTCAACACATACGTAACATATCCCCATATTGGGATGTTTTTCGAATATTCGCTGGAATTTTACAGCAAGCTCATTCGTTACCAATTCGCGTACCTTCGGGATTTAACCGGATATAGCTCCTCGTTCAAATGCCTTCGGGACATAGCCCGGATTTAGTAACTCACACAATGCCTTCGGGACATAGCCCGGATTTAGTAACTCACACAATGCCTTCGGGACATAACCCGGATTTAACAATTCGCACGAATGCCTTCGGGACTTAACCCGAATTTAACAACTCGCACGAATGCCTTCGGGACTTAACCCGGATTTAACAACTCGCACGAATGCCTTCGGGACTTAACCCGGATTTAGTATCTCGCACAAAGACCTTCGGATCTTAATCCGGATATATTCACTTAGCACAAAGCCTTCGGGACTTAGCCCGGACAGCATTCAATTAATCATGCACATCTAACAATAATTCATGGCACATTCATATTTCATTTTCGTTTACGAAACTCAAACACAAGGCACATATTGTCCTTGCACATTCGGCTCAATAGCCACACATAGAGCATGATTTAATCACATCGAAATTTAAGCTCTCTTACTCAAGAACCTACCTCGGGTGTTGTCGAACGATTCCGCTAGCTATTCAACCACTTTTTCCTTCCCTTTATCGGTTTTATTTCCCCTTTGCTCTTGAGCTTAATCAAACAAATAAATTGATTTCATCATTTAGGCATCAAAAGATGAACACAAGGCACTTAGCCCATATTTATACATTAGACATTAAAGTCTCATACATGCAAAAATCATGCATCAACACAACATATTAGCTAATTTCTTTCCCCTTGGCCGAATATGCATGTCCATTTTTGGGGTCGATTTCAACACTTAATACACACATATACACACTAGTAAAGCATCCTCCCCCTTTTCATCAATTTAACACATGCATTGCTCATTAACATGCAAAGTTACATTCGGCCTTAGCACACATCTTGCTAGCCGATTCTTCTCCATTTAGCAACCAATGCACATATGTGCTCACACAAAAATGCTAAAAAGGAGGTTCAAGAATCATCAAGCCATCATCACATGCATCATTAACAAGCTTCATATTTTGCATGCAATGGCATTAACACAACCTCCACCTAGGCCGAATCTTAACTCATCCTCATGCCTCATCACCACAACATTAAACATCAACCAAGAATGATTCATCCATGGTCAAGTGCCATTTCCATCACATAGCAAGATTTAGACCATGGGTTAGGTAGAACTCAAGCTAACAACTAAAACATGCATGCCTCTCATGGAACATCATCAAACATACCTTAGCCTAGCTACATGCATGGCCGAATCTCTTCACCTTTCTTCTTCTTTCCTCCTTAAAATTTTTGGCCAAGGATGAACCAAAGGATGAGAAAATTTTTCTTTGTTTTTCTTTCTAGTTTTTGGCAAGCATGAAGATGAGAAAAGGATGAACAAAATTCCCCCCCTTTCTCTTCTTTAGCTCACGGCAATGGGGGGGACAAACACTACACACACATTTTTTTTTCTTTTGTTTTCCATTTCTTTATTACCCATACTCCTTATTTTATTCTTCCACTAACAAAACATGTTTCATGACATGTTTTACCCATCCTTCCTTGTCACGGCCGGCCACTACTCTTTAGGGGGGGGGAATTTGACATGCAAGTCCCCCCCTTTGTCCACATGCACTAATAGGTCCTCACACATTGACCTATCACATTTTAGAATTTTCTCACATAAGTCCTATTGACTAAATTCACATGAAATCAACCAAATTGAAGCTTGAAATTTTCACACATTCGTAATTACATATTCTAAACAATAAGTATCACATTCAAACATTTCGGTGACTCGGTTTAGCGGTCCCGAAACCACTTCCCGACTAGGGTCAACTTTGGGCTGTCACATGCTATGGGTGGAAACATGTTGGGAACATGTTGGCCTAGTGAGGTATGTAGGATAAAATATAATAAGAAGTATGGGGAATAAAGAAATGGAAAAAGGAAAGGATGTGTGTAATTGTTTCTTCCCCTCCCCATTGCCGTGAAAGTAAGAAGGAAAAACAAAAAAAAAAGTGTCCATCTTTCTTCATTTCCCCTTGGCCGAATGTTCTAAGGAAGAAAGAAAAACAAGTTGTGTTTTTTGGTTCTTCTTGGCCGAATTGAAAGGAAGAAGAAGGGAGTGAAGCAATCGGTCATCTTAGGTCACTATTAAGGTAAGGAAGTTTGTACTGGCTTTTGAAATTTTAGTTGATATTGAGTGAGTTATCAAGTGATTTTTGTAAACCATGTTGAAATTTCGATTTTGGGGGTGAGTATGGTTTTCGGCTATAAAAGATTAATAAGGGTGATGATTGTGTTTCATGCTAAACTTAGATGAATAATGGTAGTTGCTCACATCTTGATATCTATGAGTTCCTTTCTTGGTTCTACCATAGACCCCCAAAGTATATGTTTATTTGGTGTTGTTGGAGGTTTATGATAGAAGCTAATGAGTGAGAGTTTGATAGGCACCATGAGGTTAAACTTCATGAGATTGTAAGCTTGTAAGTTGGATGATGAAATTCATGCTTTGTGAAAGTAGAAGGAGCATTCGGCCATGAAGAAAAAAAGGGGGAAATTTATGATGAATTAAGTTGGAAGCTATTATAATGTACTTGTGCATTCGGGTATGGGATGAAAATATATGAGATGGCTATAATTAGCCTTGTGATTCGGCTCTTGTATATATATATATGCACATGATGTATTGGTATGAAACATATATATATCACCCCAAAGTATATGTTTATATATGGTGGTGGTTTAGTTATGGACTAAATGATGGATACATATTGAGTTATAATATGTAATGCATTAGTTAGTAAAATGTATGTCATTTATATGTGGTACTAAGAATATAATTTGGCCTCAAAGTAGACATGCATATTCGGCCACATGAGATGGATTGGCGTTGCATGAATTCGGTTAGAGGCAAACATATTGATGCCTATATCTAGGTAAAGACAATCGGCTAAAGGGGAGTGTGGGTTAATATGTTGAGTTGATGCATGATTTCACATGTATGTGACTTTAAAGTCTAATGTATAAATATGGGCTAAGTGCCTTATGTTCCTCTTTTCGATGCTCAAATGATTAAATCAATTTATTTGTTTAATTAAGCTCAAGAGCAAAGGGGAAATAAATCCGATAAAGGGAAGGAAAAAGTGGTCGAATAGCCATCGGAATCGTTCGACGACATCCGAGGTAAGTTCTTGAGTAAGAGAGCTTAAATTATGATGTGATTAGATCATGTTTTAAGCAAATTAAAATCATGCTCTTTGTGTGGCTATTGAGCCGAATTTGCAAGAATGATAAATGTCTTGTGTTTGAGTTTTGCTAACGAAAATGAAATACGAATGGGCCATGATTTATTGTTAAATGTGCATGGTTATTTGAATGATGTCCGGGCTAAGTCCCGAAGGCTTGTGCTAAGTGACAATATCCGGACTAAGATCCGAAGGCATTTGTGCGAGATACTAATTCCGGGCTAAGCCCGAAGGCATTTGTGCGAGATACTAATTCCGGGCTAAGCCCGAAGGCATTTGTGCGAGATACTAATTCCGGGCTAAGCCCGAAGGCATTTGTGCGAGTTACTAAATCCGGGTTAAGTCCCAAAGGCATTTGTGCGAATTACTATAACCGGGCTATGTCCCGAAGGCATTTGAACGAGGAGCTATATCCGGTTAAATTCCGAAGGTACGTGATTTGGGAATGAATGAACTTGCTGTAAAATTCCAGTTAATACTCTCGAAACATCCCAACATTGAGGTATGTTTCGTATGTGCTTGAATTTAGTTAAGCCCTTACAAATAAGTATTCGCTCAGTTGATAAACGAGCTACCGGCCTTTGGCTGAGTTGATCTTTTGTGTATGTACATAAGGGTTGATAATGTGAAGCAAGTACGATATCGTAAATTTGTGCATATGAAACTATCCGTTTAGCTATATGAATGCTATACTTTTGTTGTGCTGGAATTCATTGCTCAAAACTTACTAAGCATAAATTGCTTACTCCGTTTCATTGCTCCTCTGTTTTATAGATTTGGGTTCTCCAGCTATCGGACTCGGGATCTTGAGGTCAAAGTCGCCCACACTATCAAAGCCCCCTTTTGGTACAATTTTGGTTGAACTTCGAAATGGCAAGTATAGGACTACCCGTTTGTTGTGGGTCGTGGACCCTTTGGACTTGTATAATTTTGGATAGCCATGCGAAAATGGCTTATATGTGTTTGAGTATAATGTTATAATCATTCGGTGTGGATATGCTTGACAAGGATTAGCCATGGGAATGGTTAACCACTATCATAAATTGTGCTATTTATGCAAAAAGGGCTAGTTGAATAATGGAAACCATGAAATAGGTAAAGTCTACCTTAAAGGCAGATGCTGACAGCAGCAGTGATGTAGATTTGGAAAATCACTAAAAATAGTAGGAAGGGAATTAAATAGTGAATAAATTATGTAAACAAACCTTGATGAATCTACTTTCATAGGAAAGTAACGAAACAATCATACGGACAGTATGTTAAGTGATATTCAGGTTCTCGTGAGACAGGGCCAGAACGGTTTCTGGATTCCCTGTTCCGACTTTGGAAATTCACTATAAATTAACCAGAGATAATTAGGAGTCATACCATATATTTATAGATTCCTCTCTGAGTCTAGTTTCTATAGAAACAAACGGCATCAGTATTGGAGCCCTGTACAAGGAGATATCCAAGTCGTAATGCGCAAAGGTCAGGGTAGTCGATCCCTGTAACATGGGAGACTTTGACTAATAAAATGTACTAATTGGCCCAACCAAAAATTATAGAAAAAAATATGTAGATGGGAATATGAGTCTAGTTTCAGGGAAAAATCACGAAACTTATTTTCGAGTTGTGAAACTCAAGATATGATTTTTTAAAGCGACTAGTACGCAGATTGGCAGTGTCTGGGAATTTTTTTTTATAAGGGGTTTAAAGTCTGTTAACACCTCGTGTTCGACTCCGGTGTCGGTCTCGGGTTCGGGGTGTTACACAGTATTTAGGACTCATTATGGTCATTACGAGTTCCTAGTGATGCCGTTTGGACTGATGAATACACTAGCAGCTTTTTTGGATCTGATGAACTGAGTGTTCCAGCCTTATTTGGATCGATTTGTAGTGGTTTTTATAGATGACATCTTGGTGTATTCGAGAATTGAAGATCACGATGCACATCTCTGAGTTGTTCTGCAGATTCTGAGGGAGAAACAACTATTTGCGAAGTTCAGTAAATGCCAGTTCTGGTTGCAAGAGGTAACATTTCTGGGCCATGTGGTATCTGCTGAAGGGATTAGGGTTGATCCTCGAAAAATTGAAGCTATTCTAGATTGGAAGCCGCCTAAGACGGTATTTGAGATTCGAAGTTTTCTAGGTCTGGTAGGGTATTACAGACGGTTTGTTGAGGGGTTTTCATTGATTGTTGCACCTCTGACTAATTTGTTGCGTAAGGGTGTGCCGTTTAACTGGACTGATGCTTAGCAAGAAAGTTTTGAGAAACTTAAGAAAGTTCTGACTGAGGCCCTTGTTTTGATACAACTAGAGCTTGGGAAAGAGTTTACTATCTACAGCGATGCATCATACATTGGTTTGGGTTGTGTGTTGATGCAAGAGGGCAAGGTGGTGGCATATGCGTCTCACCAGCTTAAGACTCATAAGGCGAATTATCTGACGCATGACTTGGAGTTCGCTGTGGTTGTATTCGCATTGAAAATTTAGAGGCATTACCTGTACAGTGAGAAGTGTATCATTTACATGGATCACAAGAACCTCAAGTACCTTCTCACTCAGAAGGGGCTAAATATAGCGTAGATGGATTGAGCTTATTAAGGATTATGATTGCTCGATTGAATACCATCCTAGTAAAGCCAATGTGGTGGCTGACGCACTAAGCTATAGGGTTATGACGGATCTGAGGGCAATGTTTGCTTGTCTAAGCTTATTTGATGGTGGTGGTCTGTTGGCCAAACTTCAGGTTAAACCGATGAGGATTGAATAGATTAAGGCTAAATAGTTGGAGGATGAGTCACTGGGTCCTCGATTCCGACAGATTGAGAGTGGGGAAACTTCAGATTTTGGACTAAATAGCGAAAGGGTACTGTGTTTCCGTGGGAGAGTTTGTGTACCAAGGGATACTGATTTGAGGCAGTCTATATTGCGAGATGTGCATAGTAGTCCTTATGCTATGCATCGCGGTGGGAATAAGATGTACCGAGACCTTCGTGAGTTATATTGGTGGCCAGGTCTTAAGCGGGAAGTTATCGAATTTGTAAATAAATGTCTTACTTGCTAGCAGGTCAAGGCGGAACATCAGTTACCTTTAGGGCTACTTCAGCCAGTTAAGATTCCACTTTGGAAGTGGTAGAGAGTAACTATGGACTTCGTAAGTGGGCTACCCTTAACGCCTACTAAGAAGGATTCAATATGGGTCATCGTGGATCGATTGACCAATTCTGCCTATTTCATACATGTTCGTACTGATTACTCATTGTAGAAGCTGACTAAACTGTATGTGTCTGAGATAGTGCGACTACATGGGGTACCAATTTCCATAATATTTGTTAGAGATCCTTATTTCACATCTCGGGTCTGGAAGAAGTTACACGAGACTGTAGGTACAAGGTTGGACTTCAGTACGGTGTTCCATCCTCAGACAGATGGTCAGTCAGAGAGGGTGATTCAGATACTAGAGGACATGTTAAGGAGTTGTGTGATAGAGTTCCGAGGCAATTGGGAGGATTACTTGCCATTAGCAGAGTTTACGTATAACAATAGCTATCAGTCTAGCATACAGATGGCACCATACGAGGCATTATATAGTCATAGGTGTCGTACTCCTTCGTGTTGGACTAAATTGGGTAAGCAGCGTGTTCTGGGCCCTCAATTGGTTTCTGATACTGAGGATAAAGTTAAACTAATTCGGGAGCGATTGAAGGTGGCATTTGACAGACAGAAGTCATATACAGACCTGAAGCGTAAGGACATTGATTATCCTGTGGAGGACTTAGTTTTTCTCAAGGTCCTGCCATGGAAGAAGGTACTGAGGTTGGACGGAAGGGCAAGCTAAGCCCTAGCTTCATTAGGCCGTACCGTATACCGAAGCGTGTGGGACTGGTTGCCTATCACCTTGAGTTACCTCCAGAGTTGGACCAAATTCATGATGTGTTATTGCTCTAATCATGTGCATGTTATCTCGACTAAGGAGATTGAGGTTAGGCTAGATCTGACCTTTGAGGAGGAGCCGGTTCAGATTCTAGACCGTGATGAAAAGGTTTTGAGGAAGAAGTCTATTCAACTGGTTAAGGTACTTTGGCGTAATCACAGATCAGGGGAGGCCACATGGGAACCAAAAGAGACGATGCAACAACAATACCCTTATCTATTTTGACTAGGTAAATTTCGAGGCCGAAATTTTCTTTTAGGGGGTAGAGTTGTAACGCCTAAAATCTTAAGTGATTAATTTTGTATGTTGTGTTGCATTATTGCATGCTTGTCTTAATGGTTAAGTGTCCTGAGAAGTGTTGAAGAAGTCCTGAGCTCAAGCCTTGGCTTGTACAAAATTTTTTTTTACTTGATTAAATCCTGTCTCTAGTTAGTAGATTTCTTAAATAAATGTTGGTAAAACAGATAGAATGGGCCTGCTGGTCTGAGGGATAGGTGGTGTGTAGTGTTTGCCTGAGGTCTGAGGTTTGAATCTTGGTAGGCGCATTGGGTGATTTAATTTGTTGTTATGCCATGTAAGAGATTGAATACCAGTGGAACTTTGAAGCTAGTGGGCGGTTGGAGTGTTTAAGGGGTGTAGGGGATTGTGTAGCTGAAATTTAAGAGGAGTGTAACATCCCAAACCCAGCCCGGACGTTATGGCCGAATTCAGCGTGTCACATTGAAGTGTTTTAGCGAAAATTGTGCTTTTATTGAAAACCCTTCTTAAAATAAAAGAACCCCTAATTAACTAAAAAGAACCTTTTAGTTACGAAATCCTTGTTTAAAACATTTGATTTTTTTTAAAAAAAAACTTAGTTGCAGAAACATAGAAAACATACTCTAATTTAAGAAATCCATGTTCAACTTCTCGTAATTACATTGAAAATAATAATAATAATTCAAGTAATAGTAACATAATGAAAACCTTATTACTACCTGGTTTGAACACACTTAAAAATAAATAAAAACTTAAATGCTTAAAAAAAAACCAAGTCCAAATTATCTTGCTAGCCGGCCGTCCAGAGTCCCTCCAAACATCGAACCTTCTACTGAGCATCACCTGAAAATAAAATAAAATAGGGGGTGAGTTTTCGCAAACTCAGTGTGTCCAACCCTTGATGAAAAACAAGCATTCAAAGAGAAATCATCAAACATGCAATGCAATCCCATCCAAATATCCATCTACGACACATCAACCCCGTCCCCCATCACACCATGTGGGGATACATATCGACCCACCCAGCCCACACACCAATGGTAGCTCGGTTGCGGAACTACCTTCATTTACATATTGGGCTTTAAAAGCTGTCGTTGGATCCACAGTTGTCAGGCAACCATGCGATCCTCATATACTTCCTCTGTTTGATAGTTCCCACCCCATATGCAACCTAAGCAGAACATCATATGTATGCATGTCACATCCATAAAACTTACATTCAACACCTAGGGGTATTTTGGTCATTTTTGCCCTTAGGGGCGTTTCAATAATTTTCCCTTAATTATGGTTTTCACTTACCTGGACCCGTTAACAAGTCCTGCGAGCTAAGACGAATGAATACTATGCACCAGGTAGGATTCCAAAGAAGAGGAGGTAGGTCATTAAGACCGCTTAAGTACCAAGCTCTCCCTAGATCCAATCCTAGACATGCACATACCCGTTGCCACACCTTAACCCTATGACTTTTCTGCGGTCCCTAATAAATTAATTAAGTTTTATACTGTCATCATATACTAGGCCTTCAACCTCTTACAAAACCTAGACAAATCCACATACCTATATATATATGGCCCACTAGGCCAATCTCTTTCATATGGCCTATTAGGCCCATTCACATTTATGTTGCCTATTAGGCCCAAATCACATTCATATGGCCACTGGACCCAAATCACATTAACAGTCATGCTCACATACAATTTTCCATCACATAGCATCAAATATCAATTTTTACCTATTATGGGCCAAACAGCCCATTTAGCCCATTTAGCCCATTTTGGCCCGTTTGGCCAATTCACAACCTAGGTCCATGGAATAACCCATGAGCCCTAGGCAACCTATTATTTTCCCCCTTACGAGTGTTCGTACATTCGCAAGACTACCATAGCCAAACTTTTGGCTTTTCGATATTTTGGTTTTTAGACATTTCGGCTATTTGGTATTTTGACTTTTCGGGATTTGCCGATCTACTTGTGTGTGCAGTGTATGTACACACCTGGTAAGCAAGTGTGTTGCGATTCCTTTAGTCACCAACCTACAATGATATCACCCTTTAATTAATCGCATGCCTAATACATATCTTTACTAAAACCGAAACCTCACCTTAACCTTACCTTGAACACCAATCCCTAATAGCTTTTCCTTGATCACGTACTCCTTAGATCTGCATTAATCTTACTTATTAAAACCAGAATAATAGGTGACTCGTATCCAACACAACTCCCCTTACCTTAACTATGAACATTCAGCCAACCAAGATCAAAAGTACTTACCAAAGTCTCTCACCTGAGGAGCAAATCAGTAGAGATGCAATGACTGAGATTCGTTACCTATTCCTACCCAAAAATGATTAGAAGAAGTAAGGGACTGTATACTCGATACTTAGCAAAAACCAATTATGAGAACAAAACACTTACACTAGGCTTTATCGATTAGAAAGGGTACCGGCGGCACCAAGAGTATTCGGCCAAGAAAGTTTTTGCCCTTGCAATTTGTATGGCAAAACATAGTTATTCGGCTTCAAGAAGGAAGAAGTTGGCTAGAATAAAAAAATGAATCAAAAACCTGAGTAGAAGAAGAATAGAAAATCGGCATAAGAAGAGAAAGAAAGACGCAACGATTTTTGGCTTTTTGGATCTTGAAGAGAAAAGGGTTTCCGGTAACAGTGTGACAAAGATTTCGGCATTAGCCTAGCAACCTTGCATTTGCACCTATTTATAGCCCCTATCGTCAAATTCCTCATGGCTGAATTCCCATTTCGACTCCATCACTTCCCCCTTCTCATCTCCTCGTTTTCTCCCTGATAACTCCCTAATCTATTTCCTAAATTTTCTCTTCTGAACATTCCTTTTAGAGTCCATCTTCACCCCACTTCCAACCTTCTAGAAGGCCCAAAATTAAACTCCTAAAAATACTAAGCTAGGATTCGAACCTTGGATCTCCTTGCTAGCCACTAATGCCACCTGCCTACACCCTAAGTGGCGTCACTTAGCCACTTCACCACAAGTCTGTTTTATGCCATTTTCCCCTATTTTTATTTAAAGCCCAACTACTCCTAACCCTAGCTCTTTTAATAATTAAATTAAAATTTCTCTACCACAAAACTCAAACCCAGAACTTCTCCAACATACCTGACACTCCAAGTTCCTTAATCCCTTAAAGCGAACATGTCATTTGTCATTTTCTTGCTCACTTAAAAATTTTATGAGACCCAAAGTCCAAAGCCCAATTCATCTAGGCCCAAAATTTGGGGCATTACAAGGAGAAAGGGGGGATTTGGATAGTGATGGGTTTGGGGATGTTGTGGAGAGATTTTAGGAGAAAATCAAGGGGTTGGGAAGTTGAGGGAGTGTTGGGGCCGAATTGAGATTGTAGACACCCTTTTGGGTGTAACAGTCTAATTTAGAACCTATTCAGAATGGTGGTTTTGAGACCACGAATCTGAGTCAAAAAAATATTTTAAAATTATTTTCTGTGTTTATTATGTGTGAATTTATGTCTATGAAATTTTCGTGCTTTAATTTTGTCATTTGAATGCTCGATTAAATAAAAGGGCTTAATCGCGTAAAATGAAAATTTGATAGTTATTTGTAAAAGGGATGAATTGTTATTGTTCTTTTAATAGGGAGGTTTTAAAATGAAATTAGACCAAATGGCTATAGCATGGACGGTTAAGGACATGATTATAATGGTTTTGAATTAATTTATAAAGGTTAATTATTTAAAATGCATAATATGTTAATATATATCATAAAGCATAAAATAATTAAAAGCCATGTCCTTCATTTTCTCATGACTGAAAGTAAAGAAAAGAAAAAGAAATAAAGAAAGCTTAGGGTTTGGCACTATTGAACTTTCATTCAAGGTGAGTTCTAGCTCAGTTTTTGATTTTTTTATATTTTTTAGATCATTTCTATAACAGCCTGATCTAGGCCGTTACTAATCAATAAATCAACTAGTTTAACCGCCTTGCTAAATATTTATAATCCAATTACACATGCATATGTATGTTAGTATATTCGGCAATCACCCTTACTAATCACCCACTTGATCAATTATAGAGAATCAAAGTTAATATCACAATGTGTACCCTATATGGCCCATTATACATAATCAAATTTAACATCATCTATATATTTACTCATATGGCCGAATATACCTAATCATACATACACCTAACCAAAAATAATTTCTAAAATCTTTATATCATTTATACACTAAGCCGAGTACTCTTACCAAGTTCACCTATATTTTCCAACAAATTCTTCATTGATCAAACACATATTCGGCTAAAGAAATGGCAATTTTAGCAACTTTTGATTTAATACTTAATCACTTATAATACATCTAAATATATATTTTTTCATATTATTAACACAATTCACATACATTACTTAATATAACATTTTCACATTCGGCATTAGTATCAACCATAGTAGCCGATTCTTCCTACTTTGTACCCATGCATCTATTTGATCCTTAGTTAGTTCAAACACTCAAAGTCAACCATCTCCATACCTCATCACCAAAGACATCAAAATACCAACCAAGAATGTAACATTCATGGCCGAATATCATCTCCATCATTTAACAAAGTTTGAACCATGGCTAGGTAGATTTCAAACTTACAACTTAAAATATACATGAATCTCAAAGAATAATATCAAACATACCTCAATCTAGTTACATGCATGGCCAAACTTCCTCCTAATTCTCTTCCAAACCAAACATGAAGCAAGAACTCCTTCCTCCTCCCTTAGAATTTTCGGTCAAAAGAGGATGAAAAGGATGAACAAAATTTTTCTTTTCCTTTCTTTAGCTCACGGCAATGGGGGGGAAACAACCACTCATTTTTTTTGTTTTCATTTCTTTATTACCCATACTCCTTATTTTATTTTTTTCTAACATACCTCACTAAGCCAACATGTTCCCAACATGTTTCCACCCATAGCATGGCCAACCACTAGCTCAAATTTTGGGTAATTTGACATGCAAACCCATCATTTTCATAACATGCATTAATAGACCATTTTAAATTAGCCTATCATATTTTCACCATGTCTCATATCGATCCCTATTTAATAATTTCTCATGCAATTGGCAAAATTGGAGAATGAAACTTCCACATACTCATGTACACACATAATAAGCATAGAATATGGAAATTAATTATTTTTATGACTCGGTTTTGTGGTCCCGAAACCACTTCCCGACTAGGGTCAATTTTGGGCTGTTACAACTCTCCCCCACTTAAGAAATTTTCGTCCCCGAAAATCTTACCGGTAAATAGGTTTGGGTATCGTTCTTTCATCGAGCTCTCTATTTCCCAAGTAGCTTCCTCGATCCCGTGTTTGAGCCATAACACCTTCACTAACGGAACCCTTTTGTTTCGCAACTCCTTCACTTCACGAGCTAGGATACGCATCGGTTCTTCTTCATAACTCATATCGGCTTGAATTTCAACCTCTGATGGGCTAATTATGTGCGATGGATCAGATCGATAGCGTCAAAGCATCAAAACATGAAAGACGTCGTGAATCTTTTCAAGCTCAGGGGGCAAAATCAATCTATACGCAACCGGACCAACTCGTTCAGAGATTTCGTACGGCCCAATGAATCTTGGGCTCAACTTGCCCTTACGGCCAAACCTGAGTACCTTTTTCCAAGGCGAAACTTTAAGGAACACCCTTTATCTCCCACCTGATATTCAATGTCCTTTCGTTTCAAGTCCGCATACGATTTCTGACGATCTGTGGCTGCCTTCAGACTTTCACGGATTACCTTTACTTTCTGTTCGGCATCTTTAATCAAATCAACTCCGAAAATTTTACTTTCACAGAGCTCGGTCCAAAACAATGGTGTACGGCATTTACGACCGTACAAAGCCTCGTAAGGTGCCATCTTAATACTTGATTGAAAACTATTGTTGTAAGCGAATTCAATCAAAGGTACATACCGTTCCCATGAACCACTAAACTCAAGGATGCAGCATCTCAGCATATCCTCGAGTATCTGAATTATCCGCTCGGATTGACCATCGGTTTGGGGATGAAAAGCGGTGCTAAAATGCAGCTTGGTACCCAAAGCTTCTTGCAATTTCTTCCAAAATCGTGAGGTGAATCTCGGATCTCTATTCGACACGATAGAAATAGGTACCCCGTGTAATCTCACAATCTGAGAACATACAATTCGGCTAATTTATCCAATGAAAATCCGTACGCACGGGGATAAAGTGAGCCGACTTAGTCAGTCTATCAACAACAACCCAAATCGCATCCTTCTTACTTGCTGACAATGGCAGTCCGGACACAAAGTCCATTGTGACTCGATCCCATTTCCACTCGGGTATCATGATCGGCTGAAGTAATCCTGAAGGCACTTGATGTTCCACTTTCACTTGTTGACATATTAAACATCTCGAAACAAAGTCGGAGATGTCCCGTTTCATACCATGCCACCAAAACCGTCGTTTCAAATCGTTGTAGATTTTCGTACTCCCCGGGTGAATTGACATTCGGCTACAATGAGCTTCGTTCAGAATCATCGAAATGAGTTCTGAATTTCTTGGAACACACAACCGACTTCTGAACCTCAAACAATTGTCATCATCAATTTGAAATTCGGATTCCATATTCGGAATACATTCAGCCCGTTTTGCAACCAATTCATCGTCGACTTTCTGAGCTTCACGAATTTGATGAATCAATGATGGTTTGGCCTTTAATTCAGCTACTAACACATTGTCGGGTAGAACAGACAAGTGCACATTCATCGCTCGTAAAGCAAACAGCGATTTCTGGCTTAAGGCGTCCGCAACCACATTAGCCTTTCCCGGATGGTAATCAATGACAAGCTCGTAATCTTTCAACAACTCAAGCCAACGTCTTTGTCGCAGATTTAAGTCTCTTTGAGTCATCAAATATTTGAGACTTTTGTGATCCGAAAATACATGGCACTTTTCGCCAAACAAATAATGTCGCCATATTTTTAAAGCAAATACGATGGCGGCTAGCTCGAGATCATGGGTTGGATAATTTCTCTCGTGTGGCTTCAATTGTCTCGACGCATAGGCCACAACTCGACCTTCTTGCATCAATACGCAACCCAACCCGAGTAGGTATGCGTCACTATAAATGACAAACTCTTTGCCTGATTTGGGTTGCACTAAAATTGGAGCTTCAGTCAAATGAGTTTTCAGTTGATCGAAGCCTTTCTGACATTTCTCCGTCCATTCGAACTTAGCATCCTTTTGAAGTAGCTTCGTCATTGGTGTGGCTATCATCGAGAAACCTTTGACAAATCGTCGGTAATAACCGGCGAGTCCCAAAAAGCTCCGAACCTCAGTAATATTTCTCGGAGGTTTCCAGTTAAGTATGGCTGAGATTTTGTTCGGGTCAACTCGAATACCCGATGCGGATACCACATGACCCAAGAAGCTAACCTCTCTTAACCAGAACTCACACTTACTGAACTTAGCATATAACTTCTTATCCCGCAAAACTTGCAACACTAATCTCAAGTGTTCAGAATGTTCGATCTCATCTCTTGAATAGACCAAGATGTCATCAATGAACACAACTACGAACCGATCCAAATATGGTCTGAAGATCCGATTCATCAAATCCATAAATAGCGCAGGGGCATTAGTGAGCCGAAACGGCATCACTAAGAACTCGTAGTGACCGTACCTCGTTCATAAAGCAGTTTTGGGTATGTCCGAATCTCGAATTCGCAACTGATAATAGCCCGATCTCAATCTATTTTTGAGAACACTGAGGCTCCCTTCAGTTGGTCGAACAAATCATCGATGCGCGGCAATGGATATTTGTTCTTTATCGTCACTTTATTCAGTTGACGATAGTCAATGCACAACCTCATGGTTCCGTCCTTCTTTTTCACGAACAATACTGGTGCACCCCAAGGTGAGACACTTGGTCGAGCAAAACCTCTATCCGTCAATTCTTGCAACTGAGCTTTTAACTCTTTTAACTCGGTTGGTGCCATACGATACGGAGCTATCGAAATCGGCGTAGTCCCAGGTACAAGCTCAATACCAAACTCTACCTCCCGAACAGGTGGTAAACCCGGTAATTCTTCAGGAAAAACATCCGGGTATTCACAAACCACCCGCACAGATTCGGGTTTCTTTTCTAATTCTTTATCATCAAGTACATACGCAAGGTATGCTTCGCACCCTTTTCTTACATATTTCTTGTGACAGCCCAAAGTTGACCCTAGTCGGGAAGTGGTTTCGGGACCGCTAAACCGAGTCACCGAAATGTTTGAATGTGATACTTATTGTCTAGAATATGTAATTATGAATGTGTGAAAATTTCAAGCTTCAATTTGGTTGATTTCATGTGAATTTAGTCAATAGGACTTATGTGAGAAAATTCTAAAATGTGATAGGTCAATGTGTGAGGACCTATTAGTGCATGTGGACAAAGGGGGGACTTGCATGTCAAATTCCCCCTACTAGTAGTGGCCGGCCATGACAAGCATGGTAGACCAAGTTTGATGGCCAAGACATGTCATAGACATGTTTTGTTGGTGCATCATGGGTGGAAAAAAATAAAATAATAGGCATGGAAATTAAATAATGAAAAGGAGTATGATGAATACACAAAAAAAAAGTGTGTAGTTGATTCTTTTCCCCCCCCATTGCCGTGAGCTAAAGAAAAGAGAGGAGAAGATCTTTGTTCATCCTTTTCTCACCTTCATTTAGCCTAAATTAGAAAGAAAAACAAAGAAAAAAATTTCTCATCCTTTGGTTCATCCTTGGCCAAAAATTTTAAGGAGGAAAGAAGAAGAAAGGTGAAGAGATTCGGCCATGCATGTAGCTAGGCTAAGGTATGTTTGATGATGTTCCATGAGATGCATGCATGTTTTAGTTGTTAGCTTGAGTTCTACCTAGCCCATGGTCTAAATCTTGCTATGTGATGGAAATGGCACTTGACCATGGATGCATCATTCTTGGTTGGTGTTTGATGTTGTGGTGATGAGGCATGAGGATGAGTTAAGATTCGGCCTAGGTGGAGGTTGTGTTAATGCCATTGCATGAAAAATATGAAGCTTGTTAATGATGCATGTGATGATGGCTTGATGATTCTTGAACCTCCTTTTTAGCATTTTTGTGTGAGCACATATGTGCATTGGTTGCTAAATGGAGAAGAATCGGCTAGCAAGATGTGTGCTAAGGCCGAATGTAACTTTGCATGTTAATGAGCAATGCATGTGTTAAATTGATGAAAAGGGGGAGGATGCTTTACTAGTGTGTATATGTGTGTATTAAGTGTTGAAATCGACCCCAAAAATAGACATGCATATTCGGCCAAGGGGAAAGAAATTAGCTAATATGTTGTGTTGATGCATGATTTTTGCATGTATGAGACTTTAATGTTTAATGTATAAATATGGGCTAAGTGCCTTGTGTTCATCTTTTTGATGCCTAAATGAAGAAATCAATTTATTTGTTTAATTAAGCTCAAGAGCAAAGGGGAAATAAATCCGATAAAGGGAAGGAAAAAGTGGTTGAATAGCTAGCGGAATCGTTCGACAACACCCGAGGTAAGTTCTTGAGTAAGAGAGCTTAAATTACGATGTGATTAAATCATGCTCTATGTGAGGCTATTGAGCCGAATGTGCAAGGACGATATGTGCCTTGTGTTTGAGTTTCGCAAATGAAAATGAAATATGAATGTGCCATGAATTATTGTTAGATGTGCATGATTAATTGAATGCTGTCCGGGCTAAGTCCCGAAGGCTTTGTGCTAAGTGAATATATCCGGACTAAGATCCGAAGGCATTTGTGCGAGATACAAATTCCGGGTTAAGCCCCGAAGGCCTTTGTGCGAGATACTAAATCCGGGTTAAGTCCCGAAGGCATTCGTGCGAGTTATTAAATCCGGGTTATGTCCCGAAGGCATTGTGTGAGTTACTAAAACCGGGCTATGTCCCGAAGGCATTTGAACGAGGAGCTATATCCGGTTAAATCCCGAAGGTACGTGATTTGGTAATGAATAAGCTTGCTGTAAAATTCCAGCGAATACTCGAAAAACATCCCAATATGGGGATATGTTACGTATGTGTTGAATTTAATCGAGCCCTTACAAATAAATGTTCGCTCAGTTGATAAACGAGCTACCGACCTTCGGCTAAGTTAGTCTATTGTGTATGTACATAAGGGTTGTTAATGTTGTGAAGCAAGTTTGATATCGGTAAATTGTGTATTGTGAAATATTCCGTTTAGCTAAATGTGTGTTATTCTTTGTTTATGCTGGAATTCCTTGCTCAAAACTTACAAGCATAAATTGCTTACTCGTTACACTGCTCCTCTGTTTTATAGATTTTTGGTTCTCCAGCTATCGGACTCGGGATCTTGAAGTCGAAGTCGCCCACACTATCAAAGGCTCTTTTGGGTACTATTTTGGTTGAATTTTGATATGGCATGTATAGGACTACCCATTGTTGTTTTCGAGTACTTTATGAAATGTATAAGTGTACAGCCATGCGAAAATGGCTTGTAGAAGTGGAGTATGGCATTAGACCATTCGTGTTTATGAATGTATAGATGGTTTCATGATGTAACTATAGTTGGAATGGAAGTGTTGAGCAAATGATCAGCCATTGGAATGGCTAAGTATGATCATATGTGGGCATATGTATGACAAGGCCCTAGTTGGTCCATGAAACCCCGAAAATAGGTAAGGTTTACTTTGAAAACAGAGGCTGACAGCAGCAGTAGTGTGGATTGGAAAAATCACAAGAATTCGTAGGAGTGGAATTAAATAGTGAATAAATTATTTAATCGAACCTTGATGAATCTACTTTCATATGAAAGTAACGAAACAATCATATGAACAGTACAGTAAGAGATATTCAGGTTCTTGTGGAACAGGGCCAGAACAGTTTCTGGATTCCCTGTTCCGACTTTGGAAATTCACTATAAATTGACCAAAGATAATTATTGGTCATACCATATATGTATGGATTCCTCTCTGAGTCTAGTTTCCATAGAAACAAACGACATCAGTATTGAAGCTCTGTGCAGAGAGATATCCAAGTCGTAATGGGAAAAGGTCAGTGTAGTCGACCCCTGTAACATGGGAGACTTTGACTAATAAACTGTACTAATTGGCCCTACCAAAAATTCTAGAAAAAAAAAAATAGGTGGGGACATGAGTCTAGTTTCAGGGAAAAATCACAAAACTGATTTTCGAGTTGTGAAACTCAAGATATGATTTTTGAAGCGACTAGTACTCAGACTGGGCAGTGTCTGGAAAATTTTTTCAAAGTTTGTTAACATCTCGTGTCCGACTCCGGTGTCGGTCTCGGGTTCGGGGTGTTACATTTCTGCGCCAACATTGCTGATATTACAGTTGGCAACCCCTCCAAATCCGTAGACTCAACTCGGATTACCTCGTTATTTGCGCACCTCAAATCAATAGTCTTGCTTTTGCAATTCACAACCGCATCATGCGCGGTCAGCCAATCCAAACCAAGAATAACATCAAATTCATCAAACGGCAAAAGCATCAAGTCCGCCGGAAAACAAGAACCTCGAATTACTAGGGGACATCTCTTACACACTTTGTCGACAAGCACGTAACGACCCAAGGGATTTGACACCCGAATTACGAACTCAGTAGACTCAACAGGTAGAGTCTTACTGGATGCTAACGTTTCACATACATATGAATGAGTAGAGCCAGGGTCAATCAATGCAATCACATTAGTATCAAAGAGAGTGAAGGTACCAGTGATGACATCAGGGGAGGATGCCTCCTCTCGTGCGCGAATGGCATATGCTCTAGCAGGAGTACAGTTCTCGGTTCGAACAGCCGTATCAGAGGCCCCTCTCTGACTACCACCCCTACCTCCTAAAATTCTCGGTGGTCTACCTCTAGTTGTCACTCCACTAGGTCTTGCACCTTGAATCATATTCTTCTCATCAAGCTCCGTGCAATCTCTAACGAAGTGGTCCTTCGAACCGCATCTGTAACAGGCCCTGTTAATAGACTTACCCCAACATTCACCTATGTGTCGTCTTCCACATTGGGGACATTCAGGTTTCTCTAGACGATTATTGCCCACACTAGCTACCGAAGTAGCTCGGGGGTCCGTCGATGGTCGTGCTCTGATGGAAATTCCCGCAGTCATCCTCGACTTATTAGTGTCCTCCCTGAACTTCTTTACAGCTGTGAACGGAGCTTTACCCGTCAATCTTTTACGATAGTCTCTAGCTTCAAATTCAACCTTCTTCTTCCCCTTTCCAAGTTCTTCCGCCTTGCAGGCTCGTTCGACTAGTGTCACGAATTCTTTTATCTCCAAAATACCCACTAGTAGCTTTAAATCTTCATTCAATCCTTCTTCGAATCTTTTGCACATAGCAACCTCATCAGCTACACACTCCCGGGCATACCTACTGAGTCTTACGAATTCATGTTCGTATTCAGATACTGTCATACGGCCTTGCTTAAGTTCCAAGAATTCCTTACGCTTTTGATCGATGAACCGTTGACTAATATATTTCTTTCAAAATTCCGCTTGGAAGAAGTCCCAAGTAACTCGTTCGTTTGGGACTATGGAAATCAGGGTCCTCCACCAATAGTAGGCTGAGTCCCGCAACAAGGATATAGCACACTTTAGACATTCATCGGGCGTGCATGACAGTTCATCAAACACCCGAACGGTGTTATCAAGCCAGAACTCGGCCCTTTCAGCATCATCAGTAACTATGGCCCTGAACTCCTCAGCCCCGCGCTTCCTAATCAAGTCTACAGGTGGCTTACTCAGCCTCACAGGATCTGTAACTGATGGCATTACGGGCTCCTGGGGTGGATTATTCAAATTCGGGAATTGTTGGACAGCCGGATTGGTTCGGGCATACTGCGCGACCCACTCATTCATCATGGTAAAGAAGGCTTGTTTAGCCCCCTCACCTTGATTATTCGCAGATGACTGAGGTTCAACAGGCGGTGTCCCTTGTCCAGGAGCAGCCGCTACACTTTCAATGTCATCCGCCAAGGTTCTCTCTACACCGGGATCCATTTACTAATCAAAACATAATTTTAACCGTCAGAAGTCATCACACAGTTAAACATTAACATTCGGCATGTATAGCTAGACTCATACGTGCTATGGTAGTCCTAGAACTGACTAAACCATAGCTCTGATACCAATCAAGTGTAACACCCCGAACCCGAGACCGTCGCCGGAGTCGAACACGAGGTGTTAACAGACTTCAAACCACTTATTAAAATTTTTCCAGACAAGCTGCCAATCTGCATACTAGTCGTTTTAAAAATCATATCTTGAGCTCTGGAACTCGAAATTCAGTTACGTGAATTTTCCCTGAAACTAGACTCATATGCCCATCTACATATTGTTTTCTAGAATTTTTGGTCGGGCAAATTAGTACAGTTTATTAGTCAAATTCTCCCATGTTGCTGGGGTCGACTACACTGACCTTTGCGCATTACGACCTGGATATCTCCCTGTACAGAGCTTCAATACTGATTCCGTTTGTTTCTATAGAAACTAGACTCAGAGAGGAATCTATACATATATGGCATAGCTCCTAATTATCTCTGGTTAATTTATAATGAATTTCCAAAGTCGGAACAGGGAACCCAGAAACCGTTCTGGCCCTGTCTCACGAGAACCTGAATATCTCTTAACATACTGTCCATATGATTGTTTTGTTACTTCTATATGAAAATAGAATCATCGAGCTTCGATTACATAATTTATTCACTATTTAATTCCATTCCTACTAATTTTTGTAATTTTTCAATCCCACGTCACTGCTGCTGCCAGCATCTGTTACTGAAGCAACTATGTCCATTTCGTGATTTCTCATTGATCTAACTAGTAATTCATCATACATATCACAAAATTATAATCATGACTAGCCATACCAAAGGCTAATCATTGTCAAACATCTCCCTACTACACTATTGCCGTATCATGAATCTTAACACCAAATTAATTAGCCATGACATATGGCATAAAAATCGTATTACCAAGACTTACGACCCAACATTAGAACCAAATTCAACTGAACATTATGCCATTTTCGCATGGCTAAAAGTTTACATACCAAATTTCAACAAAACATATTAGCCTATACATGCCGAAATGTTCTCTTAGACCAGCTAAGAAGAAAATACCAAAGGTTGCTAGCCGGTGTGATGACTTCGACGACGGCACGATCACGCAAAAAGAGACGAGTCCAAGAAACCTAGAATAGGTGACAAGCAAACACCGAATGAGTATATAACTCAGTAAGCCATAAGCATTCCACAACCATCCATTAATAAAATTATCACAACAGGAAACAATGAAATGAGGTTAAGTACTCCATCCATACCAAACTATACCATAGTTCCTTAAACCCTATGGCTCAATCTCATACCAAGTCCTACATTGACCTTTCATACATCATTTTATTTTCGTTATAATCATACAATTAAACGAACTTTCACCTATTCCACAATGAACCTTATGTACGTGACTTCAACTATAATCGTCACATAGGTTCAAAACTTACCAAGCTCAACTCCAAATATAAACATAGCGCCTATTAGCCATGAACTCAAGGTACTTACCTTTTCCGCTGTCCAAAATTGACTCGGTAAAGTCGCACCCTTCATTTAAATAATTTATAGAAAATATATATTGGGTTCGCACACATAGTGCTTAATAATCAACCGTGCACACTTAGTGCCATGCACTTTAAACTCACACACTTAGTGCCATGCATTTCAAGTTCGCACACTTACCTTTTCCGCTGTCCAAAATCGACTCGGTAAAGTCGCACCCTTAATGTAAATAATTTATAGAAAATATATATTGGGTTCGCACACATAGTGCTTAATAATCAACCGCGCACACTTAGTGCCATGTACTTTAAACTCGCACACTTAGTGCTGTACAATTTAAACCCGCACACTTAGTGCCAATCTCATGACCGTGAACACTTATTGCCCGCACACTTAGTGCCGAAAACCAGCCACTCAATAGGCTTCACTTCCTTTTTACATTCGACAAATTTCATCTCTACTTACATATACATTTGTATACATTTCATCTCATTAAACACAATGGTATAGGTATTACGATCCTTTAAATCAATACCAAAGATATGCTTAATGACTTACTTGTGTTGGGTAAGATGGTTCCAACTCGGCTACTCGATGATCTTTTCTTTGCCTTTGCTCGATTCTCCTCCTTTAACTCCTTGAGCTTAATCAATAAATCAACTAGTTTAACCGCCTTGCTAAATATTTACAATCCAATTACACATGCATATGTATGTTAGTATATTCGGCAATCACCCTTACTAATCACCCACTTGATCAATTATAGAGAATCAAAGTTAATATCACAATGTGTACCCTATATGGCCCATTATACATAATCAAATTTAACATCATCTATATATTTACTCATATGGCCGAATATACCTAATCATGCATACACCTAACCAAAAATAATTTCTAAAATTTTTATATCATTTATACACTAAGCCGAGTACTCTTACCAAGTTCACCTATATTTTCCAACAAATTCTTCATTGATCAAACACATATTCGGCTAAAGAAATGGCAATTTTAGCAACTTTTGATTTAATACTTAATCACTTATAATACATCTAAATATATATATTTTTCATATTATTAACACAATTCACATACATTACTTAATATAACATTTTCACATTCGGCATTAGTATCAACCATAGTAGCCGATTCTTCCTACTTTGTACCCATGCATCTATTTGATCCTTAGTTAGTTCAAACACTCAAAGTCAACCATCTCCATACCTCATCACCAAAGACATCAAAATACCAACCAAGAATGTAACATTCATGGCCGAATATCATCTCCATCATTTAACAAAGTTTGAACCATGGCTAGGTAGATTTCAAACTTACAACTTAAAATATACATGAATCTCAAAGAATAATATCAAACATACCTCAATCTAGTTACATGCATGGCCAAACTTCCTCCTAATTCTCTTCCAAACCAAACATGAAGCAAGAACTCCTTCCTCCTCCCTTAGAATTTTCGGTCAAAAGAGGATGAAAAAGGATGAACAAAATTTTTCTTTTCCTTTCTTTAGCTCACGGCAATGGGGGGGGAAACAACCACTCATTTTTTTGTTTTCATTTCTTTATTACCCATACTCCTTATTTTATTTTTTTCTAACATACCTCACTAAGCCAACATGTTCCCAACATGTTTCCACCCATAGCATGGCCAACCACTAGCTCAAATTTTGGGTAATTTGACATGCAAACCCATCATTTTCATAACATGCATTAATAGACCATTTTAAATTAGCCTATCATATTTTCACCATGTCTCATATCGATCCCTATTTAATAATTTCTCATGCAATTGGCAAAATTGGAGAATGAAACTTCCACATACTCATGTACACACATAATAAGCATAGAATATGGAAATTAATTATTTTTATGACTCGGTTTTGTGGTCCCGAAACCACTTCCCGACTAGGGTCAATTTTGGGCTGTTACATTCGGTCAATAGAAAATAACTTCAATATGGCTTTTAAAAATTTTACTTATTCATCGATATTCATGAATGAACGTAAATAGCTAATTCATACGTAAACATATCCTAAGTAAACACTTTTATTTTGACTAGGTTTAGCCGAATATAATCATGAATTGAAACCTATTTTAACTCATTAAATAACAAAGCAATTATACACATACTTCCTCACATATGACATTATCATTTAAATAAATAATCATATTCATGACTACACAAAGTTTTATCATTTCTCAAACCAAAACACATCTTAAAACATCACATGTATACCATGAAACTTAATTCCTCCATTAGTTCTAAGCATAAACGAATACACATAAGTAATATCATATATAATCAACCAAAACAATTAAATAACCTATTCATTACTTTCCATTTAGCAACCGAACATATAAAGCTAATATTGAATCAAAAACATATCCATCATTCATCACCCAAGTTATACCACATTTCATACTTCCAAAATGAACTAACTATTAAACCAATTATACATTATAATTACCATTTCTCAAAGACAAAACATACCATACATCAAACTTACTGAAAGTGAGCTAAACATAGGCTATTTGTGATACCTTTACAAAGCACATCAACCAAGTTTACATATGTATTTATCTATGCATGAACCATAGTCGAATCAACTAAACACACATCCAAAAATCACCAACCATTTTCAATGCATTTAACACATATAAACTTGACTAGAGTTTCATATACTCACATATCATATTAGTTGTAACACCCCAAACCCGCCCTAGATGTTATGGCTGAATCTGGTGGTGTCACATTAAAGTGTTTTTTGAAATCGTGATTTCATTGAAAAACCATTCTTACTATTTAAAACTTGTGTAAAGTCTCAGTTTGTGTTCGTTTAATTTCAAAATGTCGTCCATTGGAAAGTTAATCACTTTTAAAAACGTTATTAATTTCGTTGAAAATCTTTTACAGTTGTAGAAGCTAATTTAAATTAAAGAAGTTTACAACATAAGTTTTTGGAAACAGTAATTGGTTTGAAAACTCGTCTTTTCCTACACTAGAAGTTTAGAGTGAGTAATCAAAAGCCCAATTAAAAGTAAATCCCACAGATTGTCTTATTACAAACCAGAAATCCAAAATCAAAAATGCGAGTAAGCAATTTAACGTAGTAGTAGGAGTAGTCGTGTGGCCATCTCTGAGTCCCTCGCAGCACTGATCCGCCTAACGCTGGGGACTACTTGTACAGTTAAAAATGGGGTGAGTTTACAAAAACTCAATGTGTAATCCCCTTACTAGAGTAATAGTCAGTATACAGAAACAGAAACAATCTGGGCTAGAGCCCTTTGACAGTAACAGTACAGTCCAGTTCAGAGCATAAGTGGGCCAAAGCCCATTACATTATCATTTGGGTCACAGCCCATAACAAAATCAATTGGGCCCAGCCCATCTCAGTAACAAAACAGAATGTGTGAATGCATGGATGCGTGCTATCCCATCCAACCCTACACTTGCCTCTGTCCAACCTTGCACTACCTGTGGGGAATAACTCACCCACGCCATCCATACACTTACGATGTTAGCACCGGTTGCAGCACTAACCTAAATCGCAACAAAGCTGCTAGTACATATACGGCTTTAAGCCATTAGTAGCGGTATTATAATTGGCACAAAGCCATCGGTAACTGTAACAAGTTCGACACATAGCCATCAGTGATGGTAATATAATCGGCACACAGCCATGGGTAAATATTATCGACACAGAGTCATCGATAAATATGATAGGCACATAGCCACTGGTAAATACAATTTGAACAAAGCCATAATCAACATAGCACAGAGCCATATTTAGTTGGCACAAAGCCATAATCAGATTAAGCAGCCTAAGCCGTTCATCGATCTACAATCGTCTCGTGCGACTCATGCGACCTTAACAGATCAATACTCGACCTTTTCCGCCGTACACCCACATTTCGTGGGCTCTATTTACCGTGCGTGCGATCACACGCTCTAAGCCCCTACTTTGGACATTTCAACTTTTTAGTATTTCAGCATTTCGACATTTGCTGACCTGTGGTCAAATCAATGTGTGTGGATTCACACACTCTTTCGGCTTTTGACCGATTATCAAATACGGTACTACTACACACCTGATGCGATTTGCTGTAAAACACTATCGAGCACTCCGAGACTCGCAGATTTGAACAAGATAGTTCACTACTCCACAATTCGTTGCAGACAATTCTGTAAAGACCCAATACCAACATCAATTCACATTTCATATCGAAGGGAAAAAGAAAAACTTTTTTTTAACACTACCAAAATTTAGCCACTTTACTTACCAACTGCGTAACAGTAGAGTTGCACTACTCCAATGCTAACCGAGTCGTTCCAACCCTTAACCTTCGCAAATAGAACAGTCGATCGATTCACCAAAAATCCATAAATGAAAAGAATACTTCACAGTTGCGACACTTACCAATAACGCAAGAACCCAAAACAAAGGTGGCAAGTTGCGGCAATGAAAACCAAGGATTAAAGAAGGAATGACTTATAAGGAAAATCCAAAGCTGTGAGAAGAAAGAAAAAGAAAGTTCAACAGGCAGTTGGCAGAAACAAAAGAAGACAATGAAAAATTGGCAAGGGAGGAGGAGGGTGCAAATGTTTCCATAGGAAAGAACAGAACAAAAAGAGAACCAAAAGAAATCGGAAAGAACCATCTAGCAAAAATCAACAAAGAACAAAATGGTAGACTTGAGAAGTAGAGGAAAACTATCATTATATATCATATATATCATACAATGCCAACATCTCGACGTGGTCTTACATGCTATACATATCGATGCCACTGTTCCAGATAGGGTCTTACACGAATCAAATACGATGCCAATGTCCCAGACATGGTCTTACACATAATCACATATCGATGCCAACGTCCCAGACGTGGTCTTACACAAGAACACATATCGAAAATCCTATGTCATGACATATGTATACTAGCTATTCGTAAAGTTTGTACGGGACTTTGGATGTCATAACTTGATCGAATCGAAGTCATACAAATAGTTTTCAGGTTTATGCATATTCGGCTTTCACATATATACTATCACATTATACATTTCAGCATATATAGTTCATATTTAATCAAATAAATAACATATATTTGCTTATAAACTTACCTCGGACAACGAAAATCAGAACGGGACAACTAACCGATAACTTTTGTTTTCCCTTAATCCAAATCCAATTTCTTTGGTTCTTGATCTAACATATTCAAATCAAACTCATTCAAACATATTTTCACTCAATTTAGTCAAAAAACACATAAATGGGAAAAACACTATTTTACCCCTGACATTTCACACTTTTTACAATTTAGTCCAATTTGCACAAAACACAAAACATGCAGAATTTGAATACACTATGTTTAGGCTGAATCTTCCTTATGCTCATACAAGTACATCCATTTCATTTATTTCACATTTTAGTCCCTCAAATTATTATTTTTTTCAATTTAGTCTTAATTACTCAAAATCATCAAAAATTTCAATACAAAACATGTTAATCCAAAACATGTCTTTCATATTTCATCAACTAATATCACAAAGCTCAATTATTCATCAATGGCATAACTCAAAATTATTCATCAAAATCAGAAATTCAAGCATGGGCTTTGTACATTACACTACAACGATCTCAAAAACGTAAAAATTATAAAAAACCAAGCTAGTTACATACCTTAATCAAGCTTAGCAATGGTTGAAAAACCTAGGCTTTATTTTCTTTCTTTGTTTCTCAAGTTTTGACAAACACAAGATAATATGCATGTTTATTTTAATTTTATGTTTTATTATATACATATTATTACATATTTTACATATTTAACCTTTAAACTAAAATATAAAACTATTATAATATAAGGTCACAACTGTCCATCATATATAATTATGGTTTAATTGCATCTTAAATACCTCATGCAATGAAGACAACATCAATTTGGACCTTTCACATATAACCATCAAATTTTCATTTTACGCGATTAAGCCCTTTTATTAAATCGGGCACTCAAACGACAAAATTAAAACACGAAAATTTCATAGATAGAAATTCACACATAATAAACACAGAAAATAATTTTAAAATATTTTTCTGACTCAGATTCGTGGTCTCGAAGCCACCGTTTTGAATAGGGTCTAAATCGGGCTATTAAAACTCTCCCCCCTTAGGGATTTTCGTCCCCGAAAATCTTACCGGTGAATAGGTTTGTATAATGTTCTTTCATTGCATCCTCTAGCTCCGAAGTTGCTTCTTCAACTCCGTGTTTATGCCACAATACTTTCACTAACGAAATTTTCTTATTTCACAACTCTTTAACTTCGCAAGCCAGAATACGAATCGGTTCTTCCTTATATGTCATATCAGACTCAATCTCAATCTCTAACGGATTAATCACATGTGAGGGATCAGATCGATATCTATGAAGCATTGAAACATGGAATACATTATAGATCTTTTCTAACTCAGGTGGCAACAACAGTCTATAAGCAACCGGCCCGATACGCTCTATAATCTCATACTACTCAATAAATCTCAGACGCAATTTGCCTTTACGACTGAATCTGAGTATTTTCTTTGATAGTGAGACTTTCAAAAAGACTTTGTCCCTAATATGAAACTCTATATCCTTTCGTTTCAAGTGTGCATACGATTTCTGATGATCTGGCGCTATTTTCAGACTTTCACGAATTATTTTCACTTTCTGTTCAATCTCTCTAATCAAATCGACCCCATGTAACTTGTTTTCACTAAGCTCAGTCCAATGCAATAGTGTACGACATTTACAACCATACAAAGCCTCATAAGGTGCCATTTGGATACTCGATTGATAGCTATTATTTTACGCAAATTTAATCAGAGGTAAGTATCATTCCCACGTACCTTCGAACTCGAGAATGCAACATCTCAACATATCCTCAAGAATCTGAATGATTTGTTCGGACTGACCATATAATTGTGGATGGAAAGTAGTGCTAAAATGTAATTTCGTACCTAGAGCATATTGCAGTTTCTTCCAAAACCGCGATGTAAACCTCAGATTTCTATCCGAACCAATAGAAATAGGTACTCCGATCAATCTCACAATCTGAGAAACATACAATTCAGCTAGCTTATCAACCGAGTAATCTATGCGAACCGGAACAAAATGAGCCGATTTAGTCAATCTATCCACAATAACCCAGATTGCATCTTTCTTGCTTGGTGTCAATGGCAAACTGGATACAAAATCCATCGTGACTCTATCCCATTTCCATTCAGGTATCATGATCGGTTGAAGCAATCCAGAAGGTACCTGATGCTCGGCTTTTACTTGCTGACAGACTAAACATTTGGAAACAAAGTCAGAAATCTCTCGTTTCATACCATGCCACTAGTAGAGCTGTTTCAGATCATTATACATTTTCGTACTACTCGGGTGAACAGATAATCGACTACTGTGAGCTTCATTCAAAATCATCTGAATCAACTCTGGATTTCTCTAAACACATATTCAGTTTCTAAACCTCAGAAAACCTTCATCATCAACTCAAAACTCTGAATCAACATTTGAATCACATTGGTTCCGCTTTGCTAACAATTTATTTTCAACTTTCTGAGCATCACAAATTTGTTGAATAAATAACGATCTTGTTTTTAATTTAGCTATTATCGAACCATCATCAGACATAGCCATATGCGCATTCATTCCACTCAAAGCAAACAGTGATTTTCGGCTTAAAGCATCAGCAAAAACATTAGCCTTTCCCAGAAGGTAATCAATCACAAGCTCGTAGTCTTTTAATAACTCTAACCATCGATGCTGTCTCAAATTCAGATCTTTTTGAGTCATCAAAATTTTCAAGCTTTTGTGATTAGAATAAACATGACATTTCTCATTGAACAGATAGTGACGCCATATCTTCAAAGCAAACACAATAGCTACCAATTCTAGGTCGTGTGTCAGATAATTCTTTTCATGCGGCTTTAACTGTCTTGAGGCATAAGCTATGACTTTGCCTTCCTGCATCAATACACAGCCCAAACCATTTAAAGATGCATCACTATAGATAACAAATTCTTTACCTAATTCTAGCTAAACTAGCACTAGAGCTTCAGTCAAAAGGGCTTTCTACTGATCAAAACTTTTCTAGCACTTTTCTAACCACTCGAACTTAACATCTTTCTGTAATAGCTTCGTTATCGGGGTTGCAATCATAGAAAAAACTTTCAGCAACCGTCTATAGTAACTAGCAAGTCCCAGAAAACTTCAGACTTCAGAAACATTTCATGGAGCCGAAATTTTACTCGGATCAACCCGAATACCCGATGCTAATACAACATGTCCCAGAAAACTAACTTAACGTAACCAGAACTCACATTTACTGAACTTCGCATTCAACTGTTTATCTCACAAAGTCTGGAACACAAGTCTTAAATGTTCGGCATGCTCGATTTCATCACGAGAATAGATCAATATGTCATATATGAACAAAACCACAAACCGATCCAAATACTGTCTAAAGATTCGGTTCATCAAATCCATGAAAATAAAAGGTGCATTAGTAAGTCTGAAAGGCATAACTAGAAACTCATAATGTCTATACCTCGTTTGGAAGGCAGTTTTTGGCACATCGAAGTCTTTAACTCACAACTGATAATAACCTGATCTGAAATCTATCATTGAAAACACTGTAGCCCCTTTCAGCTGATCAAACAGTTCTTCAATCCGTGGCAAGAGATATTTATTCTTTATAGTCACCTTATTGAGTTTGTTGATACACATTCTCATAGTTTTGTCTATCTTTTTCACAAATAAAACTGGTGCACCCCTAGGAGAGAAACTCGGTTTCATGAACCCTCTATCTATCAACTCTTGCAACTGAGATTTCAATTCTTTTAATTTAGTAGGTGCCATTATGTATGGATCTATTGATATTGGAGTCATCCCCAGCACCAACTCAATACCAAACTCTACTTCTCGGATAGGTGGCAAACCTAACAATTCTTCAGGAAACACATCCGGATACTTGCACACAACTGGTACTAATTCAATCTTTCTTTTAGCCACTTTACTATCAAGCACATACGCAAAGTAAGCTTCACAACCCTTCCTTACATTCTTTTGTGCTAACATTGAAGATATCACTGTCGATAAACCATTCAGATCATTAGATTGAATCTGAATAATCCCATCATTCTGGCACTGTAAATCAATAGTCTTTCTTTTGTAGTTTACAACAGCATCATGCAAAGTCAATCAGTCCATACCCAGAATTATGTCAAACTCATCGAATGGCCACAACATCAAATCAGTAGAAAAGCACGAATCTCCAATTATCAAGGGACAATTCTTACACACTTTATCAACCATAACACACCAGCCCAAGGGGTTTGATACTCTAACTACAAACTCAATAGACTCAACAGGAAAAGTCTTACTGAATACTAAAGTCTCGCACACATGAGAATGAGTCGAACTAGGATCAAACAATGCAATTACATAGTATCATAGAGAGTGAATGTACCAGTAATAACATTTGAAGATGAAGCCTCTTCGTGAGCACGAATGGCATAAGCTTTGGCAGGTGCGTAAGCCTCAAATCGAACTACTATATCTTTAGATCCTCTTTGACTTCTACTCACATTACCCGTATTTCTGGGTGGTCTACCTCGAGCTGACATGTTACTCAGCCTCGCATTCTGTACTGGATTTTGTTCGGCCAACTCAGAGCATTCACGAACGAAATGATCCATCGATCCACATTTAAAATAGGCATGATCATGCAATCTACAACTGCTGGGATGTTGTTTACCATAATGTTTACACTCGGGTTGATTCGATCTAACATTACCAACACTAGCTCCTGAAGTAGCTCTCGAGCTGACAGGTGGTCTATCTCGATCACGTTTAGTATAACCTGCAGTAGCGTCTGAATGACTAGAATCATCCCAGAATCTCTTTGATGCTGACTAAAATGTTTTACCCGATGATCTTTTACGCAAATCTCTATCTTCAAAGTTAGCTTTTCTTTTCTCTTTCTCGAGCTCTTCGGCATTGAACGCTCACTCAACCAGTACTACGAACTCTTTTATTTCAAGTTGGTTTAATGTCTTTGTTCAACCCATCTTCGAATCTTTTACACATTATGGCTTTGGTTGAAACACACTCTCAGGCATATCGACTGAGTCTCACAAATTTTCGCTCATACTCTGTCACAGTCAAACGACCCTGTTTCAACTCGAGAATTTTTTTGCATTTCTAGTTAATAAATCTCTGGTTGATGTATTTCTTACGAAACTCAGTCTGAAAGAACTCCCAGGTTACCCGTTCTTTTAGAACCACTGATACTAGTGTATTCCACTAGTGATATGCGGTGTCTCGTAACAAGGATATCACACATTTCAAACACTCATTTGGAGTACAAGATAGCTCATCTAACACGTAGATAGTTTTATCAAGCCAGAATTCAGCTCGCTCAGCATCATCATCATTATTAGCTCTAAACTCCTTAGCCCCGTGTTTTTTTATTTTATCAACAGGGGGCTTATGTAATCTCAATGGATCAATCACTTGAGGTATAATAGGTATTGGAGAAGGATTAGTCAGGGATGGAGGTTGTTGTGTAGCTGGATTCCTCCAAATATATTGAGTAAACCAGTCATTCATCATTTCGTAAAAGGCTAGTTTAGCCTCTCCCTCTTGGTTACTCGAAGTCGATCGAGAATCAACCGGTGTTGTCCCTTGCGCGGGAGTAGGTGCTATACCCTCGACATCATAGGTACGGCTCTATCGGAATCTAATTATTATACAAAAACACATTTTCAAATGTCAGAAGTCATCACACTATCCTAGTATATAATATGGCATGTATAGCTAGACTCACACGTGCTACGCTAGTCCTAGAATCGACTAAACCGTAGCTCTAATACCAATCAAATGTAACACCCCTAACCCGTATCCGTTGCCGGAATGGGGTTGTGAGGCATTACCGGACAAGACAAAAATTTTGAACATTCACATTTACACATATGCTATATGCACATAATTTAAACCATAAATGTCACATCCCAAATTTTGGCATAGTCAAAATAGTGGTTTAAGGACCACAAATTCGATGAGGAAAATTTTATTTTTACTATATTTTTATGGTTTATAATTTCACAGAATGATTTCATGAAAATTTTGTTTGAAAATTTTGACATTTGGGCACTCAATTTAGTCAAAAGGACTAAATTGTAAAAAGTGCAAAAGTTGAGTACATGTTGGAAGTGTCAAATTGTTATGAGTTTTTAAATTAAAGGTTCTTTGATGGCAATTAGACCATTGGTAAAGTTGTTGGACAAAAATGGACATGGTTAGGCATGTTTTCAAAGTTTTTCATTAAGGGTATTTTGGTCATTTAGTTATTAAAATGAATTAAAAACAAGATTAAAAGCCAAATTTTCTCCATCTTCAACCTCTTGGCCGAAAATTGCATGGTGAAACCATGGATAGGGTTTTTCAAGCTTCCAAGCTCGACTGTAATTCCATTCTAGCCTCGTTTTTAATGATTTTTATGTTTTTGCAATCCTTGTAACAAAATCTACCTATTTCTACCATTAATTTGAGCTAGGGTTCATGTTTAAAAATTGAACCATGTGTGACATACATGCATTTTGATGTATAATGGTAGAAAATGAGTGTTGGGTGTTAAATAAATGACTTTTACTAAGTGATTTTCGATTAAAAAACGTCCGAAAGGACCATTTTGTAAAAGTTGTAAAAATGGTATAAAAGGGTGTTTTGATGAGAATTGTAGCTTTCTATAGTTATGAAAATGGTTCATCTAGGCCTATAGAGTGGGAAAATTGAAGAAAATTTATTTTATGAGCCTAGGGGTAAAAGTGTAATTTTGACAAAGCTTAGGGGCAAAAATGTAATTTTTCCAAAATATAATTTTTGGGTCAATTTGAATAATGTGAGTCCTAAATGGACTATATTTGAAATGATGATCAAGGAAATCAAGATTTGGGCTTAAATTGGGAAAATACAAGGTTAAAGACTAAATCGATAAATTTGTCGTTTTCGTATTCGAGGTAAGTTTGTATGATCTAATAAGCATGTTATGTAACACCCCTTACCCATACCCAAGACTGAGATAAGGTATGAGGCATTACCGAACGAACTTACAAATATCAAACAAAAATGCGAGTTAAAAAATTTCAATTCCATCATTTTGTCCCTTATATAGGCTTACGAGGCCCCGAAGCATACATTTGAAGTGGTCTGGGACTGAACCAAGAACGTATGACAAACTTAAGAAAAATTTTGTGCTCTCGCCTCACATGCTTGTGTAGAGGCACACCACATGCCGTGTGCTTGGGACACGCTCGTGCCCCTATCCCGCGTGGGATCCTGAAATTTATTTAATTCAGTTCAAGGTGGAGTGGTTTTCACACGGCCTAGACACATGCCCGTGTCCTCGACCCGTGTCCCTCACACGGCCTAGACACGCTCGTGTTCAAAAACCTGGACATTCTATTTATGATGTCATCATTCATTTAGGGGCACACGCTCGTGTGTCACACACGGATGAGACACATGGACGTGTCTCCAACTCGTGTAGTTACTACAAAGCACACAACATGGAAATTTTAGGGTGTAGGGGACACACGACTGAATGACACGCCCGTGTGTCACACACGGTTTAGACACCTATCCATGTGTCTATTCATGTGGACCATTTGGAGGCTATCTTCCAATCCATTGGTCACCTAAGAACTCTCATGTACTCCAACATGCTTAACATCCTACTATCTAGCATAGACCACAATCACATACATAATTTGGCATGCAATCAAGAGATAATTATAAGAAAGCACTCCAATTAACTATATGGACCAATTCACTTGGCCATATACAAAATAACCATACCAATTGGGGAACCATTACTTTGGGCTAGCCACATGACATGACACATATACAAAATAACAATCACCTATACTTGCCATGACTCAAAATAATCAAATGTATTATACCCAAAGTTTAGTTGATAGTGTGACCCAAGCTCTGACGTTTTCGATCCTTTGAGCTAGCTTGACGAATCTAAAAGAAATAGAAAAAGGATGAGTAAGCTATGAAGCTTAGTAAGTACACATACAAATAATGTAAATCTTAATTAAACCATAGAATATTATTTACACCTTTGTCACTTTTTCATACCTTTCATCAAACATGTGATCTAAATTTTCTTTATAAGCATAATACATAAAAACATATATTGCCATGGATGATCATAGTCATAGAAATACACAGATTAAACACATACCTTTCCTCCTCTATACACATATGCATTTTACTTAGTTTACGTTCGAACCTCGTATATGTTACCCGCTGAACATTTGGAATAATGGATAGGATACTTGGATATAAATGCACCGAAGTGCCATAATCATGACATAGCACACCTCTCAATAGGGCTACATATGAGCACCTGGACCTAGCATGTATCACATTACCACACCTCTCAACAGGGCTACATAAGCTCCCAGACCTAGCGTGTACCACATAATTACATGCCTCTCAACGGGGCTACACAAGCTCCTGGACCAAGCATGTATCATGTCATCAAACGAGCTCATACTTACATAGCTATCCTAGTGACATGTCACTTGTATCCTTACCTATTCCTAAGTTAAAACGGTATTTTCGGACTTACGTCTCTTTGTCGAACATTCTCGGAATGTTGGCCTCATAACATATGACCTTCTCATATACAAATGCTAACATGGCAACACTTGTAACATAATAATAAAACATCAAAACATATTATAGCAACAAGGTAACCAAATAATATATTAATTACCCATATGTTATTTAAACATTTAAAACATTAATTAAGGTATTTATTTGTAGATGTACTTATCTCGGTACAAAATATTCGAAATAGTGTCTATGCCTCGTACACTTTGTTCTTGCCTTTACCAAGACCCGATTCTCATGTTTCTTAATCTATCATAACAAATTTAGCTCATTAACTTCATACATTACTCAAATCGACCCTAAATTCAAGCTTTGATAAAATAACCCTTTTTACCCCTAAACTTTCACTTATTACAAATTAGTCCTTAGGCTCGTATGAAGAAATTCAAGTGATTTTTCAGTTACCCAAGCCTAGCTGAATACCTCTTGTACTTAAAGCAGCCCATACTTTCCTTCATTTCACACTTTTCTACCCAATTTCATAACTTTTACAAATAAGTCCTTTTTAGGGTTTCCATGCAAAATCTCTTAACAAAGGTTGTTCTCCATACCTTAAACTATCATATTCTTCCATAATCCACCAAAATACATCTAACTCATGCATGGATAATTTTCTAAAAATTAAACCTAGCATGAAAAATGGGTAGAAATGAAGAGAGCAAGTTGCAAGGATGTCAAAAATACAAAGAACATTAAAAATGGGGCTAGGATTGACTTACTATCAAGCTTGAAAGTTGAAGAAACCCTAGCTATGGTACCTTTGAATTTTCGGTAGCAACATGAGAAAAATGAGCTGATTTTTAGCTCTTTTTCCCTTTTTAATTCATTTAATATCCAAATGACCAAAATGCCCTTACTCACTAAACTTACAAAAATTTCCATAGATGTCCATATTTGTCCAAAAATTTAGAAATTGGGCAAATTTCTCTTTAAGACCTTCTAATTCATATTTCAAAAAAATTTCTCACAAATTACACCTAAAACCCAAGTTTTGCATCTTATTCAATTTAGTCCTTATTTTGTAATTGGACACCTTATTCTTAAAATTTCCTCATGAAACTTTACCACATGCGTAATCTTATATTCTAAATCTCATAATGATCAAAATCTAAATATTTTAACGTTAGATTTATGGTCTCAAAACCATTATTCCAACTAGACCATATTTCAGGATGTTACATGTTATTTATGTTATTATCGTTATACATGAAATATATCTTGCTAGGATTGTGTTAAAATTGATGTTAATGGAAGACTGATGGAACATGACATTTTAAATGAAATGAGTAAGTTGAATAGAAACAAGGTGCTATGTTATTTTTATTGTATGGTTTAATGTTTAATAAACATGAAAATGAGTTGGTTTGAATGTACATTACAAGGTCATCTATGCATATTAATATACTTGATGAAAAGTGAAAACCCCGATTGAATGAAAGGAATATTCGATGTGTAACACCCCGAACCCGAGACCGACACCGGAGTCGAACACGAGGTGTTAACAGACTTTAAACCCCTTAAAAAAAATATTTCTCAGACACTGCCAATCTGCGTACTAGTCGCTTTAAAAATCATATCTTGAGTTTCACAACTCGAAAATCAGTTTCATGATTTTTCCCTGAAACTAGACTCATATTCCCATCTACATATTTTTTTCTAGAATTTTTGGTCGGGCCAATTACTACAGTTTATTAGTAAAAGTCTCCCATGTTACAGGGATCGACTACAATGACCTTTGCGCAATACGACTTGGATATCTCCCTGCACAGAGCTTCAATACTGATGCCGTTTGTTTCTATAGAAACTAGACTCAGATAGGAATCTATACATATATGGCATGACTTCTAATTATCTCTGGTTAATTTATAATGAATTTCCAAAGTCGGAACAGGGAATCCAGAAACCGTTCTGGCCCTGTCTCACGAGAACCTGAATATCTCTTAACATACTGTCCATATGATCGTTTCGTTACTTTCCTATGAAAATAGATTCATCAAGGTTGGTTTACATAATTTATTCACTATTTAATTCCATTCCTTATATTTTTAGTGATTTTCCAAATCTACATCACTGCTGCTGTCAGCATCTGCCTTTAAGGTAGACTTTACCTATTTCATAGTTTCCATGATTCAACTAGCCCTTTTAGCATAAATAGCACAATTTATGATAGTGATTAACCATTCCCATGGCCAATCCTTGTCAAGCATATCCACACCAAATGATTATAACATTATACTCAAACATATATAAGCCATTTTCGCATGGCTAACCAAAATTATACAAGTCCAAAGGGTCCATGACCCACAACAAACGGGTAGTCCTATACAAGCCATTTCGAAGTTCAACCAAAATTGTACCAAAAGGGGGCTTTGATAGTGTGGGTGACTTCGACTTCAAGATCCCGAGTCCGATAGCTGGAGAACCAAAATCTATAAAACAGAGGAGCATGAAACGGAGTAAGCAATTTATGCTTAGTAAGTTTTGAGCAAGGAATTCCAGCACAACAAAAGTATAGCATTCATATAGCTAAACGGATAATTTCATATGCACAAATTTTCGATATCATACTTGCTTCACATTACCAACCCTTATGTACATACACAAAAGATCAACTTAGCCAAAGGCCGGTAGCTCGTTTATCAACTGAGCGAATACTTATTTGTAAGGGCTCAACTAAATTCAAGCACATACGAAACATACCTCAATGTTGGGATGTTTCTAGAGTATTAACTGAAATTTTTACAGCAAGATCATTCATTCCCAAATCACGTACCTTCGGAATTTAACCGGATATAGCTCCTCGTTCAAATGCCTTCGGGACATAGCCCGATTATAGTAACTCGCACAAATGCCTTCGGGACTTAACCCGGATTTAGTAACTCGCACAAATGCCTTCGGGACTTACCCCGGATTTAGTAACTCGCACCAATGCCGTCGGGCTTAGCCCGGAATTAGTATCTCGCACAAATTCCTTCGGATCTTAGTCCGGATATGGTCACTTAGCACAAAGCCTTCGGGACTTAGCCCGGACATCATTCAAATAACCATGCACATTTAACCATAAATCATGGCACATTCGTATTTCATTTTCATTAGCAAAACTCAAACACAAGACACTTATCATTCTTGCAATTTCGGCTCAATAGCCACACACAAAGAGCATGATTTTGATTTGCTTAAAACATGATCTAATCAAATCTTAATTTAAGCTCTCTTACTCAAGAACTTACCTCGGATGTTGTCGAACGATTCCGATGGCTATTCGACCACTTTTTCCTTCCCTTTATCGGATTTAGTTCCCCTTTGCTGTTGAGCTTAATTAAACAAATAAATTGATTTAATCATTTGAGCATCGAAAAGAGGAACACAAGGCACTTAGCCCATATTTATACATTAGACATTAAAGTCACATATGTACGGAATCATGAATCAAACTCAACATTTTAGCTAATTTTCCCCCTTGGCCGAATTTTCTAAGCCAAGACAAAAGCATCAATATGCTTGCCTCCAACCGAATACATGCAACACCAAATCTTCTTCCTATGGCCGAATATGCATGTCTATGTTGGGGCCGATTATATGCTTAATACTTCCTACAAGTATGGTTACTTGTATTGATTATAAATATCATCTTGTTTCAAGTTCAAAACTTGGCTAATACACACATATATACACTAGTAAAGCATCCTCTCCCTTTCCATCAATTTAACACATGCATTGCTCATTAACATACAAAAGTTATATTCGGCCTTAGCACACAACTTGCGAGCCGATTCTTCCCCATCTAGCAACCAATGCACATATGTGCTCACTCAAAAATGCTAAAAAGTAGATTCAAGAATCATCAATCCACCATCACATGCATCATTAACAAGCTTCATATTTAGCATGCAATGTCATTAACACAAAATCCACCTAGGCCGAATATCATCCCCTTGACATAGCAAGGATTTGAACCATGGGCTAATTAGAACTCAAGCTAGCAACTAAAAACATGCATGAATCTCATGGCACAACCTCAAACATACCTTAATCTAGATATAAGTATGGCCAAACCTCCTCCTAATCCTCTTCCAAATCAAACATGAAGCAAGAACTCCTTCCTCCTTCCTTAGAATTTTCGGCCAAATGAAGATGAAAAAGGATGAACAAAATTTTCTCCTTCCTTTTCTTTAACTCACGGCAATGGGGGGGGAAGACAACCACACACATTTTTTTTTGTTTCCATCATATTCACTTTCATTATTTTATGCCCATGCTCCTTATTTTATTTTTCCTAACATACCTCACTAACATAACATGTTTGTGACATGTTTCCACTCATGATGCACTAACACAACATGTCTATGACATGTCTTGCCCATCACACTTGGTCTACCATGCTTGTCATGGCCGGCCACTACTCATTAGGGGGGAATTTGACATGCAAGTCCCCCCTTTTTCCACATGCACTAATAGGTCCTTACGCATTGACCTATCACATTTTAAAATTTTCTCACATAAGTCCTATTCGATGAAATTCACTTACAATTAACAAAATTCAAACACGAAATTTTCACACATGCACATGTACATATAATGAGCATCAATTATGACGGTTAATTATTTTTACGACTCGGTTTAGCGGTCCCGAAACCACTTCCCGACTAGGGTCAATTTTGGGCTGTCACACGATGGATCCGTAAAAAGGAATTGACAGTAAAAGGATCTAGCCTGGACGAGTGTTCCTAAAGTGATCTAGCCTACCAAAGATTATGTGTGCAATATGGATTTAGCCCGGACAGGTAATCTGATTAGGGCCTAAATTTAGCCTGGACTGGTAATTCAGATCCGAGCTCATAACAGTTATTTTCGTTACAGGGGATTTAGCCTGGACTGGTAATCTCGACATTTACTCTATGAGTTTATACTACTGGGGGTTTAGCCTGGACTGGTAATCCCGCTATAAGATGTGAGGTTCGCGGGAGTGCATACTTGAAATGATCACTTGTATGATTTGACGGTACATTGGATATCGATTGAAATTTCTGAGAAAATTCAATGGGATTAATATGAGAAATGAATAAAAAGGGTTTTTTCCATGACAAACTTTTTTATGTTATTAGATACTATTATGATGGATATGATTGTCACGTTTGGACGAGTGGTGGTGCTAAGAGATAGCATAGGTATGTACTCGAAATCCATGAACATGTGTTGGACATGGGAAGTGAAATGGACTTGTGGTATGAATGAAAATAAATGAGTGGTACATATGAGAATAATTTTTATGGCAATCTTGTGATGATTATCATTTTGTTTCTCTAAAACTGTTTGGGTAGCAGCAATAGTCAAACTTTGAAAATCCACAAAAAATTATGGAAGTTGAATTAAAGGTTAAATTAAATATGAAATTAAATCTTATTGAGTCTAGTTTCACATAGAAGAAACGATATAAGCAAAAGAATTTTATATTATGAAATATTCGAATTCTTGTAAGATAAACTTAGAATGAGTTCGAAACCCACTTTTCTGACTTGGAAAATCATTATAAATTGTAAAAAAAATAATCATGGGTTATAAATTATATGCTTAAAATCCTTAATGAGTCTATTTTCAATAGAAATATATGGGAATATTATCGAAGTCTCGTACTATGAGATAATTAATTTGTAGTAAAGAGAGGTCCAAACTATCAGATAACAAAATAGGGGTAAATTTAAAGAATAAACTGTACTTATTGGATAGACAAGAAAATTCTGAAAATTTTATGGTAAGAAGATACATGAGTCTATTTGTAGGGAAAATTCTCGGATCTTAATTTGGAGTTTTGTAGCTCCAGATATAAATAATTTAGTGACTGTGACTAGAGAAAACAACTTAACTGGGCTTTAAATAAATAAAGAGAAATTGAAAATAGCATGTTAATACATTGCTTATTATTTTCATACGAGCTTACTCCCTCATTTCCATTTCTTTAGTGTTCTCAGGCCGGCTCGGGGTTGGAGACCGTCAGAGGTAGCATCACACTATCGAGCCAATACCTTTGGAATATTGATACATAAGTTAGAAATATCAAGTGTGCCATATATAGGGACCTAGTTTTATAACATGTGTTATTATAATTTGACCAAATGGCCTATATTGAGCTAATGATTATGACTTGTAAATCTCGCTATTCATGTTATGTCTAATAATTGTGATGTGAATATGCTTGTTTACCATGCATGGTTGGTAATATGTCATGCGTGTTGAATGCATGTTTTATGACCAATAGTGGTGGTCATGACCATGAATTAAATGTGTAATATGGAAATAAAGTGATAATGCCTTGAACATCGACGTTTGATGGATAGTTTGGTAACCATGGTACAATGGTATAAAGTGAGAAATAGTAATAATGTTAAATTGAATATGGAATTAGTGTAGAATGTCTTTGTCAAGCATATTGTTTTATGCATGTAAAAGGGTGACAAAGAGGCTTGGAAAATAGCCTTTGTGCTGGCCACACAGGTAGAGACACAGCCGTGTGTCTCAGCCATGTGGAAGACATGATTTAGTACACGGGGTGTGTGACTTGGAAGTGTGACCCTTATTTGTTTGCTGACGTCATAAATAGAGAGTTACACGAGCGGAGGACACAGGAGTGTCTAGAGCCATACGAGCGTGTGAGACCACACGGCCTACCTACACGGGCGTGTGACTCTCCAAAACATGAAAAAATTTCTAAGTGATGTAAAACTTTTGGAGGTTCTCAGTTTAGTCCTGAACCCCTTTTAAAGTATGATTTGAGTTTCGTAGACCCAAATAAGGGACTATGTACATGTGATTAAATGTTTCAAAATATGAATGAAATTTTATGGCCAGCTTTGTATGATTGATTGCATTCAAGTCCGGTAATGCCTTGTATCCTGTCCCGACGTCGGACAAAGGTAGAGGGTGTTAAACAACCACACATTCTTCCCTATTTTCCTTTTCATTTACAAGAAATTTAATGGGTATTTGTTTTTGTAATAAGGCCTTTTTAAATTTTTAACTTCTAATTTTGGGATTTTATTTATTTTGAATCATATCTGTTAGTAATAGGATGCGGATATTCAAAAAGATAAATGCTTTTTCAAAACACCACTCTTACGCAACATATTTTAAAAGCTTCCGCAGCAAACAATATTTTAAAAGGTAATAACAATCTAGTACAGTTAACATTTTGCTAAACGACTTGAGTTTATCAAAGAGGTTTAATATAGAACTAGTTTTTTCAACGTGACCTCACCAGATTCAGCCATAACGTTTAGGCCGGGTTTGGGGTGTTAAACTATGCATGAACCATAGCTGAATCAACCAAACACACATCCAAAAATCACCAACCATTTTCAATGCATATAACACATATAAACTTGACTAGAGTTTCATATACTCACATATCATATTAGCCATTTTCTCATGGCTTAATATGTACACAACTTCAAACTTAACCAATATAACCTAGCCTATACATGCCATATGTTCAAGTTCAAACTTATAAAATGCCAAAAATAGTCAATAGTGTGATAGACTTTGCCAACGATCCCCAAGCTTGTAACTAATCTCCAAAATCTATAAAACAGAGGCAAACATAAACACACACTGTAAGCTATCATACTTAGTAAGTTATAAGCAAATAAATAACTCAATGTTAATATCAACTCAACTTAACCAAACTAATTTATGCTATCATGGTCACATTTATTACTAGGCTCACAATTTCATATACAACATGTACTTTCATTTAGTTGAATTTACATATATCCAATATCAAAATATCATTTAATCTCAAAGCAATAATATCATTTTCTAACTGGATATACATAAACTCATATACATATATTCATGAATCATTTCATAAATATTCACATTTTATATCCATAAGGCCGAATATAAACATTTATAAATGTTTACATATAAATCGCAAATAAGATATCACTATACATAACCATTGGCCAAATGTATTTTCCATAGACATACATATATTTTTTATTTACATCATATATGATTTGCAACACATATCAAGTAACCTACTTACCTTATTTCAAATAGGTAAGAAGCTATCACATATTTGATCACTTTAGCCCATTATACATTCAATCACAACTTATCATTGCCTGTTGAACCTTTTGGAATTGAATAGGATACTCGGATAATCACATATATCGTACAATGCCAACGTCCCAGACGTGCTATCACATATCGATGCCAGTGTCCCAGATAGGGTCTTACACGAATCAAATACGATGCCAATGTCCCAGACATGGTCTTACACATAATCACATATCGATGCCAATGTCCTAGACGTGGTCTTACACGAGAACACATATCAGAAATCCTATGTCATGACATATGTATCCTAGCTATTCCTAAAGTTCGTACGGGACTTTCGGATGTCATAACTCTATCGAATCGAACTCATACAAATAGTTTCCAAGTTTATACATATTTGGCTTTCACATTTATACTATCACATTATACATTTCATCATATATAGTTCATATTTAATCAAATAAATAACATCTATTTGCTTATAAACTTACCTCAGAAACGAAAATCAAAACGGGACGACTAATCGACAACTTTGGTTTTCCCCCGATCCAAATCTGATTTCTTCGGTTCTTGATCTAAACATATTCAAATTAAACTCATTCAAACATATTTTCACTCAATTTAGTCCAAAAACAAATAAATGGGAAAATTACAATTTTACCCTAACATTTCACACTTTTTACAATTTAGTCCAATTTGCACGAAACACAAAACATGCAAAATTTGAATACACTATGCTTAGGCTGAATCTTCTCATGCTCATACAGGTCAATACATTTCATTTATTTCACATTTTAGTCCCTCAAATTATTATTTTTTCAATTTAGTCCTAATTACTCAAAATCATCAATAATTTCACTACAAAACATGTTAATCCAAAAATATCTTTCATATTTCATCAACTAATATCGCAAAGCTCAATTATTCATCAATGGCATAACTCAAAATATTCATCAAAATTAGAAATTAAAGCATGGGCTTTGTACATTACACTGCAACGATCTCAAAAAAGTAAAAATTATAAAAAAAAACGAGCTAGTTCCATACCTTAATCAAGCTTAGCAATGGCCGAATACCCTAGGCTTTATCTTCTTTCTTTCTTTCTAAAGTTTCGGAAAAGACAAGATAATATGCATGTTTATTTTAATTTTATGTTTTATTATATACATATTATTGCATTTTTACATATTTAACCTTTAAACTAAAATATAAAACTATTATAATATGAGGTCACAACCATCCATCATATATAATTATCATCTAATTGCATCTTAAATACCTCATGAAATAAGACAACATCAATTCAGCCCTTTCACATATAACCATCAAAATTTCATTTTACGTTATTAAGTCGTTTTATTAAATCGGGCACTCAAAACGACAAAATTAAAACACGAAAATTTCACAGATATAAATTCAAACATAATAAACACAGTAAATAAATTTAAAATATTTTTCTGACTCAGATTCGTGGTCCCAAAAACACCATTCCAAATAGGATCTAAATTGGGCTGTTACAACTTTTTCGTGTTTTATAGTGAATATCGAAGCTTGCTCGGATTTAGGAGTCATCGGAGATCTCATCACACTATCAAGCTATCATTTTGGTACTTTTGAACTTATATATTTGGTTATATGGCATGTATAGGAGTTATGGTCATTTTGGAAATATGTTAAGAATAGATTTAGCCATTTGAGTTGGCTTTTAAATGATGAATGGTTTGTGTATAGCCATGTGATTTGGCTTATTTTGATTAAGTTGGTTACCATTTAGGTGATTTGAGAATTTGATTTTGGTATGAAATTGAATCACTATTTGTGATACTTATATGTCATATAGATGATAGTATGGATTTATAATGAATTAAGCTTGGTTGAGATTGGTTGGAATGTCTATTTATGCCATATTATATGCCTTTTGGTTTGATATAGGTGACTTCAATTTGGGTGAGAAAGATGGCTTGGTAAATAGCCTATTTTTGTCCACACAGGCAGAGACACGAGCGTGTGTCTCAGCCGTGTGTGACATACGGTCAAGTGATACGGTTGTGTGTCCACTGATTCTTAATTAGAAATCAAGTCAGTATGCTCCACACGTCCCAGCACACGAGCGTGTGAATTGGCCATGTGGCATAAGTCAGTATACTCTATAGATTTGGCAAGGCCTGACACACGGGTGTATGAGGTCATTTTGAAGGGCACACAGGCTAGTCACACGGGCGTGTGGTTGGCCATGTGACCCAAGTCAGGGAATTACATAGGGTCGAACACTGGATAGGACATAGCCATATGATCCCATTTTGAATGTCCACATGGCTTATGACACGGACGTGTCTTTGGCCATGTGAAACACACGGCTGGGCCACACAGACGTGTGTCCCCTGTATTTTGAAAATTTTTCTAAGATTTCCAAAATTTTACTGAGTTATTGGTTTAGTCTAGAACCACTTATAATGCATGATTTGGGTCTCGTAGGCTCGTAATAGGGACAATGTGATTGATTTTGAATGATTTATATTTGGAAATGGAAAATGTATGAGAAATGTATGTTTATTTGTGTAATAAGTTTGGTAATACTCTGTAACCCTATTCTGGCAATGAATACGGGTGAGGGGTGTTACATCATAACCCTGTTTTGGCAACATATACGAGTTAGGGTGTTAAAGTACTAGCATGGTGGAAGAAATATTGCCAAAAGTGATTGACAAACACTCAGTCTCAGTTTAAAATGAATGAGTTAGGAAGACCATGTAATTTAAATATGCAAGTCATATATTTTTGAGCCACAGTTAAGGTTGTATAAGGATGAGATAAAGCCAAGAAATGTCCCACCTTGGTGAGTCGATCCACCACCACCCATATGACTGACTTAGCCCTTGACTTTGGAAGGCCCCCAGTAAAGTCCATGCTGATAGAGGACTATGCTCTATTTGGTATGGGTAGCGGCTATAATAGGTAAGGTTTTGCCACTGTTTCATTCTTTCATTTTTGGTATATAAAGCACTCTTTAACCCAATTCTTGATGTCCTTAGTCAGCCCTTTCCAAAATAGGACTGAAGCCATTCTGTCTCTTATATCTTGGACTCTGAAATGATCCCTATGGCAGTTACATGAAAATGCTCAAATAATGCTTTCCTGAGTTCTACATCTTTACCTACGATAATTTTCCCCTTTTTTCCCTAGAAATCTCTAATCCCACGCATAATTATGATATTGAGAAGTCTGTTGTTGGACCTCTTCACACTTAGCATTAGATGAGTAGAGTGCTCGAAATTTGTTTAGCAAATTAAAGACCATAGTGGATCCAGTTAGTTTCCATATTTGACCTATTAGAAGGGACTTGTTTCTAAAAAGGGAGTCAACTACTTCATTATCGGCCCCCTTCCTGTAGATAACTTCATAATCATATCCCAACATTTTGGCCACCCATTTTTGTTGAAATAGAGTAACGGCCTCTTAGTCTGACAAGAATCTCATACTTTTATGGTTTGTCCTAATAGCATTGCAAGCAACTCTTTTTCATAGATCGATAATGCTTGATGTCTCACACCAAGACCTTTGCTAAAATATGCCACTGGCTTCCCGTTTTTGTTGAAGTACAACTCTTACACTAAAGCCTGAAGCATCTGTATCAACAGAAAATTCTAACTAAAAATCAGGACGAGTGAGTATAAATGCTGAGTAGTGGGCTTCCTTAAGCTGTTGAAATGCCTTGACAACTTGATCATCCCAATTCCAAGTATTTTTCTTCAAGCGATTGGTAAGGGGTTGAGCCATCAACCCATAATTCCTGATGAAACGTCTATAATTGTAACATCCCGAAATAGGGCCTAAACGGAATAGTGGTTGTAAAACCACAAATTTGAGGTAGAAAAATTTATTTTATTATCATTTTAAGGTCTATGGCATGATTTCATGATTGTGTGAAAATTTCGTTTAGAAATTTTATCGATAGAGGGTCCAATTTGATATTTAGAACTAAATTGCAAAAGTTGTAAAATGTATGTTCTAGTTCACAAAGGTACTAAGTACTTGTGAGTAATGGGTTTTTAAAGTGGAGGTCGTTGGATAGTAATAGACCATTGTACTAGTTTGGACAAAAATACCTAAAAGGAAGATAAAACACCATAGTTTTTAATTAAGGACATTTTGGTCATTTAGTTATTAAAATGAATTAAAAACAAAATTAAAAGCCAAGTTTTGTCCATCTTCAACCCCTTGGCCGAATTTCACATGAGGAAGACATAGCTAGGGTTTTCCAAGCCTCCAAGCTCAATTGTAAGTCCGTTTTAGCCCCGTTTTAGTCCCGGTAACTTGATTAAGCTTATTCTAGCAATAATTTAACCTAGGGTTTATATTTGGAAAAATACCCATAGGAGAAATGTGTTTATTTTGATGTTTTATGGTAGAATATGAAGCTTGAAATTGTTAAACAACTTTTGCTAAGCGATTTTACGTGAAAACGAGTAAAACGACATAATCGGTAAAAATACCTAATGTTCATAAGTACATGTTAGAGTGAGAATTTGATGTTGCCATAGAAGGGAAAAATGATCATCATGTCATAAAACATAAGAAAATAGGATGAAGTTTATTTTCCGAGCCTTGGGGAAAAAGTGTAAATATGTAAAAGTTTAGGGGCAAAAATGTAATTTTTTCGAAGTTTGAGTCAAGGACTGTTTTAATAAATGTGAGTATTAAATAAGTTAAATTTTTTATTATAGATCAAGAAGAACGAAATCCGGAGTTAGACCGGGGAAAGAAAAAGATAGTGGACTAAATCGATATAGTTGATCGTATTTTGTTTCGAGGTAAGTTTGCGGTAAATAAATACAATATTCTATTATTTTATGTTAATGTTGTTAATTTCCAGCATGTGTAAATTCATTTTATGAAATTATTCAAAGTAGACTCAAGCATGAATTGACGGAGAAGTAATTTCAGAAAGTCTCGATTGAACCTTAGAAATATGTAGGATACAAATGTCATGACATTAGGGTTTAAGGATACCATGTAAGACCATGCCAAGGCATGGCAACTGGTAAGGTTTCTAAGGCAAGGATATCATGTAAAGCCATGTCAAGACATGGTATTGATAAGTTACTATAAGGCAAAGGTCCCATGTAAGACCATGCCAAGGCATGGCATTGGTGAGTTCATAAGGCAAGGATACCATGTAAGACCATGTCGAGACATGGAAATGGTAAGTTTCAAAAGGATACCACGTAAGACCATGACAAGTCATGGCAATGGTAAGGTACCCGTGTATCCTTAATATTCCAAGTGGCTCAACGAGAAAATTTAAAGAGAATGTCAAGGTAAGGTAAGGTAAGACGAGTTATGCTGAAAAGGTAAGACAAGTTCATGCTAGAAGAGCAAATTTTTGTCAAGCCAACTCAGGGATCGTAAAGTACGTCGGAGGTCCAGGCACACTATCACAAGGATTATTTTGGTATAGCTAGATGTTTCATTTTGAGTATGGCATGTATAGCATCGTAGCCATTTTGTGTGTATGATCTTATGACATGGCTGATGAATGGTATGTAAATGCTTGATAATGATTAGTTGTTGGAATGGCTAATCAAGGACATGTTTGGTGTTATGTATGCCTAAATGCTAGTTATTCCATGGAAATCATGAAAAAGGTGAAATTAGCTTTAAAACAGTATCGGACAACAGTAATGATGTGAATTTGGAAAATCACTAAAAATAGTAGAAATGGATTTAGATAGTGAATAAGATACAAAATTAAATCTTATTGAGCCTATATTCATATGAAAGAAACAGAGTAAATAAAGGAGTTGTATTTTACGAGATATTTAAATTTTAGTGAGACAGGGTCAGAGTGATTTCTGAATCCCCTGTTTTGAGTTAAGAAATTCACTAAAAATTGTACAAAAATAATTAGAGTTATACTTTATATGTATAGATTCATTATTGAGTCTACTTTTAAAGAAAATAAACAACATGGTTATTTGAATTCTTTACAGGGAAAAAATTAATTCGTAGTGAACAGAGGTCAGAGCAGCCAAACACTGAAACTGGAGAAACTTTAACTAATAAAATGCACTAATTGGCTAGAAAAAAAATTTTGAAAAAAATTTAGTAAGAAGATATATGAGTCTAGTTTCAAAGAAAATTTATGGATTTGGATTTTGAGTTTCGTAACTTGAGTTATGATTTATTTAGTGACTATGATGCAGATTTTATTTATGAAAGATGAAATAAATTGTTTTGATTTGTTTAAGTGATCGGAAAATTTTTATTGATTCCAGTTTGTTCTCGAACCATATCAATTTCATGTTTTAGGGTCTCGAGGACCCTTTTTAAGAACATATTGAATTAATGAAACTAAATTAATTTTAAAAGCAATTTTTTATGCCTGAATTAGTAAGCTAAGTCAGGTAACGCCTCGTGCTCGACTCAGGCGACGGTCTCGGGTAAGGGGAGTTACAATAATAACCAGTCACTCCCAAAAAACCCCTTAATTCCTTGATACAAGTTGGCATAGGCCAGTTCACTACACTATCAATTTTGGCTTGGTCGATGGCCACAACCCCTTTCGATTTGACATGCCCCAAATATTTCACTTGTCTAGTTCCAAAAGAAGACTCACTTTGCTTTACAAAAGTTTGTGTTGCCTAATAATTTGAAAGACTATCTTAAGGTGCGACAAATGCTCTTCCCAAGAAGCTAAAACACTATGATATCATAAAAACAAAACCAAAACTGTCTTCCTCAATAGAGGTTTGAAAATGACATTCATGAGAGATTGAAATGTTGATGGGCCATTGGCGAGGCCAAATGCCATCACTAAGAACTCATAGTGCCCTTCATGAGACTTGAAAGTTGTCTTGTGGATGTTAGCCTCATACACTTCGATTTGGTGATACCTTGACCTAAGATCCAACTTCGAGAAGATCCTAGCATGGCTCAATTCATCCAACAACTCATCAATGATGGGAATAGGGAACCTATCCTTGATGGTCAGCTGGTTTAGCTACCTGTAGTCCACACGAAGCCTCTAGCTACCATCTTTCTCTTTTACCATTGCTATGGGAGAGGCAAAAGAACTAGTTTTGTCCCTAATGATTCCAATAACTAACATGTCCTGAATAATTTTTCCCATTTCAGCTTTCTAAACAGTTGGATACCTACAAGGCCAAATTTTGACCACCACATACTCATCCTTCAAAAGGATCTTGTGATCTTGTGGCCTTTATGGTGGAAAGCCAATTGGGGTGTTAGAAATGTCAACAAACTCTTCAAGGAAAGCTTGTAGACCATGATGGGTCATTAGAGCAGCTGTAAGCAAACAAATTTGAGTCATAGAGATCATAATCATATTACATGGTCTCAAAACCTAACCATTTTGAGCAAGACATTTGGAGGACTGCCCCGTAGACATAATCTAAATGTTTCCAAGTAGTATCCTTTCAAAGTGCATTCTTTCTACACTATAGAAAATTTCATTGTCAAAAAATCAAAGTTCCAAGTGATTGCTCCTAACGATGATAAACACTGTACCCCAAGAACCATGTCACAAACCTTCACAAGTAGTACCATAAAATCTGTCACAAAGCTAAATCCTTGAGCTTCCGATTTCTCCTTTTTGCAACTGCCTCTAGTCATCAAAATTTTGCCATCCACCACTGTTACTTTAATTTGTTCCTATCGACACAAAGGTAAGGACAACATGCTCACCATCTTCATATCCATGAAATTATGGGTGCTGCCCGATTCAATCAGCACAATAGCCTTGTTGGTACTTATAATTGCTACAATTGTCATAGTACAAGGAACTTGGGATCCTTTTGTGGCATGTAATGACAGAATAGGCTCTTGAGGTTGTTCTCCTTCCATTGGAGGTTATTCTAACTCCTCCAATCATTCTTGAAACTCATCACCTTCTCTATTAGACTGGGAATCTAGCAACACTTGGTAAAGTTGGCCCTTGACACACTTATAACCCACATGGTATTTGTTCCTTGATGTGAGCATGAACATGGGTATGACTTTAGGTCCAAACATGAAGGATCCATTACTTGGAGATGTGTTGCAAGTTCCTATGGGGCCAATTACAAGGGCAAGGGCTAGAAAGCCTAAGAAGGTGCTCAATGTTCTTATACAAGTTGTTTAGGCTGAGTTGGAACAATCTCTATTGCATTCTGGACTTAACATGGAACATTAACCTTGCAACATTTTATTCGTTGCTCAATAACTCTTTCTTTTCACATTTTAAATAAAGTTTATTAGACTTTTTAAATAAAGAACTTATGGTTTTTCTATTTTGTTTCTTTGTTTTGTTTCAATAATTTTGTTGCACTCATAATATTTCAGTTTATACATATGGAATGATTGAGTTGTGAAATGAGTTCTATTTATAATATATTGTAGGTACCTTATTGACCATATATCTTCCATGAAGACTTTTCATCTCCCAATCAAAATTCAGGGATTCAAGCATTCATGGGGAATTTAATGGAGGGAGAATTAAGGATTCAAGCATTCATTGGTTAGGTTTAATGGATGAAATTTTAAAAGGCTTATTCAATCATCCTAGGTGACCATTAGGTTAACTAAAGTCCTTGTTAATTACCACCATTCAAGATGGAAACTGAACATGACTTTTGGAAAACAAGTGACTTTTCAGCAACCTCATGACCTTTAGAGAAATTCTATTTTAATGCATTTATGCACATCAGGTAACCGTTTAGTAACTCCCATGTACATCGATTTCCACCGTCCAAAAATGGGGCTGAATGTGACTTTCGAAGTTTTTCTTTGTTTATTAAGTCTACAAGTAAGGTTGGGAGTTATGTGACTTTCCGTATGCTACATGCATTCATGCATAATTAAGGCCATTAACTTCATGGATGGATTGACATTTCATATACCTAGGATAGTCTATAAATAGCTGCTCATTTTGTAATTTGAATGTTGATGATGACTATACATTTTGTGAGATTTTCTCTTGGGTTCTTAAGAACATACAAACTGAACTTATCAAGGCTTTTACCCTGTGGCATTTTTCTTGCATTTCAGTTCTTGTTTCTTTTATAAACAATGGGTCAGGGTTCTATTCAAAACTAATTCTTGTTTTCAATTGTTTGTCTTATAGAGAACGGGTCATGTTCAATAACGTTGGTTCTTTTCTTGTACAAGTCATTGATTCAAGATTTCTATCTTACTTATTTAGTTATCAAGTACCTGTTTAGAAATGGATAGGCATTCCGTAACATCCCATTTCTCTAAAGTGTCAGATAATGGTTTCGGGGCTACAAATTTGACGTGTGAGTCTGTAAATATTACTATTTAATATTTACGAATAATGTATGATGTATTGATAAATTTTGATTATTTGATTTTTGGTTAAAGGGAAGAACAATTAGGTTCAAGTGGTATGACCCTAAAGTCAAGTGGTTTTAGAAAATGAGGTTGTAACACCCCTCACCCGTATCCAACGTCGGGACAGGGTTCGAGGCATTAACGAACTTAAACATTCACAACAACACATAACATATTACCAACCATGCATGGCAACAAGTATATACACATCACCAATATCAAACATAACATAAATAACTAGATTTATAAGTCAGAATCATTAGCTCACTAAAGACCAATATATTTGGCCAAATTATAATAACACATGTTATAAAACTAGGCCCCTATACATGCCACTCACTTGATAATTCTAGCATATGTGTTTATACTGTCAATGTGTTGGCTTGATAGTGTGATGCTGCCTCCGACGATCTCCAACCCTAAGCTAACCTGACAACACTAAAAGGAATCGACAGGAGGGGGTAAGATTTACGCTTAGTAAGCTCACATGAAATAATAATAAGCAATTTACTAACATGCTTTCCATAGTAAACTAACCCAATTGTACATTTACACATGTTCTGGTTAAGCTACTTTCTTGAGTCATAGTCACTAAATCATTTATATCTGGAGTTACGAAACTCAAAATTAAGATCCATAAATTTTCCCAGAAACTAAACTCATATATCTTTTCACCATAAAATTTTCAGAATTTTTGGTTCAGTAAATAATACAATTTATTATTCAAATTCTCCCCTATTTTATTATTTGACAGCTTCGACCTTTCTTCACTAAAATTTATTTATCTCATAGTATGAGACTCGGATAATGTTCCTGTTTATTTCTATTAAACTTAGACTCATCAAATATTCTAAGAATATAGATTATAACCCATAATTGTTTTTCTACAATTTTTAAAAATTTATCTAAGTCAGAATAGGGGATCTCAAATTCATTCTAACACTATCTTAGAAAAATTAGAATATCACATAATATACAACTATTTTTCTCCCCCTATTTCTTTTATATGAAAATAGACTCATTAAGATTTAATGACATAATTTATTTTAAATTTATTTCAACTTACACAATTTTTGGTGAATTTTCAAAGTCACACAACTGCTACTGTCTAACACTGTTTTACTACTAAAAGCCACTCTTACATAATTTCACTTAATCCATTTTGTCTTATCGAAGTTCACTCAAATATCGAGCATATTGCTCAAAATTTTCTTAAACATATAGTTGCACTTATTCATCATATAATCATGTTCACATGTATTTTTACCTAATCGATTTTCCCATTGAACTCTTCGGAATAATAACTGATACTCAGTTGCCTGCACATATTTTCACACTTGTAGCCAAAGCTATCTAGTACGCATAGTAGCCTGCACTTAGTACTACACATGCGACCAATTATTCGGTACATGTAGTAGCCTGCACTTAGTACTACACACGTGATCGAAGTTATTGGGTACGCATAGTAGCCTACACTTAGTACTACACATGCGACTAATTATCCGGTACACGTAGTAGCCTGTACTTAGTACTACACACGTGACCTCACAATAGATCATTCGTGTCGTTTCTATTCCGAAGGCTCAACCGGAAAATTTTGCACTTTCCAACATGTTACAATTTATTCATAGTCCTTTTTCAATTTGCAATTTACCACAAATAATCATTCTATAGGCAGCCACATTTCATATGATAACAAAATATAATAAAATAAAAAGAATCGATAAATTATTTACGTACAAACTTACCTCGGATCCAGAAACGGCAATTTACCATTCTAGTCCATAACCTTGTATTTTCCCGATTTCAGCCTAAATCTTGATTTCCTTGATTATTAAGCTTGGAAGCTTGGCCAAACCCTAACCATGGCTGCTCTTGGTACATTCTTTTGTAGCAAGAAGAAAGGGACACATTTGGAGTTTAAAATTTTTCTTTTAATTCATTTTACCCCTAAATAACCAAAATGCCCTTTTTACTATTCTTTCAAAATTTACCCAATCAAGGCCATTTTTGTCCAACAAGTTATACAATGGTTTAATTATAATTTAAAGACCTCCCATTTAAAATTTCATAAAAATTTGATACCTCTAACATGTAGAATTTAACTTTTGCACTTTTTACAGTTTAGTCCTTTTTACTAAATTGATTGCCCATACGTCAAAATTTTCGAATGAAATTTTCATGAAATCATTTTGTGAAATCGTAGACCATAAAAATATAATAAAAACGAAAATTTTCTCATCGGATTTGTGGTCCCAAAACCACTGTTCTGACTAACCCCAAAATCAGGATGTTACAGAGGTATCGGGACCTCGTTTCTATAAACTGAGCCACAAATATTTTTATAAATATTTATGAAGTGTTATTAAGGTTCTATTAAAGTTTTGTTAAGAAAATTTGACGTTTAAATGGTTAATTAGGTGAAAGGGACTAAATTTAAAAAGTTGCAAAAGTTGAATGCTATTAGTTAAATGATCTAATAACTATGAAAAGGTAAATTCATGAACTTGGATGGTAATTATACCATATTTAATGTGATTGGATATTCATGGATAGGTTGCATGGTTAATCTTGTATTTTAAATGTTACAATAGTAATTAATTAATATAAACTAAAATAAACTTAAACTAAAATTATCATCTTCTCCATTCTTTATTTTTCTTCAACTGAATGGCTACGGTGAGTGAAGGAAAACCATTCGGCCAAATTGTTTTGGGGGTGCTTGGTAAGTTATTTTCACCAGTTTTTAATAATTTTTACGTTTTTAGATCCTTGTAATTAGGTCCAGCTAACCTGGGCCTTCATTTTTGAAACTGTAAAGATTTTGATTGTTGCCATTGATGAATATTTCTGATTTTAGATGATAAATGATGAATTTAAAGTATTAGTTTTTATTTATAAGTATTTTGTTAAGTGATTTTTTATGAATTTTCCAATTAAGGACTAAATTGTTGAAATAGTAATAGTTAAAGGAATTGATGTGAAATTGTTGCAAAAATAGGCTGAAATGGATGCTATTAACATTCGAATAGTATCAATTTCCAATAAAATTGGTTTATTTGCATGATTAGGACATATGGACTAATTGAATAAAAATAAAAAGTTGAGGGTAATTTGGTAAAATGTTAAAAAGAACTAAATTGCATAAAATGAAGTGGTCTTGTTGTCTAAATTAATGAATTGAATGAAATTGTTAATTTAGATCAAGAACAAGTGGAAATTTGAGGAGAAGAGAAAATTATCAAAGAGCCCCTGTACCTAGGCCTTTCTACAATTTAGTTAGGTAAGTTCGTAACTTGATTAATCAATTAGTTGTGGTTTTGATTGATTAATATCTAATTGTTTATCTATGAATTGAGTTTGTTGGCTTGAAGGAAATAAATAATACCATAGTTGAAAGACACTATTGCACAATACCAGAAACGAGTAAGACCATGACTAAAAGATGTTATGGCATCACAATTCTATCAAGTACGACCACGGCTAAAAGAAGTTATGGCAACACGATTCTATCGAGTAAGACCATAGCTGAAAGACGCTATGACATCACAAATCATATAAATAAGACCATGGTTGAAAGACACTATGTCAACACGATAGAAAATGAATAAGACCATGGTTGAAAGACACTATTGTAACATGACAGAAAATGAATAAGACCATGGTTGAAAGACACTATGGCAACACGGTGAAAAATGAATAAGACCATGGTTGAAAGACACTATGGCATCAAGATGAGAATAAATAAAACCATGGTTGAAAGACACCATGACACTCTCTGATTATTTGCTACTCAGGTAACACGTTTCAAGTGAGGTATGTATCATAAGTATGAATACGAGTTGAACGTTTGACTAGTATAGTTTGATAATAAATGTTAATTCCTTGGTGTAATTATATTTATACTTTATATATCTATAAATACATTAAATCGTGATGTTGTGGTGTGTATAAAGAATTAAATGGTTACATGAGTAATTTCCTAGTATTCAATGTTATTTCATTTGATTCAACGGGTATGAAAAGGAAGGGATCGGTAAGTATTCAAATGACTTATGTCATGAATCTATGAAAAGGAATGAAAATCTATTGTTTAATGAAAGTATATTTATGTTCATGAAATTGATGATTTCAAGTGATATTATTCATGTATATTATTTACCTTATGTTATTTCAAGTGATTTATGAATTGATGCACTAATTTATGTATTGATGATGATATATATAGGCTTGTGTCAAGCTTGTGTAATTGGTTGATATTTATGCTTATGTCTTGTGTTTTGCAAATGATACGGGTAAGGAAATGTAATGAAATGGTAAGTTCATAATTGAGATGTAATGTGACAATGTAAATGGACTGATGAGTTAAAGGGTTTACTTATATGTGAGAGATTTACTTAAGCCATGGATAAGTTTAACTAGGTCGTGGATAAATACACTAATTTGTGAGTTGATAATGTTATTTAAGCTAAAGTAAGTAAATGGAATGGAAAGTAAGTAAATGAAAGGTTTCAAAGTCTTATGAAAAGGGTTAATGATTGTGTAATATGTCTTATAAAATCCTATTATGCTAGAAATGATAAATATATATGATGTTGATGGACTTACTCATTTGTGAGTTGATGATTATGGTTTGATAAATTTTGTGGCATTGGTATAGGTTTATATTTACCTTATAAAGTTCATTATTTCAATGAAATGTTATGTTTAAAAATTATACAAGCTTACTAAATTGTAACGCCTCGAATTTTGGGCCTATAAGTATTAGGTTTTGAGCATGGGAATAGTTAGAAGGCTGCACATAAATGTTTAATTGTGCAAGGAAGTGACACAACTATGTATCTGCTTCAGTGGTTAAGTGTTCTGAGTGTCTAAGAAGTCTTGGGTTCAAGGCTGGGCATGTGCAAAAATTTTGTTTTTTAGGAGTAAACCCTGTCTCTAGTTAGTAGGCTTTTAAATAAAAATGGGTGAAGCATGACATAAAGAGCCTACTAGACTAGGGGATAAGTGGCGTGCTACCTATGCTAGAGGGCTGAGGTTCGAATCTTGGTGAAGGTAGTGGAGTGTTTTATTTTGTTGCTCTTGCCATGTGAGTAGTTGAGGTTGACCAAAACTCTATTGAGTTGAGTGGAATTTGAATTGGTGATTGGGGAGATATTTGAGAAGGGATTTTAGGAGAGAATTATGGAGGGTTGAGGTGGGAGGGAGTAGTGTGCCGGTTTTGAATTGTGGCATTCAAGACTCTCAGTTTTTGTGAGTTTAGCCACTCTATGTTCGGTTGCTATGATCATTTTGGCTCTCTTATTTTCCTCTAGAGGCCGAATAGTGCTAGGGAGGTTTGGGAGTATCATTTGTTTTTGCTCATTTCATTTTTCACTTATCTTCTGGATCCTCATTCGTCATTTTGCTCTTCTTTTCCCCTTTTCTTTAGCCAAATTCTCTCCTTCCCCTCTCTCAATTCTTTTGAGATTATCAACCCTCTTCTTCAGTATCTTGTGCTTAGACTGATTGTTCTCTTTCTCTGTCTCACTTAATCGGTTACTTCTTAACCAATTTTCCCTTCCTTTCTTGCTCACTCAATTGGTTTTTTTGACCGAATTCTACCCCTTTCTTTTACCCTTACTGTGCCGATTTTTCCATTGCTCTCTGTCAATTTTGGGGGTAGTTACAAGTGTCTAGGTCGGTGTTTCGATAAGACTAACTCTTGGTTTGGTTCAAACTATGCTCTCGATTAGGCATTAATAGGAGTTTGGTTGATTTACAGGTTGTAATTGAGGGCTTGTGTGATCGTCCTCTCTCAATTGGTAAGGTGAAGAAGATTTCAAGTCTCCCATCAATGTAAGGGGGTTAACGATTGGATGATTTCAGAGTAGTATAATAGTATTATTTTGATGTTGACTTATTAAATGTTTACCTATGCTTAGTTGGTGCACAAGAGCTTGTTGAAGGAGAGAGAAATGATCCTCTTTTGGGGATCCTCTCTCGTGGCTTGTTCGAAGGTACGCTATTATGTGGATTCAACGATTAGGTTAGTTGTGTGCATCCGATTAGGCATTCGATTAAGTGAGTAACTGAGGGTTATTGTTAAATGTAGGGTTCAAAGGTGTGAGCAGTTTCTTCTCTCGGAAAAAAGAAGCAAGGTGTGTAAAACACTACCCCTACTCATAAATCAGCAAAAGGCAAAATAAGTAACCGAAGGCGCTACACGAGTGTGCGTTCACTCGTATGGTAAACTGAATGCCTAGACATGTGCATAAGATCGTTGAGGCTGGCCATGAGTGATTTTATAGGCCGAGTCAGACTTGGGCCATGTTGGGCTGAAATGGGTTGTGCGAACCCCACGGGCCTGTGGGCCCCACTTGAGTAAACCACACGAAGATGTGGAGAATTTTGAGCCAGGCTGTGTAGTTCATATGGCTAAGGCCATTTCTGGGCTATGTGGGCCACATGGGCCCGCATTATGTGCCTTGGGCCCACTCTCACTGTTTGACTGTTAAGGTTGCACGGGTCGCCCGAGACGACTGTGGACCTCCTGTTGGGTCGGCAAGTGTGCCTAGACCCTTAATTGATAAAATGACTGTTTTGCCCTAATTGATTAAATGACTGTTTTACCCTTATATGTAAAATGACTGTTTGGCCTTATGTGGTAAAATGATTGTTTTGCCCTTATGTGGTAAAATGACTGCTGCAAATCACTAATGGCTTTAAGCTTTTTCTACTGGCAGCTCTACTGCAAATACGGTTTAGTGCCGTAACCGGTGCTACTTGGAGTGTAGGGATAGGTGGGTTGATTTTATCCCCACATGGAGTGTAATGTTGAACGGAGATGGAGTGTAGAGGTTGGATGAGTAGGACTTGCGTACTGTTCACTATTACTCCACTGTTTATTATTATTGCAATAGGAAAAGGCCCAAACACATGACTGTTTCTATATTGAGATGGGCTAAAGCCGAACTGATATTGTCACTATTACTAGAAAGGGCTTAAGCCCAGACTATGTTTGTTTCTAACTATTTGCTTATATGGGATTACACACTGATTTTTCGTAAACTCACCCATCTGTTTAAACTGTACAAGTAATCCCCAGACTTAGGTTGATCAGTGCAGCGAAGGACTAGCATTGGCCACACGACCTATCTAATTTTAAATAGTACTTTATGATTTCGATTTAATTTTTGGGGTATTTTACTGTAATAAGGCCTTTAAGGGTTTTTAACTTTAATTTGGGTTTATTTATTTGCTTTGGTTTATAACTGCTAGAGGTAGGAAAACATCAGTTTTCAAAAGAAACAATGTTTTTACAAAGTAAACGCAAGTACACAACTGTTTAAAAAAGCTATGTCCTAGGCTAAAATCATTTGGTTTATAACTACTTTGTAAGACACTGGCTATAAAATGATATTTTTGGAAATAAATACTGGTATTTAAAGTAAATATTTTTTGGATAGTGACGCAAGTTTTGAAATGAATGACATGACTCAGAAACAAACAAAGAGGTTAAAAATAAAGAACGATTTTTTCAACTAGATCATACTTTGCGAAAAACACTTCAATGTGACATCGTCAGATTCGGCCATAACGTCCAGGCCGTGTTTAGGGTGTTACGTAAGTATTCATTTTTTACATATTTATTTTCCTTTACTTTTTAGATTATCAAAAGCTCGATCTGTTTCGAAGCTCGTCAGAGATCCATCACACTATCCAGCAACTATATCGGTAGTATTGATATGGTGGTTAAGGTTATAATGGCATGTATAGGTGGACTTATGGTTGATGTTTAGTTGAATGTTAATTGATGAGTTTGGCATGATTATGTCATTTTGGTAGATGTAACCTTGGTACTTTTGGTGCTTTGTTGATGTGTGAGATTTGGACTATGTGTGTAACACCCCTAACCTGTATCCGTTGCCGTAACAGGGTTACAGAGCATTATAAAAAAATTCACTTCAAACAAAAACAATTTATAAACATTTCAAATCATATTGATAATTATATTAAAACCAATCTACAACATACATGTTGCCCCTTATACGAGCCCTCGAGGCTATAAAAACATATAAAAATCAATTTGGGACTAATTCGAAAACTCATAGAATTTTTTAGAAAACAATGAAAATTTTTAAAACTGCAAGGATCACACGGCCAAGACACATGCCCATGTCTTAAGCCATGTGGTCATTCAAAATAGGGACACAAGGCTATGTCCCAGCCCGTGTCCGTACTCGTGTAACTCACTAACTCGGATCACACAGCAAAGCCACATACCCGTGTGCTATGTTGTACCCTTCAAAATTACCTCACACACCCGTGTGCTAGGCCGTGTACTAGGCCATGTAACAGCTTGATTTGTAACCCTTTGAAAGCTATAGGAGACACACGCCAATGTCTTTACTAGTGTGGACAAAAATAGGCCATTTTACAAGCCATTTTTCTCACCCATAACCTCAAGTACCTATAACCACTTTCACACCAATAAACAAGCCATCCAAAGGCACCAAATTCATCCATAATCAAGCTACACAGACATGGTATAATAACATACAACCAATATGTAGCATCCTGATTTTGGGCCCAATCAGAATAGTGGTTTTGAGACCACAAATTCGAAGTAGAAATAATTATTTTATGATTATTATGAGGTCTATGATATGATTGTATGCTTGTGTGAAAATTTCAATAATTATTTTATTGATAAAGTGTCCAATTTGACATTTAGGACTAAATTGCAAAAGTTGCAAAATGTGAGTTCTTGAAGCTTTAAGCATGAAATTACCATGGATTATTAATTAGACGTCCTTAAATATCAAATTGCCCAATTTCTATTTTTATAGACAAAAATGGGCATGAATAAGAAAGATTTGAAAGATAGGCCTTAAGGGCATTTTTGTCAATTGGTTAATAAAAGAATAAAAAGGGAAAATAAGTCAAAAATTGGTGTCCATCTTCTACATGTGTGCCGAAATTTCTCAAGGTTCCATAGCTAGGGTTTTTTCAACTTTCAAGCTCAATAGTAAGTGCATCCTAGCCCCGTTTTTAATGCTCTTTACATTTTTGAAACCCTCATAACCCGATTTATGTATTTCTAGCCATATTTTGAAGTAGGGTTCATGTTTGAAATTTGACCCATGTATGACATGCATGTGTTTTGATGTTTAATGGAAGAATATGAATGTTTGATGTGTGAAACATCTTTTATTAAATGATTTCTAGTGAAAATGGCCAAAAAGGACTTATTTGTAAAGTTTGTAAAATGAGTAGTAAGATGTATGATTTAATGAGAAAGGTGGGCTGCTATGAGCATGTTATAAGTTCCGCTAGGCTTGGGTAACAAAGAAAATGAACACATTTCATTTTACGAGCCTAAGGGCTAAATTATAATTATGTGAAAGTTTAAAGGCAAAATTATAATTTTTCCAAAGTATGATTTATGGACTGATTTGAACAATGTGATAATTAAATAAGTGAAATTTGATACTATAAATCAAGAAATGATTTATGGACTTATTTGAACAATGTGATAATTAAATAAGTGAAATTTGATACTATAGATAAAAAAAACGGAGTCCAGACCTAAACCGAGGAAAGAACAAGGTTGTGGACTAAATCAAATAGTTAGTCATATTTTGGTACCGAGGTAAGTTCGTGTGTAAATAATGCAACATTACATTATTATGTTTTTAATGCTTTAATATTGCATGAATTGTGTAATTGTATTTGTGGATTTAATTAATGATGACTTGATGACGATTCGACAAAGTTTGATATCTCGAAACCTCGGTTGAACCTTAGGAATAGTTAGGATACAAATGTCATGACATTAGGGTTATGTGTGATCCCATGTAAGACCATGTCTGGGACATGGCATTGGCATCGATATTTGATCCCATGTAAGATCATATCTAGGATATGGCATTGGCATCGATATGAGACATCGTGTAAGACCATAGTTGGGCTATCGTCTTTGATCTATGATCCCATGTAAGACCATATCTAGGATATGGCATTGGCATCTTACTATGTGCATGAGAGTTCCCGAGTATCCTTTAGTATTCCAAGTGGTTCAACAGGTAATCCAATGATTATGTCAAAGAGATGACAAGGTATGGCCATGTTGAAAGGGTACAAGTATGTGCACAAAGCTCATAAATATTGAGATTATGAATCGATGAGACCTCAGTAAGAAGTGAATGAATGAATTATGATCATGAGTTTTATTGTACATTATTTAAATGACATGAACTAAAATGTACCTATGATGCTTGATGACATTGTGATAATATTATTATGTTATGTGTATAATAATGCACAGTTAATGTTGTTAATTATTTACATGCAAACTTACTAAGCTTTATGCTTACTCCCCTTTCTTTTCCATTTTCTTATAGTATCGCCAAGCTAGCTCGGGGGTCGAAGGGATGTCCGAGCTCTATTCACACTATCAAGCTAATCTTTTGGGTATAGCGAATTCAAGTATTTTTTAGTATGGCATGTATAGGGACTTGATCATTTTGTTATATGTCATATTGGTTTAGCCAAATATGTTGGCTTATAATGATTTGATGATTCATTTTGTATATGGCCATGAGATATGGCTCATATTAATTATGGGGAGGTAATCCTATTCGTATATGCATGCATGTGCTACGGTCACTCATGATATAGTTAAATTCATTTTACATAGATGAATTGTGAATATGATCATGGATGTTTGATGATGGAATTATGAGTAAATGGCATGATAACAACTAAGGCATGAATGTATAAAATGGAAGTAAATTGATCTTACATATTGCATGTGATTTGGTAAGCTAGTGTAAATTGATAAGAAGTTGATATGCATGAGCCATGTTTATGAGATGTCTAAGTGTGCATGTGTTATTAAGGGTGACAAAAAGCTTGGAAAATAGCCTCAAAGTTGTCCACACGGGTAGACACATGGGAATGTGTCTAGACTGTGTGTGACACACGGTCTGCCCCATATGTGTATGATCCAGCCGTGTACCACCTGTACCCTAATTAGGTAAAACAAAATGCCCAGTAGTAAACAAACGGGCAGAGACACGGCAGTGTGTCTCGGCCGTGTGAAGGACACAGCCTTAGGACATGGGCGTGTGCCCTGGCCGTGTGAAGTCTGCACCTGATTTTTTTTGGAATTTAATTCACCACATGGCGTAAGCACACGAGCGTGTGACTTGGCCGTATGACTCTATTTTGTTGATGATGTCATAAATAGAGAGTTACACGGGCTGAGGACACGGGCGTGTCCCAAGCCACACGGGCAGTGTGACCACAAGGCCTATCCACACGGGCGTGTAACCCTCCAAAATAAGAAAACTTTCTAAGTGTTGTAAAAGTTTTGAAAGTTCTCAGTTTAGTCTCGAACAACACCCAATGGATGTTTTGGGCCTCGTGGGTTCGTATAAGGGACAATATGTTGGTGTATAAATGGTTTTAATTTGGGCAAAATTTTATGGCTCGATTTTGTATGAATGTTTATGTTTGAGTTCAGTAATGCCTTGAACCCTATCCTGGTGTAGGATACGGGTAAGGGGTGTTACACAATATGCCCAAAGGCACCTTAAATGACAACATTAAAAACTTGTATAACCATGTACTCAATTTGGCCAAAGTAATCAATTAACTTCAATATAAGTTGCATCAAATACATACCATTGAATTTACTTACCAAAACATACTAAATGGTACCAAATATACCATTCAATCACTACCATTAATAGTCATGTAAGTCATTCAACAATTAGCACTATTTAGCCACACTCTCAACAAAACACATGGCATTTATACTATGCATATTCAACTATCGTTACATCTTCCATCATTCAACCATTTTAAGGCTAAAATTTACATGCCAAAACTAAGTTCATTGCATCACCAAAATGCCATAACACAAGCCAAACCAAATGGCCATTTCAACAACTAAAACACATGGCCAATAATAGCCAAAATTCCTATACATGCCATTATAACCAAAATCAAAACATCCAAAAATACCAATAGAACTGATAGTGTGATATAACTCCGACAAGCTTCCAACTTGAACGTGCTTTCGATTCACTATAAGACACAGAAAATGACACCGAGTAAGCATAAAACCTTAGTAAGTTCATATAATAATAAAACAAAACTTGCTATTTATTCATATAATAGGTAAGTTAACGTAGCATATCCCAACCATAATTTGGCCAAAGCCTATGCATATACATCAAACAAGTCAGCCATGTAAACATATACATAAACCAAATAAACATGGATGAGAACAACATATAATTATGTTTCATATACATGTATCATCCATTTTAATTTTCCATATACCATGTAACAACATTTCAATGTAATTTGCATGTGTCCTTGCAATAGTCCGTACTGAACTCTTACCATTTGGTTTCAGAATAATGCCCGTTGAACCATTTAGAATATTGTTGGATACTGGAGATAGCTCACACATAGTGTGCTAAATCATATAACTGTAATCCATCAATTCCTGTACATGTATGCTTACAGAAACTATAAATCAGAATGCTCACAAGCTGTGAATATGGGCCTGCTCACACGAGCTGTGGGTTGGAACATAGCTACACGATGCTGCTCACACGAGCTATGGAGTATCCGCAACACATGTCGGATCTCAGTCATCGATAGGACGTTCAGGACCAGCACCCGAATCATGTAAACCCTAATGACATGTCATTTGTGTCCTACGAATTCCTAGGCTCAAACAGGACTCGGTAATCGTCGTACATCATTGGATATGCAATCGTATATACATATGGAAATTCACCATCCATGTATAAATCAATATAAAACACATAAACACAATTTAATCACACGAACTTACCTCGACGAGTATACGAAGATACGGAGGTGACTAATTCAAGATTTTCTCTTTCCTCGATCTAAAGTTGTACAAGGTCTATCTTAATCTAAACAGATAAATTTAACTCAATTTAACCCAAAATCATATTTTAGAAAAATTACCATTTTGCCCCTATACTTTTAAATTCCTTTGCAATTTATCCCCTAGCTCACAAAAATGAAAATTCATGTAATTCCACCACAACCCATCATAGCCAATTATCAAATAGGTCCCTAGCAAGCCCTAAATTTCATTTATTTCACTATTTCACCAAGTAAAATTTTCTATTTTTCAATTTAATTCCTATTTGACATTTTATAAAAAATCACTTAACAAAAATTTTTTATCTAACAACAACTATCCATTCTTTTCCATAACTCATCAAAACTCATACAAATTCATTAATGGAAAAATGCTAACAGTTTAACAGTCTCACAAACTAGTCCCTGGGCTAGCTAGATTAAGCTACAATGATCCCCAAAACATAAAAATCATTAAAAACAGGACAAAAATCACTTGAAATGCAAGGTAATTTGCTTAGCTGAAACCTTCAAGCTTCCATGGCTTCCATACTCTTTTAATTTCGGTTGAATAATTGTTAAAGATGATAACTTAGTCTTTTGTTTTATTTCATTAATCACTTATTTACTAATTTGCCCTTATAACCTTTTTAAACTTACATAATTTCAATAATACCAAGCCATTCCACTATCAACATAAATGGTCTAATTACCATATAAGGACTCATACCTTAAGGTTCTATAGCTATTGGAACGACGTAAATGTGCAAGTGTACACAATCGCAACCAGTAATAAAGTGACAAGTAAATGTCGAGTTATCGTACCTACAGGGACTGTGAAAAGAATTATTTATGAATTCTATTTAAAACACTTTGGTGAAGAAAAATATTTTGTTTGAAGAGGCTGATTAAAAACTAAGATTTTAAACTAAGTAAACTAAATAAATAAATCTCAAATGCACGATTTTAGAATACGATTTTAATCAAGATGACATAATTGTGTTAGATCAATTACATTTCTTAACTTAGAATTATTAAACTCATGTTTATATTGTTACGAATAAATTCATGGCAACTCGGTAGTTTGCTTACTTATGAACATACTCACTTACAAAAATCCATTCATCTCTTGACATATCTCTATGTCAATTCAATTGATTAAACAAAACTTAATAGGCAAATTATGTTATAGCACATACATACTTATTAAATTGAAATAATATCTTAAACATATCCCTATGTCAATTCAAACAATTAACTCGATTTAATAAGCACATAAAAGACTATGTGAGGTCACAAAGTATCCTTACCTTGAAACAGTTTAATCACAATAATCTTGCAAGTTATGCAAGGCAATTGTATCATCAAATACCATTGCTAATTTAACCCTCAGCTACCTTAGAAAATTAAACATGTACTGATTAAGTACTGTGTCTATTAATTACAATTTCAATCCGTTTAAATAATTAATTTATTAGTTACCTAATAATTGTAATGCAAGAATAACTTAGTCATGATTTTACTTATCAAGCATTTTACCGAGGCCTATAACAACGTAAACACAATTTTAACAATTTAGGAAGACAAAATGCAATCAACCAAACATGAATTGAATTCAAGCTAAATTGATCAAATTAACCATTCCAACAACATAAATATTCATAGATATGTTCATCATAACAACAACAAAAATTAAAGAGATAGGGAACAAGAATCAAATCCGGTTTTTTTTTGTGGCTTGACTAGCTTGCTCTGTTCTTTGTTCTCTGTTGTCTTTGTCGATCAAAGCTGCTATGAACACTTCAATGTTGCTCCAAAATGGCTGACGAACACCCCTTTTCCAAGAGGAGAAATCGGCAACAGAGCAAGAGAATTTAGAATGGCAAAGAAGAGAGAAGGCGGAGAAAAGAGAGAAAAGATGTGAATGAATTGAGGTGTGTTTCAAACGACCAGCCTAAGGGTGGTTTTTATAGCTGAAGAGGGCTGCTAAAAATAGCTAAAATTATTAGTCAAAGATCCCTCCCTTGGCCGGCCACACATGTGGCAAGGTTGATAGTTGCAACTTTGCTACTTTAATCTTGGGGTAAATCTATAAAGCCACCAATTGTGGAGGGCTTTGTTTGTAACTTGAACAAGTCTTCAAGGGCCTCTTTGCGAGCTAAATAATCAGCCAATAAGCTGCTTTGGGTCAGCATATGGATGGTTTTGGGCTGTCCACTTCTTGGTCTGATCGATTCACTTGGTTCGGCTCAATTGGACCACTTTTTCATAATTAATTAATAATAATTTATTTAATCTAAATTAAATTGGATATAAATTAAAATTAATTATATCATGAATTAGTACACATAATTGGACCGACTTAGGCTGAGAATTAATTCACCTTGATACTTCAATTTGCTTCTCGGTTTTGAACTTCTAGCAGTGTCTGTCGATTTTGCCCTTTGTGGAAATCTATCGAAAAATGATCAAATTTAATCAAAATTAATTATAAAATTAATTAAAATTCAACATGTTCATAATTTGAGTGCAATTTAATTATTTTATAAAAATTAATTATTTTAGAGAAGAATTTTATCAGAACTGCATGAATTTAAGTTAAAAAAGGCATGGAAAAATGTGTATATTTTTGTGTTTCCACACCCGCAAACATAATTCATTGCTCGTCCTGAGTGATGCACAAATTTGAAAAGAATTTCTCGGAAACATCTTTGAAAAACTCCTTCAGAACAACATTCTTCCCAGAATTATGAATTTAATATACTTATGCTCAAAAACAAGAAATTTGATAGTTATGCTACTTAAGTATACATATCATTCAAATTAATCTCAACAACTATTATGATAGCAAAATTAGACTAAATACTTCCTTAACAAAGATATGTTAACCCTTACCAATTTGATTTTATTTCCTTCTTCAGGATTAAACTGCAATCATTAAGTTTAACTTATGCCTTCATATGTTAAACATAACAATTTCTCTCCAATAATGTGGGTAGCATAGAAAACTTGAATCAATAGGTCTTTAAAAAGGCTATAACGTGGCTAGGCTAGGGGTAGGTAAACGATAGATAAATTTAGGCTTAAAACCTTAGACTCAGCATCAATCAGACCTTTGGAATAATTTCCCTTAATACACCAACTTTATATTATTTCACATGCTCATTTGTACATCTATTTTCTTTCAAGTACATGTGCTCTTTTTAAAAAAAATAAAAATCGAGCATTTTATTGTATGTACTACAATTTTTAGAGCATTTGATACTTCTTTTTACTCCCTTAAACTTATTTTCAAAGAATACTCTAAATAGTACTGAGTCTAGTGTTTGGGACAATTTAAAGATAATTAAGAGAAAAGTGATGGCTAAGTATTGCAAAGGTTCAAATAAAATTAGGCTATATAGTCTAAAAGTTGGGTTTCAAGGGATAAAATTTCATTACGATTGGCTTGAAAGGCTCAAATGGCTCTAACAAAAGTTGCCTAAATCATTTTCAACATTCCATGCTTCCTAGGATTTCGCCTCAAGAAACTACTAAGTCAATTCTAAAGACTTAAACTTTCATGCACGTCTAACTTTCCTAAGGAACTAAAAATCTTATGGTACGATTTGCATGCTTTATTAAAAATACATTTATATCATTATCAAGCTAACATAAAAATTTATTGAAATAATAGAACTTTATTTATACTAAAGTTTAGCATACTTAACAAAATTTCAAATTATTGAACAAAATATATCCTAATCATAATTAAAAGAACTATTTATTCTGAGTGGAAATAATTTCAATTTTTTGGTCCCCCCACTTAAAATGAACAATGTCCTCATTGTTTAAAGTGAATAGATACTATACACCAGGTAGGATTCTAGAAAAGAGAAGGTGAGTCAATTTGAATGCTTAAGTACGAAGCTCTTTCTAAATCCAATCCTAGACATGTAAATATCTATTGTTACATTTTATACTTCGCGACTTGTTCAATTTTATTAATGATTTCCATCTCTTGTTTTATTACGTGAGAATAAAAATTCCTAATGAAACTTAACACTAAGATAACTTAAAAATGAAAATAAAATAAAGTCAAGATCCCGCCTTTTTATTTATTTGTAGATTCTTCTGAATTCGACTCATCTTTTGCTCCATCATCTTTGTTTTTGCATGAATCGCTTCGCTTCCTCTTCGATAGTGGACTTCATGGTTAAATATGAAATCTGGAAACCTAGGCACAAAAATAAATGAGTTATGAAATATATATTTTAAATGCATATCTGATTGAGTCATCCCATATTTTTTAGTATCTCTAGTAATTTTGTTGCTGCAACTACATGTGTTGCAGCATAGCCATTATACCAAACTATTCACTTTGTGGAATGGTAATAGATAAAGGGATTCTCAGCGTCGAACTTAAGAAACCTGTTAAGGGTGGTTCAGTTTTGGGCAGGTGGGTAAGTAGCTGAGGGTAATGTTTAGAGTTGAAGACGGTGGCAGTTTTAAGGATAGTCTAGGTGTGGTAGTTGGTGACTTTTAATGAAGGTGTTTGGGGTGGTGATTCAGGGAGTTAAGGGCTACAACATTAAGAGGTTAAGTGAGATACACTTTTGGGCTACTTGGGAGTGGTGGTGGAGCAAGGTAAGGGCTATAGGTTTGTACGACAAAGGTTTGAATATTTCCCTTCTTAGTAGTGTCTTAAGCCCATGGTAGCTCCTTTTTGGATTCTGAGCTCCTATACTAAAAATAAACTAAAAAAAACAATTCAAAGAAATTAGTACTTGGGTTAAAAGTTGACCCTTTATTTAACAAAACAAATACTTAAATTCTTTGGGCTACTTAGAAAAATATTTTTTGAAAAATTACATTAAATTAAACTCCAAGGAAAGACTAGAGGGGTCACGAATATCCTGCTTAAGTCCCAATCTTCTAGACAGAGTTTTGATTAATGTAATGAACCAAAGAAAATCTTATCTAAGTCTACCATTTAATTCAAATAAGAAAAAAAACTAAAAATATAAAATAAAGATAAAGAAAGTGAAGAGAACTCCCTCTATTTTATTCAATATCTTTATTGACTATGGTGGTGTCAAATGGCCATTTTTCATACCAACCATAATCATCTAGGAAGTAATCATATTCTTTCCCATCAAATCTGTCCAACATCTTATTAGGGAAAGAAAACCCGTAATAACCTTTCCTGGTGGCCTTGTTTAACTTCCTATAATTTCTACAAATTCTCCAACCCATGACTCAAATATGTGAAATAATCCATCCAGTACCCTTCTTGTGCCTTTCCAAAATCACAAGTACCTCTTCTTCTTGATCTTTGGTGAACTCAACTGAAATAATGACAGGCAAATTTGAAGATAGACCCAAATAGTCATATTTCAAATGAGGAGAAAATCTTCAGTTCTAATTTAGCTGGCTCTTCAATCAATGACTTTGGTTGCATATACTCTTGAGATGATAACTCTAATGATTCGGGTGGAACTTCTTGAGTGAATTCCTTTGAATTAGCTTCTAACCAAGCCAAACAATCCTTGTCTTCATCATCACTTGGTGAATCCTCTAGGAAAATATGTTCTAACGGATCGTCTAAAGAATTGAACTCTAATTCTGTAGAAGCCAGTGATTCCATCTTTGAAATAGCAGAGCAGTCTTCAACTACATCTGGGGATTTAGAAGCATCGAAGTCATTAAAAGTCACCTCGCCATCAGATATTTCTTTCAACTGAGTATCATTGTACTGCTTCTGGAATCGTTGAGGATATAGCAGTGGTGGAATCTTAGCTTTAACCAGACAACTCTTTTGCGAAAATTTTTCTATATCCGGCAAGAGTGTTAGGTAATCAGAACTAACTAGTTTAGAGTTTAGCTCATCAAAGATCATTGTATTTGAATTTAATGGAATAGGAGTTTCAACGCTCAGTTGAACTTCCTCTTTGCCATTAGCTACAATAAGCTTATCTTCAACCTCGACAGCTTTGGGTTCCCATGTCTTCCCACTTTGTAAAGTGACGGTTTTACAATGGTTTTTGCTTGTGCTTCTCAGATTTTTCGTGTCATTCGACCAAATACCTTGGTGTCTGCTTTTGAGCTCATTGGCGAACTATCCCACTTGGTTCCCTACATTCTTCAATGTTGCTGCTTGGCTTTGGATTAGTTCATCACTCTTCGCTATGCATGCCTTCAGCAAATTCTCATGATTACTTGAAGATCCAGTTGGTGTGGGTTGTTGCACTTGTTGAGAACATTCTGGCAGATAATTTGGTCAAAATGACATAGCAGAGTCGCTATGGTCTGCCCATTGATTACTCCATGTAGAAATTGGATGACTTTGCCATGAAGAGTTGTAAAAATTTGTTTGGGGACCATCCCAATTCTGATTTCCCATGTAATAATTTGACTCTTGATTTGATGGGAAATTTTCAAAGAAATGGCTATCTCCACAGTATTCACAAGAAATATTCTCGAACTGGTTCAACTACTAACTTGACAGATTACCATTGAAGCCATTAATAGTTATGTTCTTAAGCATAGAAGACATAGAGGATACCTGCGCGACCAAAGAAGCAAGTGTGTCCGCTTTATGTACTCCGCTGCTTATCTTTTTGAGGCTACTCAGTTGGCTGGCCACTGATAGTTATTGCTGGCAATTCTTTTAATAATCTCTTAAGCATCGTTATAAGACTTAAAAAGAAAGTCTCCAGTTGCTGAAGCATCCACCATCACTCTAGTATGAATATTGAGACCAATATAGAAAGTCACCATTTGAACGCAACAAGGAATGTCGTGATGAGGGCACTTTTGTAATAACTCATTGAATCACTCTCATGCCTCATATAAAGATTCTTCATCAAGTTGCTAAAATGAAGTGATTTCATTAAGGATTTTGGCGGTTAAAAATGGGGGGAAATATTTCATTAAGAAACGTTCAACCAACTTTTGCCATGTAGTTATGGAACCAGAGGGTAGGGAGTTCAACCACGCTCGTGCTTTATCTCTTAATGAGTATGGAAATAATCTCAGTCTCAATGTGTCCTCAATCATCCTGACTAGTTTAAATGAGTCACTCACTTCCATGAATAGCCGAAGATGAAGATGTGGATCTTCAAGAGGAATCCCACTAAATTGACCCATATTTTGAAACATTTGGAACATGACCGGCTTCAGCTCGAACTGTTGTGCATCGATTTCGGGTCTCCTAATACTCGGATTGAGCTCGTTGAATAGGGGAATGCATATTGTTGAATGGCAAAGTTTCTATCATCGGCAACAATGATTGAATTGTGAGTATTATAAGTGAATGTTCCTCTTGGATTTTAGTTTCAATTTTCGAAATTCATATATTCAGTCATTCATTGGTTCGCTTGTCTTCTCGTTTGTCAGAAAGTCCTTTCAATTTCAAGGTTTACGGGAAGTAAGTCAATAATTTGATCAATACTCATAAACACTTGAAACAAACACAAAAAAAAAACAATAGAATTAAAATTTAACAGAAAAAATAGACCAAAATGAAAAATTAACAATTTCACAAATAATGTCCTCTAAAATAGTCCTTGGCAACGGCGCCAAAAACTTAGAACGACGGAAACGTGCAAGTATACACAATCACAAGTAATAAAGTGATAAGTAAATGTCGAGTTATCGTACCCACAGGGACTGTGAAAAGAATTATTTATGAATGCTATTTAAAACACTTTGGTAAAGAAACATGTTTTGTTTGAAGAGGCTGATTAAAAACTAAGATTTTAAACTAAGTAAACTAAATAAATAATTCTCAAATGCACGATTTCAAAATCCGATATTAATCAAGATGACATATTTGTGTTAGATCAGTTATATTTCTTAACTTAGAATTATTAAACTCATGTTTATATTGTTATGAATACTGTAACACCCAAAACTCGACCTAGACGTTATGGCCGAATCTGGCGGTGTCACATTGAAGTGCTTTTCGGAACCGTGATTTCATTGAAAAACCCTTCTTACTATTTAAAACTTGTGTAAAGTCTCAGTTTGTGTTCGTTTAATTTCAAAACGTGGTTCATTGGAAAGTTAATCACTTTTGAAAAACGATATTTATTCCATTGAAAATCTCTTACAATTGTGGAAGCTAATTTAGATTAAAGCAGTTTCAAACATATATTTTTGGAAACAATAATTGGTTTGAAAACTCATTTTTTCCTAGACTAGCAGTTTAAAGTGAGTAATCAAAAGCCCAATTAAAAGTAAATCCCACAAATGCTCTTATTACAAACCAGAAATTCAAAATAAAAAATATGAGTAAGCAATTTAATGCAGCAGTAGGAGCAGTCGTGTCGCCATCTCCAAGTCCCTCCAAGCACCGATCCACCTAACGCTGGGGACTACTTGTACAGTTAAAAACGGGGTGAGTTTACAAAAACTCAGTGTGTAATCCCCTAAAATAAAAATAGTCAGTAAGATAGTAGAATGCAGAAGCAGTTTGGGCCAAAGCCCTTTTAACAGTAACAGTACAGTCCAGTTTAGAGCATACATGGGCCGGAGCCCACTACAATGTCATTTGGGTCAGGACCCATAACAGAATCAAGTGGGCCTAGCCCAAAAAAATAACAAAGCAAGTGGGCCTAAGCCCAATACAGTGACAGATCTCATATACAGATATGCAACAGTATGAGGATGCATACCACCCTGATCCAGCCAACACACCACCCGTACCAACCCTACACTTACATGGGGATAAAATCGACCCACCCAGCCAGCACACCAATGTTAGCACCGGTTTCGACACTAATCGAAGTCCCAGTAAAGCTGTTACTATATATGCGGCTCTAAGCCTTCAGTAGTGGTATTATAATTGGCACAAACCCATCAGTAACTGTATTATGTTTAGCAATAGCCATCAGCGACGGTAATATAATTGACACACAGCCTTGGGTTAATATGATCGACACAGAGTCATCAATAAGTATGTTAGGCACATAGCCACGAGTAAATACGTTCGGCACAAAGCCATAGTCAAGATGGCACAGAGCTATTTTTAGGTTGGCATAGAGCCATAATCAGATTACGCAGCTCTAAGCCATCCGTCGGTCCACAATTGTCTTGTGCAACCTGTGTAAACTTAATAGATCAATATTGGATCCACAATCGTCTTGTGCAACCCGTGCGACCCTATAAGAACAAAACTTCCTCCATATCAATGTCCCAACCCCATGCTATATGTCGTGTATGTCATGCTCAATTATCACACGTGTATGCAGAATGGCCATACTCAGTAACAGTCATTTAAACATATATTAAAAGCATATCAGTCATACAACCATATTCAAGTCAATTAAAATGCAATCATACATTCACAGCCAAATCAGTCATAGCCCAAGTCATTTACCCACAACGGCAAAACAGTCATTTTACTCTTTAGGGCAAAACAGTCATTTTACCCTACAAGGGTATTTCAATAATTTCACAATTTGAGGGTATTTCGTTAATTTCTCAAATTAGGGTATTTCGATCATTTCACAAATTAGGGGTATTTCGATAATTTCACAACCTAGGGGTATTTCAGTAATTTTATAAACCGGAGGTATTTCAGTAATTTTACAAAGAGGGTATTTCAGTAATTTTATAAATTGGGGTCCACCGTTGCCTCAAGTGACTAATGTAACCTAGCAGACATAACGGTGTAAATGGGCCTAAGGCCCATACTCGGCCCAAGTGGGCCCACACACCCGTATGGCCCATTTAGCCCAAAATTAGATACAGCTATGTGTACGCCATAGTTCGGTTCATTAATAGTCACTTACCGTAGATTTTATCCGTGTGGGCCCACGAGCCAATTGGGCCCACACTACCCATTTCGGCCCATCAAGGCCCAAAAGAACCTAATTCATGTGCATGACATGACAAGTCTATCTACTTCTCGCTTAATAGTGAAATTTACCCACGTGGGTCCACGGGCCCATTGGGCCCATACGGCCCATTTAATCTAAAACTATTCCAAACTGTACGAACGACGTAGCCTAGTCCAAAACTTATCGCATAACATACATTTTATCCGTCAGGGCCCACATGGCCCAGAACGGCCTATGCCATGTACACGACATGACATGCCCAACCATATTCCTCCTAGCAGTTGATTTGACAAAAATGGGCCCACGGGCCCATTGGGCCTATTCGGCCTATTCCGTGGCCCACTACGGCCTAAGGTCACGAATTTGCTCATGGTGGCCTTCCTCATCGTACGCCCATGTTCTGTGAGCTAGGTTTACCACACGCATGATTGCACGCTCGTGTGGCATTATACGCCATATTTTTGGCTTTTCGGCATTTTGCCCTTCTACAGTCATAGCAGAGTAAACAACACACATTTTTTACTTTTCCCCTGATTATCAAAACAAGGCATACAATTTACACACATATTTACGGCCTTTACACCTATTATCGCTTACAGAGTATGGATACACACCTGTTTGTGATAAGTGAGCAAATCCCTGGACTCTAAACCTAGATTCAATCATAACCCCACATTAGTCCTTTAATCCTTAAAATTAACATCCTTACATAGCACCTGATTCCAAAATGGTACTGATTGCCTACCTTAAATAGCAACCGGTTCCTCTTTTTAACCACCGATCAAAGCCGCCTTCCAAAACTTGACAAAATCTATATAACATTACTACCTTGTTCACTAAGGCCATGAATGACAAAGATTATTAACAAAAGAACAACAACTTACCACTACTTAGGAATATTCGGCCTCCTAAGGTACACTCTATGATTTGAGTCCCACGAAAAATAGTCACACTCCTATTGGAAAACAGTGGATGAAGATATTGTTAAGGAGGAAACCTATATCGACAAAGTGAGAAAGAGGGAGAAGAGTAGTCGTGAACCCAAACAAAATCAATTACCTATCAAGTGTAGAGGGATTTGGCTCCAAACAGAAAGACAATCGGCTAGCCAAATAAAATCGAATGAGTGGCGAGGGAGAGGAGGCAAGTGCTATTCGGCTAAACCAAAAAGAAGGAAAATGCAATTGAGAGAAGGAAGAAAAGAGGAGATGTAACACCCCTATCCTATAACCATCACCGGAATAGGTAAGGGGCGTCACTGGATAGATAGAACATTACAGAACAATTCAGTATCATTGATATCATATAATATCAATACATAGATATTCATTGATAATTCAACCTTTAATATGGTCTACGAGACCTAAAACATACATTTAGAAAAGTTCGGGATTAAACCGAACTCATTCAAAATTTTTAGAACTTAACCAAATATTTCAAAATTGTCAAAGCCACATGCCCGTGCATCCAGAACGTGTGCCTTACACGGGAATAAGGCATGCCCATGTGGTCCAGCCGTGCCAAAAAGAGGTCCTATACTGACTTTTTCACACGACCAAAAAACTCGCCCGTGTGCTACGGCCGTGTGATACTTAGCTAGCTACTGACTTAAGCCTACGGCCTTATGACATGCCCATGTACTATGGTCGTGTGAAACTTAAGAGGTTACTGCTTTTCTTACATGGCCATAAGGCATGCTCGTGTGCCCTAACCGTGTGGCACAATGCAGGCTTGGTTTATGCCAACTTGCCACCCCTATAATGGGTCTTTTCTACTAGCAATGTTAAACAACATTCATACAACAATTTTCAGCCAATTTCATGCTCAAAACATGCTTCATTACAACTATATCATCATCATTCAACAACCCATTCAAAACCATACCAAAACTTAACACAAACACACCATTTGCTAGCCAACTCTTATGGCATAACATATCTATATATACAAATTAAAGCTTAAATACATAAATATTCTAGCCTATACATGCCATACTTATGAATATGTACACTTCAAAAGTACCAAAATGAGTTTGTTAGTGTGGTGACAATCCTCGACTATCCTCGAGCCTTCAGTAGCAACGATAACTGTAAAACAGACAGAAATCACACAGAGTAAGCTACAAAGAGCTTAGTAAGACAAATACAATTGGTCTAACTACTAAAGCATATAAGTACAATTTAATCATAAAGATTCATAACCATTTCATAGAATAATTCATAAACTTAACCATGTTTCTTTATTTGCATGTATGACATGCTTCATTTCCAATTCCATACATATTTCACAGAGATAGAGTTTTTCATATTCTAAAATTTAGTATGATACAAACATAACTGCATAGGTTATACATTTCATATACTCATTCTCATATTTCATACGCTATCATCAGACAGTTCCGAAGCGATATAGATACTCAAAAACAAGTACAATGCCAACGTCCCGGACGTGGTCTTACATGTAATTCAATATCGATGCCTCTGTCCCAGATAGGGTCTTACACGAAATTAGATATGATGCCTATGTCACAGACATGGTCCTACAATAAATCTCAAATTGAAGCTTGTGTCCAAGACACGGTCTTACACGATATTTCAGATCGAAGTCAACGTTCCTTTGGAACCATACAGATACTTTTCAGATACTAACATATTATCAGAATCTACTCAGAGTTCATTCATCAGGCTCTCAAGGCCATCCTATATAGATTATAACAAATATACATATATAATTAGTTAATTAACACGTAATTGTATTTTGACTTACCTCGTATGGATTTTGGATGTAAACGAGTTGACTACTCGACTAATTTGGACTTCCCTCAATCTAAGTCTGATTTTCTTTGTTCTAGATCTAATACATTTCAAATTCAACCATTCAATCATTCATTTCATTCAATTTAATCCATACACACATATTTAGGGCACTTTACATTTTAGCCCTTATATTTTCACACTTTGACAATTTAGTCCATTTTCCACAAAATCACCAATATGCAAAATTCACCAAGACTACAGCTTGGTCGAATATACATGGCTTGCATACAAGCCCAAATAACATATTTAATTCACAATTTAGTCATTCAAAACCTCATGTCCACAATTTAGCTCAATTAGCTCTATTTCATCAAAATTTAACGACAAAGCTTAATAATCTCACACATATCTTTCATAATCCATATAAAAACATCAAAAAGCTCATATAACCAACAATGGTATTTCATGAAATATTTAACAGAAATAGAAATTCAGACACGGGCTTTGAAGAAAACGAAGCAACAATCACAGAAATGTAGAAATTATCAAAAACAGACAAAAATCCATACCTTAATCAAGGATCAAAGTGCCAAAACCTAGCTTGTTCTTTTCCTCTATTTTTCTTTTTAATTTTTGACAAGGATATGCATGAATGAACAAATTTATTTGTGTTATTTAATAACATATATTACCAAATTACCTAACCATCCTGTAAAAAATTATCTATTTACTACATTGCCAAACCATGTCTCCCACTATCATATAATGGTCTTATTGACATACAAGGGCCTCAACTTTAATAAACCATAGCACTTAGGCACTTTGGCAACTAGAAGGCAACTTTTACAACTTACGCGATTTGGTCATTTTTGCAAATCAAGCACAGAAATAGACAAATTAAATTACAGAAATCTAGCAGATATAAATTCACATATCACAGACACAGAAAATAATATTAAAATATTTTTTAAACTCGGATTTGTCGTCCTGAAACCATTATTCCGACTAGGGTCTAAACTGGACTGTTACAATTCTCCCCCTTAGGGATATTCGTCCCCGAAAATCTTACCGTTAAACAGATTTAGATATTTTTGTCTCATTGCATCATCAGGCTCCCACGTAGCCTCTTCTACTCCGTGTTTATGCCATAGCACTTTAACTAATGGAATTCTTTTATTATGTAATTCTTTAATCTCACGAGACAGAATATGATTCGGCTTTTCTGCATAAGTCATATTAGAATAGATTTTAATATCAGACGGAGAAATTACATGCGAAGGATTAGATCTGAATCGTCGAAGCATCGATACGTGAAATACATTGTGAATCTTTTCTAATTCAAATGCTAGTCTCAATCTATATGCAACCGGCCCAACTCGCTCAGTGATTTCATATAGTCCAATGAACCTCAGACTCAACTTCCACGGAGATACTTTTAGAAACACTTTATCACTGATCTCAAATTAAATATCTTTTTGTTTTAAATGTGCATAAGATTTCTGACGATCAGAGGTAGCTTTCAAACTATCTCGGATTACTTTCACTTTCTATTATGTTTCTTTGATTACATCAACCTCATGAATCTTATTCTCACTGAGCTCAGACTAGTATAACGGAGTTCTACACTTTCTACCATATAAGGCTTTGTACGGTGCCATTTTGATACTCGATTGAAAGCTATTATTATAGGTGAATTCAATCAAAGGTAGATATTGTTCCCACGCAGCTTCAAACTCGAGAATGCAACATCTCAACATATCCTCAAGTATCTGAATAATCCGTTCAGATTGACCATCCGTTTGCGGATGAAAATCAGTGCTAAAATGCAATTTAGTACCCATAGCATCTTGTAATTTCTTCTAGAATCGCGAAGTAAAACTTGGGTCTCTATCAGACACTATTGACAATGGCACACCATGCAATTTTACAATATTAGAAATATACAACTCAGTTAGCTTATCAAGCAAATAATCAAACTGAATCGGAATAAAATGAGCTGATTTCATCAAACGATCAACTACAACTGTGACACCCCTAATTTGACCCTAGTCGGGAAGTGGTTTCAGGACCACTAAACCGAGTCATAAAAATAATTAACCGTCATAATTGATGCTCATTATATGTACATGTGCATGTGTGAAAATTTCATGTTTGAATTTTGTTAATTGTAAGTGAATTTTTATCAAATAGGACTTATGTGAGAAAATTTAGAAATGTGCTAGGCAAATGCAAAGTGGCCTATTAATGCATATTGTGAAAATGATGGGTTTGCATGTCAATTTACCCAAATTAAGGCATAGTGGCCGGCCATGCTATGAGTGGAAACATGTCACAAACATGTTATGTTAGTGATGTATGTTAGGAACAATAAAATAAGGAGTATGGGTAATAAAGAAATGGAAAAAAAAAAGAAAGAATGTGTGTGATTGTTTCTCCCCCCTCCCTCTTGCCGTGAATGTAAGAAAGAAAACAAAAAAAAGGTGTCCATCTTTTTTCATTTCTCTTGGCCGAATGTTCTAAGGAGGAAAGGAAACAAGTTGTGTTCTTTGGTTCTTCTTGGCCGGATTGAGAGGAGGAGGGAAGAAGCTAGGCATTCGGTCTTCTACTTGCTTAATTAAGGTAATTTTTAGGTAAATTCTTTGAGATTTTATGAAATTTTAGTTGATGGATAGGTCTTTGATTGAGCCCATGTGTGAATTTTGATCCTTGTGGTGATTTGGGCATGCGGTTAAGGTAGGAAACTTAGAAGATGATTTCTATTCCTTATGTTTTATGAGTTGGGAGCTTAAATTGAAGATGAATAAGGGGAATATGTGTATAGAGGTTTTAGTAGTATGGAAATTCGGTTATGAGAGTGTGTGTGTGGTCACTTGCCGAATGTGGGTGTCAAGGTTAGTAGGTTGGCTTAATTCTTGTATTAGAAATCTATTTGAGAAATTAGATAGGCTTTGAATGGTTGAAGTAATGAAATTAGAAACTCATGAAATTGATTTAAATATTTTAAATTTATGGTAGTTAAATGGAATAGAAAGGATCTATTCGGCCATGGAGGTTAAACACATTGTTAAATTGTTGAATATATGCTTTGGTTGTTAATGAATATTCGGTCTTGGTATGAATCTCATTAATAACATTTAGTTATTAGATTTGGTATAAAATACTTATTGAAATGGTGGAATTGGATGACTTACTTATGGATTTTAGTTATGAGAGTCTTTTGTAAGTAGAGCTAGAGGGTTTAAAGGGTGGTGTTTTAAATAAACATGTATATGGACCCTATGTATGTACCTTGTAATTTTATTGTAAACTTTTGGTTTAACTTGTGTCATATTAATTGCTAAAATACTAGCTTGTGTGGAAAATTTTGTGTATGTTTTTATGTGCCGAATGTGAGTTAAAAAAATGGAGCTCACTATGTGTATCATGGTCAACCTTTGATAACTAATATGTCTTGATTCGTAATTTGAGTTAAAAGATTATATATGTTCGATCTAGCCTAAGCTAGGCTTGACTTGTAACATAGTAATGATTGACTGAACGTATATGTGTGAGATAGTGAGGATAATTGTATTTCTTGCTTTGATTAAGTGAAGTATATGAAGTTGATATACTTAATTTACTCAATTAAGCTCAAGAGCTTAGAGGACCAAAGTTGGATAAAGGAAAGGAAAAAGTGATCGAATAGCCGCCGAAATCGTTCAACAACATCCGAGGTAAGTTTTAAGTGATTAAACGTTGAGTAAATTCAATTATAATAGGACATGATGAGTTGATTTAATAATATATGATGTGGCCATGATATGTTCTAAGCTCAAATGGTAAGTTCTTAAGTGTTTGAGCTTGGGAATTTAAGGGTAATTTGAAATAGTCTGCTTAGGACAGCAGCAGTAACGTGACTTTAGAAAATCACCATAAATTTATGGATTTTAATTAGAGGCTGAATGAGACATGAAATTAAAGCTTAATTAGTCTAGTTTCTTATAAAAGAAACCGTGTAAGCAAAGGAATTTCCGATAATGAGATACTTAAAGTTGTGTGAGACAGCGCAGAATGACACTGTAATCCTCTGTTCTATTTTTAGAAAATCATTATAAATTGTACGAAAATGGTTATAAGATAAAATTTATATGCTTAGACTCCTTAATGAGTCTAGTTTCAAATGAAATCAAATACAACACATTTTGAATTCTGTAAAATGATAAATTTGATTCGTAGTGAAGAGTGGTCAGATTAGTCAAACAGTGAAACAGGGGAAATTTTAAGAAAAATCTGGTATTGATTGGCCAAACCTAAAATTTTGGAAATTTTATGGATGGAAGATATACAAGTCTATATTCAGGAAAAATTAACGAAAAGTGATTTAGAGTTTTCTAGCTCCAGTTATAAATAATTTAGTGACTATTGCTCAGGAAAAATAGCTTGTGCTGAATTTGAGATTGTGTTGTAAACCTTGATAAACTTGTTTTAGTTGCTCATAAGCTATTGATTAAACCCATACATGAATTCTAAATTGTGATATTGGAAAATGATAGATGTAGATTCAGCCAAGACAGTGTGTATACGTGAAAGTGTATATATATGTGATAAGGCCTAATGGCCGATGTGATGAATGTGAAAGTGTATATATATGTGATAAGGCCTAATGGCCGATGTGATGAATGTGAAAGTGTATATATATGCGATAAGGCCTAATGGCCGATGTGAAGAATGTGAAAGTGTATATATGGGATAAGGCCTAATGGCCGATGTGATGAAATTGAAAGTGTATATATATGTGATAAGGCCTAACGGCCGATGTGATGAATGTGAAAGTGTATATATATGGGATAAGGCCTAATGGCCAATGTGATGAATGTGAAAGTGTATATATATTTGATAAGGCCTAACGGCCGATGTGATGAATGTGAAAGTGTATATATATGTGATAAGGCCTAATGGCCGATGTGATGAATGTGAAAGTGTATATATGTGATAAGGCCTAATGGCCGATGTGATGAATGTGAAGGTGTATATATGTGGTAAGGCCTAATGGCCAAAGTGATGAATGCGAAAGTGTATATATGTGATAAGGCCTAATGGCCGATGTGATGAATGTGAAAGTGTATATATGTGATAAGGCCTAATGGCCGATGTGATGAATGTGAAAGTGTATATATGTGACAGGGCCGAGTGGCCAACGTGATGGATGTGAAAGTGTATAAATGTGATAAGTCCCGAAGGGCATTTGTGTCAGTACTATATCCGGGTTAAAACCCCGCAGGCTTTATGCGAGAATATTATCACTGATTAATGTCCGTAAGCTTCGTGCTCGTACTATATCCGAGCTCTAAAGACCCGATGACTACGCGTGGGGATTTTGTCCGGGTAAGACCCGATAACTTCGTGTGGAGATTATGTCCAGGTAAGACTTCGTAATAAGAATTGCTTATAAATATATTCAATGCGGAAGGTTAAACAGGTATGTACTCCAAGTTTATATGTGAGCTTGATTTGCACTAAATCATAAGGTAGCTATGTGATGCATACGAGAGCAATCTATGAGACTATTCCTATGATTATGTGACATCGGATCAGTGTGAGAGGTTATGTGAAATCATACGATATATCTATGTCACATGAGCTCACTTTTATGTGAAAGTTTATCTGCCTATTGTATATGATGAGATGTGCATATTCGGTAAAGGGATGGTATGCCCGAAGGAAGAGTGAAATAAAAATACGAACAACTATGTTATAATTTGATTGTTATCTGTTGACACTGCTTAAAACTTACTAAGCATTGTAATGCTTACTCCGTTTACTCTGTTTCCTCTGTTTTATAGATCTCATTGCGAAGCTACAGGCTCGGGGATCATCAGCAACTAGTCACACTATCACTATCCATTGTTTGGTACTGCTACATTTTGGATTATCTTATGGCATGTATATAATAGACTAGTAGTGAGAGGATATTTTGGTTAATGTATATAAGCCATGCGAAAATGGCATCTTTTGAATGTTTACTTAGAGAAGTTTAAATTTTATCCCTGGCTGTGCTTAGTACTTATTTAAATGAATGATCTTTATTTCAAGAAAAAGTTCAAAATCTTACTGTTCTGACATGAGTTACAAGTCCGGTAATGCCCCTTACCTATTCCGGCGACGGTTACGGGATAGGGGTGTTACAACAACCCAAATTGTGTCTTTCTTTTTCGGAGACAGAGGCAAACCCAAAACAAAATCCAAGGTCACTCAATCCTATTTCCACTCCGGAATCATAATCGGTTGTAATAACCCAGATGGCACCTGATGCTTAGCTTTAACTTGCTGACAGATCAAACATCTTGAAAAAAAGTCAGAAATATCTCTTTTCATTCCCAGCCACCAATATAGTTGTTTCAAATTGTTATACATTTTCGTACTTCCCGGATGTACAAAAAATCTACTATTGTGGGCTTCACTCAAAATCGTTTGAATCAAATCTGGATTTCTTCGAACACTAAGTCTATTTCTGAACCTCAGACTGTTATCAACATCTATCCGGAATTCAGAATCAGAATCAAAATTACACTAAGTTCGTTTAGCCATAATCTCATTATCAACCTTCTGAGCTTCGATAATCTGTTGTAGAAACAAAGGTCTCGCTTTTAATTTAGTTAAAACTGAGCAATCATAAGACAGAACTAAACGAGCATTCATTGCAAATAACGATTTTCAACTCAAAGCATCAGCAACCACATTTACTTTTCCTGGGTGATAATCAATCACAAGTTCATAGTCTTTTAACAGTTCTAACCATCTTCTCTGTCTTAAATTCAAATATTTTTGCATCATTAAATACTTCAAACTCTTATGATCAGAAAACACATGACATTTCTCACCAAACAGATAGTGACGCCAAAACTTCAAAAATGGCAGCTAACTCAAGGTCGTGTGTCGGATAGTTCTTCTCATGCGGCTTTAATTGTCTTGAAGCGTAAGCAACAACTTTTCCTTCTTGCATTAAAACACAACCAAGTCCATTCAACGAAGCATCGCTGTAAACAACGAATTCTTTACCTGACTTAGGTTGTATCAATACTGGAGCTTCAGTTAACAGAGCTTTTAACAGATCAAAACTTTTCTAAAATTTTTCAGTCCATTCAAATTCACATCTTTCTGAAGAAATTTTGTTAACAGAGTTGCTATTACAGAGAAATCTTTTACAAATCGTCTATAGTAACTGGCAAGTCCCAAAAAACTGCGGACTTCAGATATATTCCTCGGAGGTTTCCAATCCAGAATAGCTGAAATCTTGCTCGGATAAACTCAGATATCGAAAACTGATACAATATGACCCAAAAAACCAACTTCTCACAACCAAAATTCACATTTACTAAACTTTGCATACAACCGTTTATCTCGCAGAGTTTGTAGCACTACTCTCAGATGCTTCGCATGCTCAGATTCATCACGTGAATAAATCAATATATCATCGATGAATACAACAACAAATTGATCGAGATATGGTCTAAAAGTTCTATTCATTAAATCCATAAAGATAGCAGGTGCATTTGTTAGTCCGAAAGGCATAACTAAAAATTCATAATGCCCGTACCTCGTTCTAAAAGCAATTTTCAGAATATGAGAATCCTTTCTCGCAACTAGTAGTAACCCCATCTCAGATCTATTTTAGAAAACACAGTAGCACCTTTCAACTGATCGAATAAGTTACCAATTCTAGGAAGAGGGTATTTGTTCTTTACAGTCACTTTATTAAGCTGTCTGTAATCAATACACATTCTCGTTATGCCATCTTTCTTTTTCACAAACAAAATAGGAGCACCCCAAGTTGAGAAACTCGGTCTAGCAAATCCTCGACCGGTCAATTCTTGCAACTGAGATTTTAATTCCTTTAACTCGGTCGGAGCCATTCTATACGGAGCTATCGAAATCGGGGTAGTACCAGGTACTAATTCAATGCCAAACTCAACTTCTCAAATCGGAGGCAAACCAGGTAGCTCTTCAGGAAACACATCAGAGAATTCACAGACAACAGGCACTAATTCAACTTTCTTATCATTCACTTTTGAATCTAGCACATAAGCTAAGTAGGCTTCACAACCTTTCTTTACATATTTCCGTGCTTTCATTGCAGATATCACAGCTGATAGTCCATTCAGATCACTAGACTCAATTCGGATTATTTCATCATTCTTACACCTTAAATCAATGACTTTTCGTTTGAAATTCACAATAGCATCATGCAAAGTTAACCAGTCCATTCCCAAAATTATATCAAATTCATCAAAAGCCAAAAGCATCAGATCAGCAGGAAAACATATATCTCGAATCAATAACGGGCAATTATTTCAGACTTTATCAATCATAACACTTTTACCTAAGGGGTTCGATACTCTAATTACGAATTCAATAGACTCTATAGGCAAAGTCTTACTATGCACTAATTTCATACAGATATAAGAATGTGTTGATCCAGGGACTATCAATGCAATCACAGAAGTATCATAAAGAGTAAAAGTACCAGTAATCAGGTCTGGTGACGAAGTTTCCTCATGAGCTTGGATAGCATAGGCTCTGGCAGGTACTCCGACCTCAAATCTAACAGCAATATTCCTGTAACTCTTTGACCACTACTTGCATTTCTTTCATTTCTAGAAGGTCTACCTCTAGCTGAGGTGTTACTCGATCTCGGATTCTGTACATTTACTTGCTCAGCAGGTTCAAATCAATCTCTTACAAAATGATCCATGGATCCACATCAGTAACAGGCTCGGTCATTCAATCTACAATTTCCCGGATGTCTTTTACCACAGTGTTTACATTCAGGTTTCTCAGATCGGACATTTCCAACACTTGCGACAGATGTAATAGGAGCTCTCGTGTTTGAATACAAACTAGTTCGATCTCTGTTCGAATGTCCCACATTAGTATTTGAACGATTCTAATCACCTCAGAATTTCTTTGACCCAGACTGAAATGATTTACTCGAAGATCTCTTTCTAGCATCTCTAGTTTCAAAATCAGCTTTTCTTTTCTCTTTACTTAATTCTTCAGCCTTACATGCTCGCTCAACAAGCACTACCATTTCTTTAATTTCCAAAATCCCAACTAACAGACGGATATCTTCACTTAGTCCATCTTCAAACCTTTTGCACATTGTTGCTTCATTTGATATACATTCCCGAGCATACTGGCTCAATCTCACAAATTCACGTTCTTATTCAGTAACAGACATACGACTCTATTTAAGCTCGAGAAACTCTTTACGTTTCTGATCAATGAATCTCTGACTAATATATTTCTTCCAAAATTCAACTTGAAAGAAATCCCAAGTGACCCGTTTACTCGGAACTACAGATATTAAAGTTTTCCACCAATGATAACAGGAATTTGAGAAGAATTAACTGGGAGTGGAGGTTTTTGTACAGTTGGATTGGTTCTAATACACTGAGTGAACCAATCGTTCATCATCTGATAGAAGGCTTGCTTAGCCTTACTATCACGGCTACTCGTAGCCGGTCGTGAATCATCTTGCACCGTCCCCTGTGCGGGAGCAGGCACATTGCTTTCAACATCATCAACTACAACTCTATCAGGATCCATTCGCTATATAAAAGCACATTTCAATGTTAGGATTCATCACACTATCACAGATTCAGATATATGGCATGTATAGCTAGACTCACATACGCTATGCTAGTCCTAGTGTCACGGACTTAAGATTCTTGCCTCAGAATCCGTGCGGCCTTAGGCAGTTTCTTACTCCAAAAACGCCTAAGTCAGCCTAACTTCCACAAAAGAAGGATTCAACAGAATTCCTCCCAAAAACACAACTCAAGCGAAAGCAACTCAAAGCCAACAAGATGAAAGAAGAATGAGACAAGAACAAGCTAGGGAAAATAAGAACACAAGAGAGAAAAGTTTGAGTGAATGCTCTCAAGGATTCTTCTTACTCAAAACTCAAGTGATTTACAATGAGGGAAGAGGTCTCTTATTTATAGTTGAGCCTCCCCAAATCCAACGGTACAAAATTAAGTACATCAACGGCTATGATTAAAGGGCACCTACCACCAAATCTTTAAGAATATAAAATCATATCTTCTAAGATTACATATCTTATCTAAGATATGTAATCTTATAAAATAATATCTTATATTTGTCTAACTTGTAGATGGGCCTTCAATCTCTTCAAGCAACGGGCCGGTCCGATTGGGCCAAATGACCTCCTTCCTTCTTGATGGTTCACACAGATGTGTCATGGTTGCGGGCTCCCATGCACAACCCATGACACTAGAACTGACTAAATCATAGATCTGATACTAATAAAATGTAACACCCCTATCCCGTAACCATCACCGAAATAGGTAAGGGGTGTCACCGGACAGACAGAACATTACAGAACAATACAGTATCATTGATATCATATAATATCAATACATAGATATTCATTGACAATTCAACCTTTAATATGGTCTATGAGACCTAAAACATACATTTAGGAAAGATCAGGATTAAACCAAACTGATTCAGAATTTTCAGAACTTAACCAAATATTTAAAAACTATCAAAGCCACACGCCCATGCATCCAGGACGTGTGCCTCACACGGGCATAAGCCATGCCCATATGATCCAGCCGTGCCAAAAGGAGGTCCTATATTGACTTTTTCACACGACCAACAAACACGTCCGTGTGCTATGGTCGTGTTATACTTAGCTAGCTACTGACTTAAGCCCACGGCCTTATGATATGCCCGTGTACTATGGTCGTGTGAAACTTAAGAGTTTACTCCTTTTCTTACACAGCCATAAGGACGGTGTAGCATAATGCAGGCTTGGTTTATGCTAACTTGCCACCCCTATAATGGGTCTTTTCTACTAGCAATGTCAAGCAACATTCATACAATAATTTTTAGCCAATTTCATGCTCAAAACATGCTTCATTACAACTATATCATCATCATTCAACAACCCATTCAAAACCATACAAAACTTAACACAAACACACCATTTGCTAGCCAACTCTTATGGCATAACATATCTATATATATACAAATTAAAGCTTAAATACATAAATATTATAGCCTATACATGCCATACTTATGAATATGTAACACTTTAAAAGTACCAAAATAAGTTTGATAGTGTGGTGACAATCCTCAACTATCCCCGAGCCTTCAGTAGCAATGATAATTGTAAAACAGTCAGAAATCACACAAAGTAAGCTAAAAAGAGCTTAGTAAGACAAATACAATTGGTCTAACTACTAAATCATATAAGTACAATTTAATCATAAAGATTCAAAACCATTTCATAGAATAATTCATAAATTTAACCATGCTCCTTTATTTGCATGTATGACATGCTTCATTTCCAGTTCCATACATATTTCACAGAGACAGAGTTTTTCATATTCTGAAATTTAGTACGATACAAACGTACCTGCATAGGTTATACATTTCATATACTCATTCTCATATTTCATACACTATCATCAGACGGTTCCGAAGCGATACAGATACTCATAAACAAGTACAATGACAACATCCCGGACGTGGTCTTACATGTAATTCAATATCGATGCCTCTGTCCCATACAGGGTCTTACACGAAATTAGATACGATGCCGATGTCCCAGACATGGTCTTACACGTAAATCTCAAATTGAAGCCTGTGTCCCAGACACGGTCTTACACAATATTTTAGATTGAAGTCAATGTTCCTTTGGAACCATACAGATACTTTTCAGATACTAACATATTATCAGAATCTACTCAGAGTTCATTCATTAGGCTCTGAAGGCCATCCAATACAAACTATAACAAATATACATATATAACATTTAGTCAATTAACACGTAATTGTATTTTGACTTACCCCGTACAAATTCTGGATGTAAACGAGTCGACTACTCGACTAATTTGGACTTCCCTTGATCTAAGTCTGATTTTCTTTGTTCTTGATCTAATACAATTCAAATTCAACCATTCAATCATTCATTTTATTCAATTTAATCCATATAAACATATTTAGGGCACTTTACATTTTAGCCCTTATATTTTCACACTTTGACAATTTAGTCTATTTTTCACAAAATCACCAATATGCAAAATTCACCAAGACTACAGCTTGGCCGAAGATACATGGCTTCCATACAAGCCCAAATAACATATTTACTTCACAATTTAGTCCTTCAAAACCTCATTTCCACAATTTAGCTCAATTACATCTATTTCATCAAAATTCAAAGACAAAGCTTAATAATCTCACACATATCTTTCATAATCCATATAAAACATCACAAAGCTCATATAATCAACATTGGCATTTCATGAAATCTTTAACAGAAACTGAAATTCAGACATGGGCTTTGAAGAACACGAAGCAACGATCACAGAAACGTAGAAATTATCAAAAATGGACAAAAATCCATACCTTAATCAAGGATCAAAGTGCCAAAACCTAGCTTGTTCTTTTCCTCTCTTTTTCTTTTGTATTTTCGGCAAGGATATGCATGAATGAAAAAAATTTCATGCATTTGTTTTATTTAATAACATATATTACCTAATTACCTAACCATACTTTAAAAATTTATCTATTTACTATATTGCTAAACCATGTCTCCCACTATCATATAATGGTCTTATTGACATGCCAGGGCCTCAACTTTAATAAACCATAGCACTTAGGCACTTTGGCAACTAAAAGGCAACTTTTACAACTTATGCGATTTGGTTCTTTTTGCAAATCAAGCATAGAAACAGACAAATTAAATTACAGAAATCTAGCAGATATAAATTCACATATCACAGACACAGAAAATAATATTAAAATATTTTTTAGACTTGAATTTGTGGTCTCAAAACCACTATTCCGACTAGGGTCTAAACTGAACTGTTACAGGAGAAGAGACCAAAAGCTATTCTGTCACGCAAAACAAATGAGAGAGGGAGAGGGTAGAGAAGTTTGGTTCAAAAATGAAAGAAAAGAATAGCCACGAACACATAAGAAAAACTCCCATATTCGGTCTTTCAATTCTATACTAAAATGAAAAATAGGTAGAAAGGTTGCACGAGCGGTAAAATTCCAGAATATGCATGGCAATATAGAGAAAAGAGGAAAAAAATGAAAACAAAGAAAACCCGGAATGGCACAAAAGAATTCGGCACTCTGGGAAAAAAAAAGGTCCTATAACTGAATTTCACAATGGGGAGTTCAAATCTCGGCAACCAACCCTTCCCATTTCAAATTCCCTAATTTTCTTCTTGAATTAAGTCACCAACTGAGTTTGAATTACAAACAAACTCCTTCATCCAAATCTTCTTCCCTTGAAACACTCCCCTAAATCACTCAACCTTCAATTCAAATTTCCTTGAAACACTCATGACCAAGTCATCCACAGAGTCTCAGTCCAACTCCACCTCCTTCTATGGCTATCAGTAAAAATAATCTCTACTTGCACAAGCGGGGATTCAAACCTCAGACCATTAGCTCACTTGTGACGCCACTTCCACTAGACCATATTGCTCCTTGTGATATAAATTCATCAAAAATATTCTTAAAGCCTACCGACTAACATCAAGGCTCTTTTAAGAGAAAAACATAAATGTTTGCTAAAGCCTAGGTTTGAACCCGGGACTTCTCCAACACTTCCAAACACTCCTAATCACTTAACCACTGCAAGAGACAATCAATTATGATATTTTTTCCACACATAAACTTTTATGTGCAGTTTCCTAATGGCTCCCATGCACAAGGCCCAATACTTCTAGGCCTAGAAATTTGGGGCATTACAAATAAATTCACGGAAACTCAGTAATTTGCTAACTTATGAACATACTCACTTACAAAAATCCATTCATCTTTTGACATATCTCTGTGTCAATTCAATCGATTAAACAAATCTTAATACGCAAATATGTTATAGCACATACATACTTATTAAATTGAAATAATATCTTAAACATATCCCTGTGTCAATTCAAATAATTAACTGGATTTAATATGCATATAACAGACTATGTGAGGTCACAAAGTATCCTTACCTTGAAATAGTTTAAGTACAATAATCTTGCTAGTTATGCAAGGAAATTGTATCATCAGATACCCCCCAACTACCTTAGATGATTAAACATGCACTGATTAAGTACTGTGTCTATTAATTACAATTTCAATCTGTTTAAATAAATAATTCATTAGTTACCTAATAATTGTAATGCAAGAATAACTTAGTCATGATTTTACTTAATCAAGCATCTTACGGAGGCCTATAACAACATAAAAACAATTTTAACAATTTAAGAAGACGAAATGCAATCAACCTAACACAAATTAAATTCAAGCTAAATTGATTACATTAACCATTCCGACAACATAAATATTCATAGATATGTTCATCATAACAACAATAAAAATTAAAGAGATAAGGAACAAGAATCAAATCCAGTGTTTCTTCGTGGCTTGACTAGCTTTCTCCGTTCTTCGTTCTCTGTTGTCCTTGTCAATCAAAAATGCTATGAACACTTCAATGTTGCTCCAAAATGGCTAATGAACACCCCTTTTCCAAGAGGAGAAATCGACAAGAGAGCAAGAGAATCTAGAATGGCAAAGAAGAGAGAAGGTGGAGAGAAGAGAGAAAAGATGTGAATGAATTGAGGTGTGTTTCAAATGACAAGCCTAAGGGGGCAAATCTAGCTTAAGCTAATTTAGGCTAAGGTTGATAGTTTCAACTTTGCTAATTTAGGCTTGGGGAAAATCTATAAAGCCACCAATTGTATAGGGGTTTGTTTGCAACTTGAACAAGTCTTCAAGGACCTCTTTGCAAGCTAAATAATCAGCCAATAAGCTAATTTGGGTCAGAATATGGACAGTTTTGGGCTATCCACTTCTTGGTCGGTTCGGCTCAATTGGACCACTTTTTCATAATTAATTAATAATAATTTATTTAATCCAAATTAAATTGGATATAAATTAAAATTAATTATATCATGAATTAATACACATAATTGGACCGACTTAGGCTGAAAATTAATTTGCCTTAATACTTCAAGTTGCTTCTTAGTTTTGAACTTCTAGCAGTGTCTGTTGATTTTGCCCTTTGTGCAAATCTGTCAAAAAATGATCAAAATTAATCAAAATTAATTATAAAATTAATTAAAATTCAACATGTTCATAATTTAAGTGCAATTTAATTATTTTATAGAATTTTATCAGAACTGCATGAATTTAAGTTAAAAAAGGCAGGAAAAAGTGTGTATATTTTTGTATTTCCAGCTATTAATAACCTTTAGCTATTAGAACTCAGCTTTTGCAGTTTATGCTATTTAGTCCTTTTTATCAAATTAAGCATGCAAACGGTAAAATTTCTTAATGAAAAATTTATTGTAACACCCCAAACCCGGCCCAGACGTTATGGCCAGATCTGACGTGTCACATGGACTTACGACTTAGTATGCATTTGTTGGTTTAAGTGATTGGGGTGGTCTTTGTAAAAACAGCGGTTGAATGAAAAGCCGGTTTATCCATCTTTAGGCTATCCATTTGTTGTGCTTGTTGAGTCTTGAAAACGTTCATTAATTTTGAAAACTCGCATAGCCTAACACTAGCAGTTTCATCATAGTATAAATATAATCAAAAAATAAAGCCATAGCGGAAAAAGAAATTTAAATAGTGGCCTTATTACAACTTAAAACCAAAAAATAAATTAGAATATAAAAATAATAAAAATAAACTAATTTAGAAAAACCAACTTTACAGATGATGTGGCCACTCCGAGTCCCTCACAGCTCCAAGCCCACTGTGACATCCTGATTTTTGGGTTTGTCGCGATTCTTGATATTTTAAATAAGTTTCTAAAATTTGGTATGTGATTATGGAATTCTTAATTTGGGTATGTAAATGGGCTTATGGAAGGCCCATGAGATGGCCAAAACCCGGGGGAATTTTTAAATTTTGGACTTAGGAGTTAGGGGTTCTGGCTACGTGCCCTTATATAAAGTTGTGGGTAAAATGCATCACAAAAAGAGCGTTAGTAAAGTGGCAAGAGTGACGCCAATAAGCTCCTAAAAAGGTGGCGTGTTGAGCATAGGGGAAGACCTGGGATCGATTCCCTGTGATGGCAAAAATAATGCTAATTTTTATGCTTTGTGCATACAAGAGTTGTAGCTGAATGGAACTTTTTAGAGGAGAATTTGAATCAGTCAAATCCATGGATTAAGGAGGGATAAGGGGAGAGATTTTAGGGATTTGATATCAAGATATAGTTGGCCGAATAACGGAGATTGGAGGGGGGAATTTCAGCAGAGAGGTTTAGTTAGGGATTTTCGGCACTTAGGTATTTTTGTGCCGTTATCTCACTGGAGGATTAGTCTTTTTCTCTCTTTTTCTTTTGCAGCCGAATCTACCATCTCTTTTTCCATCTTTTCTTCCTTTTCCTTCTTTCAAACCAGCCCACTATTTCCCTCCAATCACCATTGTTTCTTTCCCTTATCTCTACTTCTGCCGAAATACCGCAAAAGCCGAAATCAGTGAAGATAGGGGGTGCCGATTCTTTGTGACCAGCAACCTTTTCTTTCCTTTTCAATTGTTGGCATTCAATTCCTTTACCTTTTAGGTGTACGGGTTCAAGAGAAGAAAGACTGTGGTAAGTGCTCAAACTCTAAATGACTCCTAGAGTAACTGTTGGCAAAAGCCGAAACCCTATAATTTAGGGAGGTGGCCGAATATGGGTATAGGTTTTTGGGGGTTCTTCTTTTAATATTTTTATGATTTTTATAGTGGAGGAGCAGCAAGGCGTAGTGTCGACTTGAATCAGCTTGGATCTCCGGAGTGGCTAGATCTAGTCAATCAATATCGGCAAGGTAAGGTTCTTAAGGCCATTTTGGGTGGTGGCCGAATGTGTAAGTACTAATATAAGATGGTTCTTGTTTTGGGTCAATTAATGGAAGCTGATTTATTAACGGTGGAATATAGGAGAAATCGTGTAGGAGATCTCGTCGAGGAATATCGCCAAACACCCTTTTTCAAAGCTTAAAGCGATAAATGCCGAAAAGCCGAAATGCCAAAATTCTAGCATTTCAAGGACTGTGAGCAAGAGAACGCTCACTAGTTAGTTAGAATCGATGAGATGATGATCGGGAACAATGGAAATGGTAAGAATGTGATTTTTGGCATTCTCGGTAAGTTGGGCCTCGAGGGGCCGAAGTGGGGCCCATTGGGCTTTCAGGCCCATTTGGGTAAAATTGGTAGAATATGAAAACTGGTTAAATTACGCATCGAGACTGATAAAACCATCATGGAATATAGGCTAAATGGGCCTAGATGACGAAATCGGCTAAATAGGGCCCACTAAGGGTTTTAGGCCCAATAACTCAATTTCGCTAAAAATGGGCCAGAATCACTGTTTACACCCATGAATTTTTAGTAACCGTTAATGAACATGGAAACCATGATATTTGGTAAAATTATAGAATTACCCTTATAATATGAAAATGACCGTTTTGCCCCTAGGTAAAAATGACCATTATACCCCTAGGGTTTAAATATGAATTTAATACATGAGATTTTGATAAACATGGTATGTATGATATGCACATGACATGTATGATATGCACATGATGTGTATGATATGCACATGATGTATTCATAAATGCATTGGGTTGAGTTTTTATATGGATGGAGGAAGTGTAAAAGGGCTTATACCCCAGTTATGATAAAGGGCTTATGCCCCAGTTATTAAAAGGGCTTATGCCCCAGTTATTAAAAGGGCTTTGCCCCAGTTATTAAAAGAGGCTATGTCTCCAGTTATATGATAAAGCAGCTATGCTGCCAGTGGAGAGTTATGGCGGGGTGGGTCGAATTAATCCCCACATGGTGTGTTGGTTGGTACGGGTGGAGAGTAGCGGATGGTGGGTGGAGTAGTCTCCCCAAATGGGCTTGCATTCTCTCATTGACATTACATGTGATATTGAAATGGGCCTATGGGCCATACCGTTTACAGTAAAGGCTTCGGCCCAGTGTTATGAAATATGAAATATGAAAAGGGCTACGGCCCAGTACATGTTGAGATTGAGTTTGGGCTTAGGCCCAACGGGCTGTTATTGTTTTGGGCTCTGAAAGGGGCTTGTTGTACACTGAGTTTCCAAACTCACCCCCCTTTCCTTAACCTTGCAGGTGAGTCTTGATGTGGGGACTTGGGCCGGAGGGGATCCAGAGTGGCCACGGTGATCGCCTTTGGACTTTTAAATAAGCGTTGGTTTCCATTAAATTTCCTTTAATTATTACTTATTTTTGGGTTGTAATAAGGCCATTTTAACTTTCCTTTTATTTCTTTTTGGGATTATTTTAATTTTAATAACTTTAAACCTGGTTGATAATTACTCAAATGGGCTAGACTTAGGACGTGTTTTCAAAATGATACTTGTTTTCAAAATAGCTCAACCCTACGATTAATCGATTTATCAAAGACGTCAACTTAAACAAATTTAAACTCGATATAACAAAGTGTGGCTATGGTTGTGGGCATGTCTAGGATTGGATCCAATCAAAGAGCTTGGTACTTAAGCAGCCTTCATGGCTCACCTCCTCTGTCTCGGATACCTACCTGGTGCCCAGCTTCCACACACTTTGTTAACTGAACATAATATATGGTTTTTAAAACACCAAAACGGAACGTGGGTTTTCAACTCCAATGTGGCACTTCAGATTCGGGCATAACGTATGGGCCGAGTTTGGGGTGTTACATTTATTGGTATCAGAGCCTAGGTTGCAACAACTCGGCTGTGGATCGGGTTCAAAAATTTTTCGAAAACTTAGGCTTAAGAAAGGTATTTTTGGAAATGATTTTTGAAAATTCTTTTCAAAGATGTTTTACAGAGTATACATGTTAAAATGGTCCGAGTTTTTCTGGTTTAAATCAAAAGTTCAAAATAAAGGGTGTTTTCAAATCAAATTTTCAAATTTCTATTTTCTATTTTTGGTGATCAAAAACATGGTTTCAAGTTTTGGATTGGAGAAAGAAGTGGCGCACTGAATCCCCGGCACTAAGTCTGTAAGTATATTTTCTCTACGATATATGATAATGATATGATATTATGAATAGTACTGAGACTCTACTATGATACTGTAGATAGGGGAAAACTGTGAAACGGTAGAAATGAGACTGTAGCTAGACTACGACGATACGAAAACAATTCTTGAACTGCTATATTTCCATAAGACATTTTCTTAATAAACAGTGGAACATTATACTAATTTCATAAAATTTGTAAATCAAATAAGTCGATATGAGTACAAGAGGAGTTCGTGGACGAGGCCGCGGACGTGGTCGCGGAAGGGTGCAAGCTGAATCTTCATCCTCAGGGCATAGGCCAGCTGAGGAGCCATCTGTGCCACAAGCAACGGAGATTGGGTCTTATGATCGGGCTGCGGGGGATGACGCTTTGTCCCAAGCCATGTTAAGGGTTTTAGAAAGAGTTGTTGGAGCTAGTACTGGGACAATAAATAGGGGGTCTATATCGGAGCGACTCCGGGCCAACGGGGCAGAAGTATTTAGGGGTGTATCTGGAGTAGCCCCAAATGTGGCAGAATATTGGCTAGAGGCAACAGAACGGATCATGGATGATCTAGACTGTTCAGTGGAGCAAAAGCTGAAAGGAGCTGTGTCGCTGCTACGTGACGAGGCATACCGATGGTGGATCACCGTAAGGGAGAGTACCCCAATTGAACAAGTAACCTGGGAATTGTTCAAAACTGCTTTTAAAGGGAGGTATGTTGGAGCAAGCTATGTGGATGCTCGTCAGAAGGAATTCTTGAATTTGACTCAGGGTGATAAGACTGTAGCAGAGTATGAGGCAGAATTTTTGAGGCTGAGTCGATATGCTAGTGGGATAGTGGCAACTGAATATGAGCACAGTGTCCGATTTGAGGATGGTCTCTGCGATGAGCTTAGGATATTGATAGCTCTACAGAGGGAGCGTGGTTTTGCTGCATTGGTAGAAAAGGCTAAGATAGCCGAGGAGGTGAAGCTGACTGAGCGACAGAATCGTAAGAAGGATCGACCCAGATTCAAGAGGGATTTTAGACCCTTAAGTGCCACGAATTGAAATGTTAAAAGAGCAAGGATGGAGGAACTGGTTCGAGTAGCTCCAGTAAATACTTATAGAGCAAAGGGATGTCCAACCACGGTGAGGAGGACCACCACCACAGAGGGGTCGTGGGCAAGGTAGAGGTGGAAATGGTAATGGACGAGGACGTGGGGCACCTGGCAGAGGTGCTGGACATGCCGAAGCCCGACAGTCGGCATTGGTTTATGCTGCACGACGTCGTGAGGAGGGTGACACTCCTGATGTTATAACTGGTACGTTCTTCATTAATAGCATGCCTTACACTGCTTTGATTGATGTGGGTTCCACTCACTCGTATGTTGCTTGTGATGTATCTGGGGCTTTGGATGTGCTTTCTAAGGAGACTGTGAGTGGGGTATCGGTGATAGGCCCATTGGGACATTCAGTTAAGGTAGACAAACTTTTTAGGGCAGTACTGTTAGTGGCACAAGATAAAATTTTTGAAGGAGACTTGATGGAGCTGCCATTTGGGGATTTTGATCTTATCTTGGGAATGGAATGGTTAGCTAAGCACAAAGCGACGTTGGACTGTGCTGCAAAGAGGATGGTACTACGAACTGCTGAAGATGAGGAGATAATGGTCATAGGGGAACGAAGGGATTATTTGTCCAATGTTGTTTCGGCTTTAAGAGCCGAGAAGTTGATTCAGAAAGGTTGTGAGGCGTACTTGGCCCTTGTAAGTCAAACGGGACTTGAGGAGATAACGGTGGAGTCAGTTAGAACTATTAAGGAATTTCAGGATGTATTCCCAGATGAACTTCTTGGATTACCCCCGAGCAGAGAAGTTGAGTTTGGAATCGACTTATTACCTGGAACAGCTCCTGTGTCCATTGCGCCTTATAGGATGGCACCAAAGGAATTGGTGGAATTGAAGGCTCAGATTCAGGAACTGTTGGATAAGGGTTTATAAGATCAAGTGTTTCCCCATGGGGCGCACCGGTATTGTTCGTAAAGAAGAAAGACGGGACTATGCGAATGTGTATTGACTATCGGCAGTTGAATAAACTGACGATCAAGAATAAGTATCCCTTACCAAGAATCGATGATCTGTTCAACCAATTAAAAGGAGCCTCGGTATTTTCTAAGATCGACCTTCGATCGGGATATCATCAATTAAGAGTTAAAGAAGTGGATATTTATAAGACGGCGTTCAGGACTCGATACGGTCATTACGAGTTTCTGGTAATGCCTTTTGGGTTGACTAATGCATCGGCAACATTCATGGATTTGATGAATCGGGTATTCCAGCCATACTTGGATCGGTTCGTAGTCATTTTTATTGATGATATTTTGGTGTATTCGAAAATGGAAGAGAACCATGATGAGCATCTTCGTGTAGTGCTGCAAGTGTTAAGGGAGAAGCAACTTTATGCAAAGTTTAGTAAGTGCGAGTTTTGGCTGAAAGAAGTTACCTTCTTGGGGCATGTTGTGTCTGCCAAGGGGATCAAGGTGGACCCTCGAAATATTGAAGCAATTTTGGAATGGAAGCCACCGAGGTCGGTAACAGAGATCCGAAGTTTTCTGGGGTTGGCAGGTTATTATCGGAGATTCGTGGAAGGATTTTCTGTGTTGGCAACACTGTTAACGAAACTTATAAGGAAGGGAGCACTTTTTGTTTGGACAAATAAGCAGCAAGAGGCTTTTGAGAAGCTGAAGAAGGTTTTGACGAAAGCGCCAGTGTTGATTCAACCAGAGTTTGGTAAGTATTTCACTGTGTACAGCGATGCGTCACATGTAGGTTTGGGCTGCGTGTTGATGCAAGAGGGTAAAGTGGTCGCTTATGCTTCACGATAGCTTAAGCCGCACGAGGTGAACTACCAGACGCATGACTTGGAATTGGCAGCGGTAATCTTTGCACTTAAGATATGGAGGCATTACCTGTATGGGGAGAAATGCATCATCTATACGGATCACAAGAGTCTTAAGTACTTGCTGACTCAAAAGGAGCTGAATCTTAGGCAGCGAAGGTGGATAGAGTTGTTAAAGGACTATGACTATTCGATTGAGTACCATCCAGGTAAGGCGAATGTCGTGGCTGATGCGCTAATTCGAAGGGTTGTGGCAGAATTAAAGGCGATGTTTTCTCGTCTAAGTTTGTATGACGAAAGAAGTTTATTGGCGGAGTTGCAAGTAAGACTGACTTGGGTAGAACAGATTAAGAAGCAACAGTTGGAGGACGAGTCGTTGGTTTCTCGGTTTCAACAAGTTGAGAAGGGGGAGAATCCAGACTTTGGGGTAAATAGTGAGGGAGTTCTTTGTTTTTGAGGAAGAACTTGTATGCCGAAAGACTCCGACTTGAGATTGATGATTTTGAAAGAGGCACATAATGGACCTTGTGCTATGCATCTAGGAGGGAGTAAGTTGTATCGAGACTTACGAAAGCAATATTGGTGGCCTGGGCTTAAGCGAGAAGTGACCGAATTTGTAGGGAGATGTCGTCGAGGAATATCGCCAAACAGGTGTGTAACGCACCCTTTTTCATAGCTTAAAGCGATAAATGCCGAAAAGCCGAAATGCCGAAATTCTGGCATTTCGAGGACTTGTGAGCAAGCGAACGCTCACTAGTTAGTTAGAATCGATGAGATGATGATCGGGAACAATAGAAACGGTAAGAATGTGATTTTTGGCATTCTCGGTAAGTTGGGCCTCGAGGGGCCAAAGTGGGGCCCATTGGGCTTTCGGTCCCATTTGGGTAAAATTGGTAGAATATGAAAACTGGTTAAATTGTGCATCGAGATTGATAAAATCGTCATGGAATATAGGCTAAATGGGCCTAGATGATGAAATCGGCTAAGTAGGGCCCACTAAGGGTTTTAGGCCCAATAACTCAATTTCGCTAAAAATGGGCCAGAATCACTGTTTGCACCCATGAATTGTTAGTAACCGTTAATGAACATGGATACCTTGATATTTGGTAAAATTATAGAATTACCCTTATAATATGAAAATGACCTTTTTGCCCCTAGGTAAAAATGACCATTATACCCCTAGGGTTTAAATATGAATTTAATACATGGGATTTTGATAAACATGGTATGTATGATATGCACATGATATGTATGATATGCACATGATGTATTCATAAATGCATTGGGTTGGGTTTTTATATGGATGGAGGAAGTGTAAAAGGGCTTATGCCCCAGTTATGATAAAGGGCTTATGCCCTAGTTACGATAAAGGGCTTATGCCCCAGTTATTAAAAGGGCTTATGCCCCAGTTATTAAAAGAGGCTAGGCCTCCAGTTATATGATAAAGCAGCTATGCTACCAGTGGAAAGTTATGGCGGGGTGGGTCGAATTAATCCGCACATGGTGTGTTGGTTGGTATGGGTGGAGAGTAGCCGATGGTGGGTGGAGTAGTCTCCCCAAATGGGCTTGCATTCTCTCATTGACATTACATGTGATATTGAAATGGGCCTATGGGCCATACCGTTTACAGTAAAGGCTTCGGCCCAGTGTTATGAAATATGAAATATGAAAAGGGCTACGGCCCAGTACATGTTGAGATTGGGTTTGGGCTTAGGCCCAACGGGCTGTTATTGTTTTGGGCTCTGAAAGGGGCTTGTTGTACACTGAGTTTCCAAACTCACCCCCCTTTCCTTAACCTTGCAGGTGAGTCTTGATGTGGGGACTTGGGCCGGAGGGGATTCAGAGTGGCCACGGTGATCGCCTTTGGACTTTTAAATAAGCGTTGGTTTCCATTAAATTTCCTTTAATTATTACTTATTTTTGGGTTGTTATAAGGCCATTTTAACTTTCCTTTTATTTCTTTTCGGGATTATTTTAATTTTAATAACTTTAAACCTGGTTGATAATTACTCAAATGGGCTAGACTTAGGATGTGTTTTCAAAACGATACTTGTTTTCAAAATAGCTCAATGCCACGATTAATCGATTTATCAAAGACGTCAACTTAAACAAATTTAAACTCGATATAACAAAGTGTGGCTATGGTTGTGGGCATGTCTAGGATTTAATCCAATCAAAGAGCTTAGTACTTAAGCAGCCTTCATGGCTCACCTCCTCTGTCTCGGATACCTACCTGGTGCCCAGCTTCCATACACTTTGTTAACTCAACATAATATATGGTTTTTAAAACACTAAAACAGAACGTGGGTTTTCAACTCCAATGTGGCACTTCAAATTCGGCCATAACGTCTGGGCTAGGTTTGGGGTGTTACACCCACTATGGTTGGTGATTTCCTGCAGAGATGAAAATAAAGTGTGAGTTCGGTAAACTCAGTGTGTAACATAACCCAACCATAGACCAAAACAGATCAAACCTCAGAGTCAGACTTATCTAGGCCTTGGCCCAGTACAGAAATCAGAATGAAACCCATAGGCCCATAGCAGATACAGAACAAATATATCATGAATGTAGAAATCCCAACCCAGAGCCATCCATAACACCCCCGTACTAGCCTTACACCATGTGGGGAGACTACTCGACCCACCCAATCGCTACACACCACAGAAATTGCAGCGAGTCTGCCAGATATTGTGACGAAGTCACTAGATACATATATTGTGGCTAGGCCACCAGAACAGATATATATATGTGGCGAAGCCACTAGATTGCAGCGAGGCTGCCAGATATTGTGACGAAGTCACCAGAACAGATATATGTAGGCCACCAAATTACAGCAAGGCTGCCAGAACGCTTCCTCCATCAATATAAACCCATATCCCATGCAACAGAAATAATATGTCATGGCATACGTATACAGAAACAGAACATCATGCTTTTCAGAAAAAAAATAACCCTTGGGGTAAAATCTTAATTTTGCATGCATAAGGGTATTTCAGTAATTATTACCTATTGCTAAGGTTTCATGCTTATTCTAACGTTTACAAAGTAATTAGAAGTACTTACCTCATCTTTTTACCAAAGTGGGCCCGTTGGCCCGTTGGTCCATTGGCCCGTTTTTGGCCCATTAAGCCCAAAAATACCATTGTGCACGAAAATGCACACTCTACACTCTAATCATCCAAATGCACCATATTCATTAACAACTGTCTCATGAGCCTCGCACGCTCGCGAGTTCACAAAATACCAACGTTTCGGTATTTCGGCTTTTACCGATTCAGACTAAGGGAAGGTGTCGTTTACACACCTGGTTGATGACGATATCTCCCACGCGATAATCCTACAATCGATCACTAACACATTAGACTTACGAATTAACGATAACTAACATAAATCCATGTCAACTAACCCAATCATCACACAAGTTAGTCATTTCCGCACAAGGGGCAAAATAGTCATTTTACCCTTCAGGGGTAAATCGGTAGTCCTACCCTACAGGGGTATTTTAGTAATTTGACAACTTATCCACTTGGGTCTACGGACCCATTGGGACCACATGGCCCATTTCAGCCCATCGCAGCCCGAAATAGCCGTCCTATTGCTAGAGTAATGAGAAATACACACCTGTTAGGAGACTGCAGTTAATCCGCGCTCCAAACACTCTTAGCTGACACCTAACCCAAACGAGCACGTCACAAAGCGAAAGGGATCAACCAAGAAGGGTATGCCTACTCTCCTCATGGTTTGCTCTATTTAAAGCCAGCTCTCCATTTACTCTTATGTTTGCTTCCCGATGTGGGATCCCTCCATCACTAGAGTTTAAAACCAACACCAACTCTTGCCATCCCAACATAGCAAAATAATCAACCTTTGCGTGCCAAGGGATTCGAACCAAAGTCCTCTCACATGCCAACTCACGCCACCACCACTAGGCCATCAGCTCATTTGTGTCATAAATCCAACACATTAAACTTTAAAGCACACCTACTTGCTTCCAGATTTATTGAAAAGAAAAAAACCAAAATATATTGCAAGAGCCAAGACTTGAACCTTGGACCTCTTTCTTCCTCTATGGCGTCACTTCCTTGTCCCCTAAGTGGCACCACCTTGCCACTACACCACACTCCTTTTTGTGTCATCTTTTACCCCTTTACTCTTAAAAGCCCAAATGCCAATTGCATCACCTGTTCATAAAATTAAAATTCTGAAGACTACCACAGATATAACTTAAGTATGGGCCTTCCAAAGGCCCACTAACCTACTAAAATATATATTTTAACCAACCAGAACACACACAAATTTTAAAAATCACAGAAACATAGAAAACCTAAAAATTGGGGCGTTACATTTATACTTATTACTATCATGCTATAGATAATAAAATAAATATTTTGATGTCAGATTTGTGGTCCCAAAACCACTGTTCTAGTTTCACTAAAAATGGGTTGTTAGAACTCTCCCCGTAAAGGAATTTTGTCCCTAAAAATCTTACCAGAAAAATGGTTCAGATGTTGCTTTCTCATTGCTACCTTGGGTTCCCAGGCGACTTCCTCTATCTTGTGTCGTTGCCAAAGAACCTTTATTAAATCTTTTCTAAGTTTGACGGTAAAGCTAATCGATACGCTCATTCAATAATCTCATACGGCCCGATAAATCACAGACTTAGCTTTCCTTTGCGACCAAACCGAAAAACTTTCTTCCAGGGTGATACTTTCAAGAATACTCTGTCGCTGACTTAAAATTTTATGTCTATGCATTTAAGATTCGCAAATGATTTCTGATGATCCATTTCAAACTATTTTAGATCACTTTTACTTTTTCCAGTCTCACGAATCAAATCAACCCTGTGTATCTTTCTCAATGAGCTCAATCCAGTATAACGAAGGTTGGCATTTACTACCATATAAGGCTTCATGCGGTGTCATCTTTATGCTCGGTTGAAAATTGTTGTTATACACAAATTCAACCAACGGTAAATATTTCTCCCAGTTGCCTTCAAACTCTAATACACAACAACGAAGCATATCTTCAAGAATCTAAATTACACGTTCGGACTAACCATCGGTTTGAGGATGAAATGCAGTACTAAAATGCACTCACGTACCTAGAGCTTCCTGTAACTTTCTCTAGAATCATTATGTAAATCACGAATATCTATCTGAGATAATGGAAACTGGCATTCTGCGTAATCAGCCAATCTCAAATACGTATAACTCAGATAATTTCAAGAGAATAATCTGTACGTACCAGAATAAAATGTGCTAACTTCATCAAACGATCAATAACAACTCAAATGGCATCTTTATTTCTCAAAGATAGGGGTAAACCTGATACAAAGTGTATAGTAACTTGATCCCATTTCCACTCTGATTTCATCACTAATTGTAATAATCCAGAAGGTACCTGATGTTCAGCTTTAACTTGCTTACATAGTAAACATCTCGATAAAAAGTCAGAAATCTCACGTTTCATTCCCGACCACCATTACATCTGGTTCAAATCGCTATACATCTTATTACTTATTGGATGAATAGATAAGCTCTGGTTCAAATCACTATACAACTTATTACTTCTCGGATGAATAGATAAGCTAACATTATCAGCTTCAAGAAAGATTTTCTAAATGAACTTTGTAACACCCCGTGCCCGAGACCGTTGCCGGAGTCGAACACGAGGTGCTGACCGACTTAGTTCATTTACTTTGTTTTCACAGTCCATTAAAAAAAAATCCAGACAGGCTGGCTAACCGCGTCACTGTCGCCTTAAAAATCATATCTCAAGTTCCAAAACTTGAAATCTGATTCCGTAAATTTTCCCTGAAATTAGACTCATATATCCATCTGTGGATTTATTTCTAGAATTTTTGGTTGGGCCAATTGGTACAGTTTATTAGTTAAAGTCTCCCCTGATTCTGGGTTTGACTACTCTGACCTTCACGTATTATGACTTGGATATCTCCCTGTACAGAGCTTCAATACTCATGCCGTTTGTTTCTAATGAAACTAGACTCAAAGGGGAATCTATACATATAAGGCATGACTTCTAATTATCTCTAAATAATTTATGGTAAATTTTCAAAGTCGAAACAGGAGATCCAGAAACCGTTCTGACCTGTTTCACGAGAACTTTAATATCTCTTAATATACTGTTCATATAATTTTTTCGTTACTTTCATATGAAAATAGATTCATCAAGGTTCGATTGAATAATTTATTCACTATTTAATTCCATTCTTACAAATTTTAGTGATTTTTCAAATCCACACCACTGCTGCTGTCAGCATCTGTTTTCAAGGTAAACTTTACCTATTTCGTGGTTACCATGGACCAACTAGAGTTTTGTCATACATAGGTCCACATATGATCATATTTAGCCATTCCAATGGCTAATCATTTGCCCAACACTTCCATTCCAGTCCATAGTCACATCATGAAACCATATATATATACATAAACACAAATGGTCTAATGCCATACTCCACTTCTACGAGCCATTTTCGCATGGCTGTACACACATACATCACAAAAAGTACTTGAAAAACAACAAAGGGTAGTCCTATACATGCCATATCCAGAGTTCAACTAAAAGAGTACCCAAAGGGCTTTGATAGTGTGGATGACTTCGACTTCGATGATCCCGAATCCGATATCTAACGAACAAAATCTATAAAACAGAGAGCCAAAGCAACGGGGTAAGCATTTTAAAGCTTAGTAAGTTTCAAGTAATGAAATCGGCTTTGACTAAAGTATTACATTCACATAGCTAAATGAATCACTTTATTAATACACATTCTCATAAACATACTTACTTCACACTTCATCAACATATATACACAAGGTATTAACCTATCTAAAAGCCGAAAGTTCGTTAGTCGATTGAACGAATACTATTTAAAACGAATCGACTTTCCGATGCACACGCAAACATACCTTATCGTTTGGGTTTTTCGAGCGTATTAATTGAATTTATTACAGCACAACACGCTCACCTTCGAACCCAAGTTTCTTCGGAATTTAGCCGGATATAACCACAAGCACAATTGCCTTCGGGTCTTAACCCGGGTATAGCAACTCGCACAAATGCCTTTGGGTCTTAGCCCGGATATATCAACTCGCACAAATGCCTTCGGGTCTTAGCCCGGATGTAACACCCCGAACCCGAAACCGACACCGGAGTCGAACACGAGGTGTTAACTGACTTTAACCCCTTATAAAATTTATTTTCCAGACACTGCCCAATCTGTGTACTAGTCGTTTTAAAAATCATATCTTGAGTTTCGTAACTCAAAAATCAGTTTCGTAATTTTTCCCAGAAACTAGACTCATGTGCCCATCTATGTATTTTTTTCTAGAATTTTTGGTCGGGCAAATTAGTACAGTTTATTAGTCAAAGTCTCCCATGTTGCAGGGGTCGACTACACTGACCTTTGCCCATTACGACTTGGATATCTCCCTGCACGGGGCTTCAATACTGATGCCGTTTGTTTCTATGAAAACTAGACTCAGAGAGGAATCTGTAGACATATGATACGACCCCTAATTATCTCTGGTTAATTTATAATGAATTTCCAAATTCGGAGCAGGGAATCCAGAAACCGTTCTGGGCCTGTCCCACAAAATCTGATTATCTCTTAATATACTGCCCATATGATCTTTTCGTTACTTCCTCATGAAAACAGACTCATCGAGCTTCGATTACATAATTTATTCATCAATTAATTCCACTCCTACTATTTTTAGTGATTTTTCAATCTCATGACACTGCTGCTGCCAGCATCTGTTACGAAAGTAACTAGGTCCATTTCATGCCTACCCTTGATCCAACTCAATCGAACATTCGTGCCATTTTCGCATGGCTTAAAGTTTACATGCCAAAGTTCAAACACAACGTAATAGCTTATACATGCCAAAATGTTCTTCTAAGCTAACTAAGAAGAAAGTACCAAAACTTGCTATCCGGTGTGATGACTTCGATGACGGCCTGACCCCGCAAAAATAGATGAGTCCAAGCAACCTATAATGGGTGACAAGGAAACACCGAGTGAGTTTATAACTCAGTAAGTCATAAGCAATGCACTACCATCCATCAATAACATTATCACAAGAGGAAACAAAATGGAACGAGACAATTTATTCCATCCATACCGAACCATACCATAGTTCCTCCAACCTATCGATTCAGTTTCATATCAATTCATGCATTCACATTCCATATACTCATCAATAGGACATTGAAGCATTTTCATAAATCAATTTATTTTCGTTACAATCAAACGACTAAATGGCCTTTCACCCATCCTACGATAAATTTTATGTACGTGACTTCAAGTATATTTGTCACATAGGTTCAAACTTACCGAGCTCAACACCAAGTATAAGCATAGCACCTATTAGCCATGTACTCAAGACACTTACCCGATCCGCTGTCCGCGATCGACTCAATAGTGTCGCACACATAGTGTCCATAATGATTCACGAATGTATATTGAGTCCGGACACTCAGTGCTATATAATCAACTCGCACACTTAGTGCTACGTAATCAAATCGCACACTTAGTGCTACATAGTCAAACTCGCACACTTAGTGCCGCATGGTCAATTCGCACACTTAGTGCATCATATTCATTTCGCACACTTAGTGCAACATAGTCAAATCGCACACTTAGTGCTGTACAATTTAATCCCGCGCACTTAGCGCCAATCTCATGGTCATAAATGGTTATACCCGCACGTTTAGTGCCGAGATCAACAACTCAGTACATCTTACCTCTTTTCTTTTCATTCAACAATTTCATCATCACATACGTACATGCATATATATATATGTACATTTATTCATTCCATTCAGCATCAATACATAAACATTATGACCAATTGAAATAATACCAACTACATGCTTAATGACTTACCTTGTGTTGGGTAAGACGGTTCCAACTCGGCTACTCAGTGATCTTTTCTTTGCCTTTGCTTGATTCTCCTCCTTTAGCTCCTTGAGCTTAATCAATAATTCACTAGTTTAACCATCTTGTTAAACATTCATAATTCAATTACACATGCTTATGTATGTTTGTATATTCGGCAACCATCCTCACTAATTACCCATTTAGTCGATTATACACATAATTAAAGGTAACATCCCGAATGGGCATACTTGTGTATATATACATATATATGTATATATATATACTTCGGAATGGGCATCACAATTAGATTTAACACCACCTTCATACTCAATTAGATGGCCGAATGTATGTATACATGTACAATGTCAACTATAACATCATTTAAACACCTAATTTCATCTCATGAACACTTAATCGAATTTTCCTAATCTAGCATATTTTCACATCTATTTGTAACATCATGTAAATCCACATATAATTACATTTCTTAAGTTCCACATCTTAATGCCCATTATAGCCACTCCCATATTCTAAATCTAGCAATCGGCAACACCCACCTTTCCACTATGTTAGCCGAATACTCATTCTCTTCCTAGTCCTAAATTCGGCACCTCCAACAAAATAGCTTAACAATTTCAACTTTCATGCTAACATAACAAGCAACTTAACACATCCATATAACTAGCATGCTAATAGCATCAAGGTATCAACTAAAATTTTTTTAAGCTCCTTAGCCGAATCCTAACTCTCCAACAACCCCAAATCCAACCATGGGATAGATAGAATTTAGACTCATCCCCCAAAGGTTGTGTAAACTTCCAAAAATATCATTGAACATACCTTGATCTAAAGGACCACCTTGGCCGAATCTTGCTTCCTCTTCTTCCTCTAGTTACGACAATTGCAAAGGAAAGAAAACATGAACACTCCTTCTTCCCTCCTCATTAAGCATTCAAACTCCCTCATTTTCATGCCACAACATCAAACACTCCTCAGATACAAGCAATGGCCGAACTCTTTCCAAGTTTTTCTCCCCTTCTTTTTCTTGGTTTTTCGGCTAGGAGATGGCAAGTATGACACTCTTTTTTTTTGTTCACTTTCCTATTATTATCCCCATCATTTGTTAACCAAAAGAAAACATATTAAATTAGAATGAGTGGAGCATCATCACTCCTTGGCCGGCCACCATGTATTTTATGGGCAATTTGACATGCAAAGCCATGCTTCCTCACCCTATTATTAATTACTCCTTATAATTCATCTATCATCTTTTCTAACCTCGTCAACTAGGTCCTTTTTGAATTAATTCACAATCCTAAAGCTAATATTAAGCATTTAATTTCTCATATATTCACTGTCACACAAAAAATTATGCAATTAAAACACAAAAAATAAATTTTTGGCTCGGTAATGTGGTCTCGAAACCACATTCCGACCAGGGTCTAATTTGGGTTGTCACACCGGATATATCAACTCGCACAAATGCCTTCGGGTCTTAGCCCGGATAAAATCACTAGCATAAATGCCTTCGGGACTTAGCCCGGATAAAATCACTAGCATAAATGCCTTCGGGACTTAGCCCGGATATCATCCAAATGCTCATGCACACATATATCAATAATCATGACACATCCATATTTCATTTTCGTTACTAAGGCTCAAACACAAAACATTTATTCAACCTTTCCAATTTCGGCTCAATAGCCACACACAAAGAGCATGATTTCAATTGGCTTTATAACATAGTCTCTATGCACATTCGGCTATCCGTCATAGTATGACTAATCATTTCAATATAATTCAAGTAGGGTCATTACTCGAAGACTTACCTCGGATGTTGTCGAACGGTTTCGACGGCTATTCGACCACTTTTTCCTTCCCTTTATCGGATTTAGTTCCCCTTTGCTCTTGAGCTTAATTCAAACAAATTTAACTCATTAAAGTCTCATTTTGCTAGCTTATGGCCGAATATGACAAGGAGTTTGATAGGTCATATGGCCACCTTTTAGCTCAAATACACAATGGTCATACGCATTTTAATCACGTCAAGCAATTTAATACAATTCATTCGAACATCAAAAGAGAAGCTCAAGGTACTTAGCCTATATATACATTAGACATTAGAGTCACATATGTACGAAATTACAAATCGAATTCAACATACTAGCTAATATTTCCCTTAGCCGAATTTTCTAAGTCAAGGTAAAGCCATCAATATGCTTACCTATGGCCGAACATACACATCAACTTATGTACTCATTCATGTGGCCGAACATACATGTCTATGTTGAGGCCGATTGCAACACTCAATACATTCTACAAGTATGGTCACTTGTATTGACTAAACACCATTTTGTTTCAAGTTCAAAACTTGGCCCATACACATATATACACTAGTAAAGCATCCTCTCCCTTTCCATCAATTCAACACATGCATTACTCATTAATATACAAAAATTATATTCGGCCTTAGCACACAACTTGCTAGCTGATTCTTCTCTATCTAGCAACTAATGCACATATGTGCTCATTTGTTAGACTCTACTTCATCTAACAACAACCATATTTTCCCTTCTACTTCCTACCATGGCCAAATGCATCACAACACCATACCATTTCAATTTTTGGTCATGGTTAAACAAAGAACTTAATGTCTCACTCAAAATGCTAAAAGAAGATTCAAGAATCATCAATCCACCATCACATGCACCATTACAAAGCTTCACTTTTAGCATGCAAATGATATCAACACCAATCCACCTTGGCCGAATATCATCTCCATGACATAGTAAAGATTTGAACCATGGGCTATTTAGAACTCAAGCTAACTACTAAAACATGCATGCATCTCATGGAACATCATTAAACATACCTTAGTCTATCAAACCACCATAGCCGATTTCCTCAAAGCTCTTTTTCCTTCTTTTTCTTTCTCCTATTCGGCCAAGAACAACATGAGAGCTTTTCTCTTCTTTTTTTTTTTGGTCATGCATGAGAATGATGAACACATTTTTTTCTCTTTGTTTTCTTCCTTCAATTTCTTATTAGTTTATTGCCCATGCTTCTTATTTTATTCTTCCATTAACACAACATGTTTCATGACATGTTTTGCCCATCATCCCTTGTCATGGCCGGCCACTAGTACTTAAATGGGGGGAAATTGACATGCAAGTCCACCCCTTTGATTACATGCACTATTAGGCCACTTGCATTTGCCTAGCACATTTCTAAATTTTCTCACATAAGTCCTATCAACTAAATTCACATACAATTAACTAAATCGAAGCTTAAAACTTTCACACATTTATATTCACATATTTTAGGCAATAATTATCACATTCAAATAATTTGGTGACTCGGTCTAGCGGTCCCGAGACCGCTTTCCGACTAGGGTCACTTTAGGGCTGTCACAACTCTCCCCCACTTAAGAAATTTTCGTCCCCGAAAGTCTTACCGGTAAATAGGTTTGGGTATCGTTCTTTCATCGAGCTCTCGGTTTCCCAAGTAGCTTCCTCGATCCCGTGTTTGAGCCATAACACCTTTACTAACGGAACCTTTTTGTTTCGCAACTCTTTCACTTCACGAGCTAGGATACGCATTGGTTCTTCTTCATAACTCATATCGGCTTGAATTTCAACCTCTGATGGGCTAATTATGTGCGATGGATCAAATCTGTAGCGTCGAAGCATCGAAACATGAAAGACGTCGTGAATCTTTTCAAGTTCAGGGGGCAAAATCAATCGATACGCAACTGGACCAACTTGTTCGGAGATTTCGTACGGCCCAATGAATCTCGGACTCAACTTGCCCTTAAAGCCAAATCTGAGTACCTTTTTCTAAGGAGAAACTTTAAGAAACACTTTATCTCCCACCTGATATTCAATGTCTTTTCGTTTCAAATCCGCATACGATTTCTGACGATCTGTGGCTGCCTTCAGACTTTCACGGATTACCTTTACTT